>NC_090248.1:24939296-25147675 GCF_037325665.1 Littorina saxatilis | reverse complement strand
GAAAAAAAAATAATAATAATAATTCTTTGGTTTTTTTTGCAAAATAACGTAAAAATATGGTTTTTTGGGGAGAAAAAAAAATTAAAATAAATCCCGACCTACCGACCCTATTTTTTTGGCCTATGTTACCGTAAACAGACCTTTTTTTTTTTTGGCCTTAGTATGCCGTGTGTATGTAGGAGTGTTTATAGTGTATGCTCATTTTAAGCCTTAAGCTGGTTGTCGCGACATATGTCGCGCTACTTTACCTATACTGTCACCTGGTTGTCACGACATATGTCGCGCTACTGGCTCAGTCTGTTTGGTCGTTTCCGATTACCCATGGATGCGAAAACCTATATGACCGTTTTTCTTTATTTTACTCTGTGTTAATTCACCAGTGGCTATGTAACATGTGTTACAGAATTGCACCAGTGTAAGGGTTAAGCACGCATTCTTGGATTTTTTTGTGTGGGCTGTTGTTGACTGTGCTTAGTTATTTTCCTATGTTATCAAATAACCAAAGGGAAGTAACTTAGAAAGCGCTTCAAATGCACACAACATGTGTAATTTAGTAAGCGAGAGTTATATGGAACCAATCTCCTGGCACCTGAGAGAATAACAAGCATTGAAATGAACAAGCGACTTTCATCCTCATTACACATGTCGTATGCATTTAGAGCGCTTACTTCCCTTTGGTTATTTGATCTATAAATAGCGCTCTGCCTCATTTGTTTAAGATTCTCATTTTTCTATGTTAGCTTAGGTCGCATTTTTGTGTGTGGTTTATATGTTTTTTGCATTTGAATTGTAAAGCCCATAGAGATGTTATCGGGACTTGCACTATAGAAAAGTGATTGTTATCAATGATATTTCTGCAGAGGACGGCGCTCCCCTAAGAGTGATGGCAGCACTCCCAGCAAGAAACGACACAACGCAACTATGCAGGATGAGGGGAGTTTTGTGGACAGGAGCAACAACTGTTTTACAGCCAGGGAATCGGATGGCCAAGAGCTTCCCGGCATTAATGAAAGACTGGGTAATTCTTGATGTCATACAGAAATCCAAAAACAAATGTAATGTTTTGTATTGTCAATAATGAAACGCTCCAATAGTCTTTCATTTTTGTTATTTGATTCCTGTCATAAAGGACTTAAAGGCACAGTGAGCCTCCTGTAAACCATCACGGATACTGTCAGGCTTTTACACACCCTTTCATTTAAACACTCACCGCTTGAGAACATTCTAGTTGCCCTCCGTAAAGAGCAGGCAATTTTCAAAGAATTTATTTTTGCGTGGTTTATCTTGCCCCTGAGCCATCGTGAACCCGTGTGATCCAATTTCCCTTTTTCACAATGCAGTCGTCAGTTAGTAATTTGAATGCGACTCGCTGTGAGCTTATCTGCAATAGCACGTTATTAAGTTCCTCTGACTATGCACAAAACAAACGGCTGTGGTTCACAAGAACTCTCGCGATGGCTTTTGACTGTTCAGAGGAACTGGCGATAGACATAAACCGTCGTCTGCTACGAGAACCACGACCTTGCGTGACCCTGCTTCCGGGCGTTTCTTTTTTCAAACTTTCAAAACTTCGAATTGTACTGATCTTGTCTTGATGAAAAAAGAATTCTTTTATGATTTAAGAATGTTTGTGTAACAAGCTGTCTATTTATTATTTAGATTTTAAAAGTTAGGTCTAGCGCCAAAACGCACCACAGTCCGATTGTCTCTGACACAATCCGCAAAATTAATTCTTTGAAAATTGCTCGCTCTTTACGTAGGGCACCTAGGATGTTCCCGTTTGGTGAGCGTTCAAATGGAAGGGTGTTTGTTCTGTGTGTAAAAGCCTGACAGTATCTGTGATGGTTTACGGGAGGCGCACTGTGCCTTTAACAATGTTGCCTGTAACTGCTTTTTATTAAGAATGTAAAACTTTGGGGGGGGGGGGGGGGGGGGGGCGGGCTGCTGCAGGTATAAGTTGCTGTTTGTTCATGTTTAGTTGGTTGGTTTGTGCTAATACATGTAGTTGTTCATTTTGTTACGAAAATATTACTGTTAGGTATTTGGTTATCTTTGAGAGATTCATCTGTGTGCCATTGCTTTCGCGAATAAATTATAAACAAATTTGCATTGTCAAGTTAATGCATTTATTTGCACTCTGACTTATATTTTGCTTTCATTGTTTTTATAATATCACTTGCATAAGGAGAAAATCCTTATAAATTGCGTCTCATTCCTCCTATTTGGAATCATGTTACTATTCCTGTTAGTGTACATATGCGTGCGCGAGTGTAGTATGCTTTGTATGGTATTTTTATCTGTTGTCTTATTATTTGTTTTGTCTTTTAATGTGCACCACACTGAAATTTCTCTGTATGAGATAATAAAGTATTCGTATTCGTATTCCTTATCCTCAAGTTAAGTAAGGATGAAGTTGAATGCGAAATTCATGATAAATATTCTCAGAAGCAGCAGTGGCCAATTATTGAATTAAGGACATGTTTGGTTGACACGCTACCAATGCCTTATTCATTATTGTATCTGTATTTATACCTTTGCTTTGTCCCTTGTAGGTCACTTGCGGCCATCTCGGGAACTCCTTGAATATTACAGAAAGAAAATAGCAGAGTATGACGATGAGCATGATGAACTTGTTAGCAAGCTGGAAGAATACAAAGTCACATATGAAGAACAGGTACGTTTACGAAATTTGTACTTGTGAATTAATGTCTAAAAACCAACTAATGCAATGCCAATATTTGTGCTGAAAATCGATTGATTCATACATGTCAACCTATATGACACACTTACCAAAGTAAAAGTCTCATCACACCATGAGACAGGACCAAAAACCATAAGAAATTGTAGTTCGAGAGTGTTCCATGTAAATCATTGCATGGTCGCACACACAGCAGTGTTGTTTAGCAACCACAACACAAACATAAATAAAAACAAACGACCCAATGACAAGTTTTGTAGCTATACAGCGAGAGAGAGAGAGTAAATTAAAGTACTTCAGTACTTGCATAGAAACTTAGATTGTAATTAATCATTGTGACAACACAAAATTAAATTAAACTAGTGTGTGTGTGTGTGTGTGTGTGTTTGTGTCCTCAGCTAGGCATTGTTTGATGATCTGAGTCGCCTTGGTTCGCTTGCATGCAAACGCTGCAGCAGCTTTGGAGTCGGGAAACATTTTTTTGCAAAGGTCAGGGAAGGGGTTCGCCACTGTTGTTGGCAGATTATGATCGGCGAGAAACTTGCAGAACAAAACTTCCGACTCTGAAGTGACAGAAGATGTAGAGGGACCGGCACGACGAAAGTGTTCATTCAGAGGAACATGCTGCTTGCTCTTCTTCACGGCTTCCGTGTGGCCTTCAGTTTGGAAATGGCGCTCCAAATCGAATTTTCCGGACGCAGTAACTTTCACAGACTTCACGCACGGAATACAATAGGCATACCCGTGCCCTTCTGGTGAAGCCTTGATGAATCCTTTGAATTGTGTCTCCCCCTCCCACTCCACTAAATATCTCCCATGGTATACCTTGGGTTTCTTCTTTGGCTGACCTGAACTTGCTGTAGATACTAGATGCCATTTTTGAGCGTCGTGACTCATAAGCATTTCAGTTATCTCCCTTGTTATATTAGACAGTTGAAACTAGAAGTGATCCATTTGAGAATCATGCGGGACGCAGATCCGAAAACAAAAGCAAACGGACTCGCAGAAACGTAATTATAATCCGGTTATTTCGAGTCTTCTCCGTATACATGTCTGGAGGTTTTTCAATGTTCAGTGAGTTCCGTGGATACATGCGCAAAGGGATCTGCGTACTAAACCGTCATCTGCATTTGACGACATGGACCATTATGGTAGTTGTTGCTGACAAAAACATGATTTTAACACAGAATCTAATGTCAGAATAGCAATATAAACGCTATTGTGTTTTCAGCGTAGCAATAGGGTCCGATATTTAGACTCGGAACAAGTATAATGCGACTTGTCGGCATTATACTTGTCTCGTCTAAATATCGGACCCTATTGCTACGCTGAAAACACAATAGCTGTTAATGATAGGAGGTGGTCTAAAATGGGGGTAAATTTATAGAGATTGTGAACACAAAGTCTAAGAAAGCAGGGTCTTAAAATGGAGGAAGTCTTAAATTTGGTGGTCTAAAAAGGGGAGTTCCACTGTAGTCACATATTCGTCTAAATTTCTCCCTCTTCATACAAATGCCCAAAATATTCAGAGCGTAACTTGAAAGCGTGTTTTGAAACTTACGACAGGTTTTTTCTCTGAACTCTGTTGCAATTGTAACAATGTGTGTTTTCAGCATCGGCTGCAGTGGGAGCTGCGGCAAAGAGAGGAGGAGATTGTGGAACTACAGAAAGCGCTGAGCGACATGCAGATCTACCTTTTCCAGGAGCGGGAACATGTTCTTAGGCTCTACGCAGAGAATGACAGGCTCAAGGTTGGTTGATCGCTGCTTTGAACTTGTCTGACATTTTCTTAGTCTTTCATTTTAACAAAAAAATGTGGAGTAAATTAGTACATTTGGTTTATAAGCTTTTCAGCTCCAACGTCACAATTTAGAGCTACAGGTTATTTCAGCCCTGATGTCAATTGATTTACTTGTCAAATGAAAATAGAGAATACTACATGGCTTGCTCTGTAATACCAGCTATACACAAGTTTCTACAAGTTTTTACATTTAGTCAAGTTTTGACTAAATGTTTTAACATAGGAATCGAGACGAGGGTCGTGGTGTATGTGTGTGTGTCTGTGTGTAGAGCGATTCAGAGTAAACTACTGGACCGATCTTTATGAAATTTTACATGAGAGTTCCTGGGTATGATATCCCCAGACGGTTTTTTCTTTTGTTCGATATATGTCTTTAATGACGTCATATCCTGCTTTTTTTAAAAGTTGAGGCGGCACTGTCACACCCTCATTTTTCAATCAAATTGATTGACATTTTTGTAAAGCAATCTTCGACGAAGACCGGACTTTGGTATTGCATTTCAGCTTGGTAGCTTAAAAATTAATTAATGATTTTGGTCATTAAAAATCTGAAAATTGTAATTAAACATTTTTTTTCATAAAACGATTCAAATTTACGTTCATCGTATTCTTCATCAATTTTTGATTCCAAAAACATATAAATATGTTATATTCGGATTAAAAACAAGATGTGAAAATTAACAATACAGTATAAAAATTATGATCAAAATTAAATTTCCGAAATCGATTTAAAAACAATGTCATCTTATTCCTTGTCAGTTCCTGATTCCAAAAACATATAGATATGATATGTTTGGATTAAAAACACGCTCAGAAAGTTAAAACGAAGAGAGGTACAGAAAAGCGTGCTATGCAGCACAGCGAAACCACTACCGCGCTAAACAGGCTCGTCAGTTTCACTGCATTTTGCACGAGCGGCGGACTACGGTCATTGTGAAAAAATGCAGTGCGTTCAGTTTCATTCTGTGAGTTCCACAGCTTGACTAAATGTAGTCATTTCGCCTTACACGACTTCTTTAAATTTTGAAATGCAAACAAAAGTGACTAGTTTGACATGATCTCATTTACATGATATACCAACATGTGAGTGTGTGGTTTTGTTATGTTATGGGTGATCTATCTCACGTATGTAGGATAATAATGGTTTCTTAGCTTTCATCTAAAATAATTACCACATTAATTGGTCCACTGGTTCAAAACCAGTAGAAGGCCAAAACTAAGAGTTTGGGGGGGGGCTGGTAGCAGTACAAAAGTCTGGTAGAACGGATGATACTGAAAGGTCTAAGACTCATGGAATAAATCATTTTTCTTCATGAACAGATTCGTGAACTGGAGGACAAAAAGAAGATCCAGAAACTTCTGAACCTTGGCTCAGCGTCAGGGGGGGAAGTCACGTACTTCTTGAAGGAACCGCCTGCCAGAGCCATTGTTCAGCAGCACAAGGGGGCCAAAAATGCAGCAAGCAAAACTAGATGTAAGTAATTGGTTCTAGTGAGTGATCATATTTGGAATCAAATGAAAACTATACTCATTTGAACTAGAATGGTAGGTTTGTTTGTTTGTTTGTTCGTTCATGGGCTGAAACTCCCACGGCTTTTACGTGTATGACCGTTTTTACCCCACCATTTAGGCAGCCATACGCCGTTTTCGGAGGAAGCATGCCGGGTATTTTCGTGTTTCTTTAACCCACCGAACTCTGACATGGATTACAGGATCTTTTTCGTGCGTACTTGGTCTTGTGCTTGCGTGTACACATGGGGGGGGGGGGGGGGGGGGGGGTGTTCGGACACCGAGGAGAGTCTGCACACAAAGTTGACTCTGAGAAATAAATCTCTCGCCGAACGTGGGGACGAACTCACGCTGACAGCGGCCAACTGGATACAAATCCAGCGCGCTACCGACTGAGCTACATCCACGCCCTGAATGGTAGGTTATTGGAACATTGTATATATGACAAAGCAAAACGTTACATTTACTGTACTTCCACCCAGTGGTCTTTTAAGTGGACATACAGACAAAT
The DNA here is from genome assembly GCF_037325665.1 of Littorina saxatilis. Classification (NCBI taxonomy): domain Eukaryota; kingdom Metazoa; phylum Mollusca; class Gastropoda; order Littorinimorpha; family Littorinidae; genus Littorina; species Littorina saxatilis. Next base: position 25,141,156 of record NC_090248.1, on the reverse strand, counting down.
ACTTGCAATACAGATAGTGAACTTAATCAAAATCTACCAAGAACCTCACTGGCAAGAAGGTGGCGAGACAGATAGTGAACTTAACTCAAAATCTACCAAGAACCTCACTGGCAAGAAGGTGGTGAGGCAACAAAACAGGAAAGTTGGATGGGTGGGGGTGACAGCAATAATTCATAAAAAATAATAGTGAAAAATGTGTCCAGGAAATGAAGAGAGAAATTTACAAAGCTTTTGTGTCCCCACTTCACTGAGATGTTTTTGTAATTTGGATTTCTTTCACAGCAACTTCTGCAGGGAGCAAAAAGAAGTCCATTCCAATAGCCGACAGGCGGAGGTCAATGGAAATGCTGCCTGAGGAAAAATATCAGCACGACAATGAAGTACTTACCCTCCAGGTATGCTTTGTTGACTTTCGTTTGATACAATACTGACCGGCTTGAGATCAGACCTTATAATACTTACAATACTTAATAGACAATTTTTAGAAATAACGCCATCGGGTTTGTATGGGTTGTAGAAGAGTGACCTTTTCTTGCAAAACCTCTGCCAAGCATCGGAGGGGGCCAATCAGTAGCGAGGGGTGTGTGTCAAACACGTGGATGGGAACACAAAGGTTACTCTCCCTCAACACATACAAACCCGACAAAGTTATTTTCGGAATTCGTCTATTACTGCACAGTTTAGTAAGGAACATAGACATCACTGTCTAGGACATGGCAAGTCTACATTCGAACACAGGAGAAGGTGCAGCTTGAGAGATTAGAGCTTCAGAATGTTATATTTTATGGCCGATTTTCTGCTCCTTGCGCTAAAGGGGCCACTTGGTACAGGGGAGGTGACTGACCTTCAAACCGCAACACGGTGGCCTAGTGGTAAGGCGTCCGCCCAGTGAGCGGGAGGTCGTGGGTTCGAACCCCGGCTGGGTCATACCTAAGACTTTAAAATTGGCAATCTAGTGGCTGCTCCGCCTGGCGTCTGGCATTATGGGGTTAGTGCTAGGACTGGTTGGTCCGGTGTCAGAATAATGTGACTGGGTGAGACATGAAGCTTGTGCTGCGACTTCTGTCTTGTGTGTGGCGCACGTTAAATGTCAAAGCAGCACCGCCCTGAAATCACCCTTCGTGGTGGACTGGGCGTTAAGCAAACAAACAAACAAACTGTCCTTCAAACTGAAAGACTTTGTGTAGGTGTATAACCGTGCATGCCTGTTGTTGTAAAAGAATACAGTGGAACCCCCCTTTTAAGACCTCCAACAATCTGATAAAATCAGGTCTTTAAAAGGAGGGATTCTTAAAATGGAGGTAAATTTACAGAGGTTATGAACAGCACATCTAAAAAAGCAAGGTCTAAAACAAGTCGCGTAAGGTGAAAATACAATATTTAGTCAAGTAGCTGTCGAACTCACAGAATGAAACTGAACGCAATGCCATTTTTCAGCAAGACCGTATACTCGTAGCATCGTCAGTCCACCGCTCATGGCAAAGGCAGTGAAATTGACAAGAAGAGCGGGATAGTAGTTGCGCTAAGAAGGATAGCACGCTTTTCTGTACCTCTCTTTGTTTTAACTTTCTGAGCGTGTTTTTAATCCAAACATATCATATCTATATGTTTTTGGAATCAGGAACCGACAAGGAATAAGATGAAAGTGTTTTTAAATTGATTTGGACAATTTAATTTTGATAATAATTTTTATATATTTAATTTTCAGAGCTTGTTTTTAATCCGAATATAACATATTTATATGTTTTTGGAATCAGCAAATGATGGAGAATAAGATAAACGTAAATTTGGATCGTTTTATAAATTTTTATTTTTTTTTACAATTTTCAGATTTTTAATGACCAAAGTCATTAATTAATTTTTAAGCCACCAAGCTGAAATGCAATACCGAAGTCCGGGCTTCGTCGAAGATTACTTGACCAAAGTTTCAACCAATTTGGTTGAAAAATGAGGGCGTGACAGTGCCGCCTCAACTTTCACGAAAAGCCGGATATGACGTCATCAAAGACATTTATCAAAAAAATGAAAAAAACATTCGGGGATTTCATACCCAGGAACTCTCATGTCAAATTTCATAAAGATCGGTCCAGTAGTTTAGTCTGAATCGCTCTACACACACACACAGACACACACACGCACGCACATACACCACGACCCTCGTTTCGATTCCCCCTCGATGTTAAAATATTTAGTCAAAACTTGACTAAATATAAAAAAAAGGGGGAAGTCTTAACCCCTTCACTGCCCAGCACGTACTAGGTACGTGGTCATGTTTGGTTTGTCATACGCCCATACACGCACTAGGTACGTGGCATTTACATCAGCACTTTTCAGGACATTTGTGAAAACTAAATGGGAGGTAACCACTGTCCAACTTCTTGTAGGGGTTTAAACACAGTTCTTTCCCATTGACCGTTCAGATAAGTTAGTACATGGGTGCAACTCTGCCGGCTACACGCCGGCAGCCGGTTTTTGGTTTCATCGGCTGCCGATGTTTTTGTTCCAGGAGAGGGTTTTTTTTGCATTTTAAATACTAAAAAAGCTGGACCCCAACTTTTGCCGGTTTTTTGAATTTTCCAGGTTGCACCCATGTTAGTACCACGTGGTGAAAACTTTTTTAGAAGTTTTTTCCGATCTATAACATTCAAAATGGCGGCCGAAAGTCGGACATCAACTCGTAGACCTGTTTTCAAATGATACAGTGTTCTGGAAGCTCTACAAGAAGTGATTTATGGATTACCACACAGAAGAATACTGTTATGGGCTGTAATGGGAGTACCTGATGTTTGACACCAGTTTTAGCTGTGTTTTCTGCGGTTTTACGTGCTGCAGTGTGTGTGTGAAAGTTTGGAAACTGTAATTTTTGACAAAAATGGTCATATCGATTTTTACTATAACAATCTCAAACAAAGTCCAATGATCATGTTATCACATAATAGCCAAGGGTGTAAGCAAACCACATGCCAAAGATCTAAGAGATATCTCAATAAATGATTGAGCAGTAGAAGAAAGCGAAATTTGCCCTGGCGCACAGCAATACCAAAATGCTGTTATACTGTGGCAGTGAAGGGGTTAAATTTGAGGGTCTTAAAAGGGAGGTTCCACTGTATTGAATTATGATAAATAGTCTGTCCGGATGACAGAAATAGGACGTTTTAAATTATTTTAACAAAATCTAGGTGTTTTTTATGAAGCAATCAAGAAGAAAATTTGTTTAGAACGATTAGTACTATCTTCCTGTAAAAATTACTTGTTTCCAGATGTTGCGGTTTGAGCCCTGTACATGTCAAATTTTGCAAATCAAGAGAGAAAACGCTCACATTTATACCCGAAAAGAGCCCCACGTTCAATGTCACTATTTTAATATATTCGTTTAAACCCTCATGCTTCTTAAAACTGTCACGCTCATATATATGTATAGGTTACAACACGAGTGGTTTTTTATATGGCTTGTATTTCAGTCAAGACCCAGCGGATGAATATCATCGGGAGACACGAGCCTTTGGCGAGTGGCTCTCGATTGATATTCCCGCTGGGTCTTGACTGAAATACAAGCCATATAAAAAACCACGAGTGTTGTAATCTGTATATCCCATTCTACCATCAAACACAAAGTGTAGACTACCAGCGGCACTTTTGCGATCTGTGGAGTGTGAAACAGTGTTTTCAGCGAGACATGGCCTTTTTGCAACCTTAAACTAAGTGACCGTCGCTGAAAAAATAAAACGAATGAGTGCATCTATAAGTACGCGGTAACACTACTTTCAGACCGTTTAAAAGCGTTAAGTAAAGGTTCATAAGTTGCAAGAAAGTAATGAAGTCGTATAGAAATCCATTTAGTTGAAGCGCACAATTCTTTTGCGTTTCAGGTCGGCGGAACAGGGAAACCGGTTTGGCCCCCATTTGGCTTACTCGACTCGATTCAGAATCGATTCCACGTTGTTTTTTTCGAACGCATTATTATACAATTAGTCTTATTGACAGAGAAGCAAATTTTAGGGAACACATATGTAGATTTAACCATTTGCTCCCTATTTGAAATGTATCTACATGATAAACTGTTTTGCGAGTGTGTTTGCATGAACCTAAACTGGTATTGATGCGATGAAAACAGGACCCAAGTCTGTCACCGCCGCTTGATTGCATTTTGAAAGAATATGACTGGATTACGGAAAAATACACACATGTTAAGTTCTTAGATACCTTCATCGCCAATGTGGACTTACTGCAGAGCCAGGCAAAAGAGTAGACTTGCTCGCAAAACACGTGAAACAGCTGATGATAGCGAAGCCCAACCGTGCCAGGTAAGGACGGTCTGACAGATTCTCAAAAGTCGTCTGCTAACGAAGCAAGGGGAGGGTACTCGTGTTTTTGTTTTGGTTCGCTAGCATCTGGTTATCTTGTAAGTTGAATGTTCGTTTTTTCCCACCTGCATTGCTTTCATAATGAAAGAAACGTTTGCTTATTGCATCTCATACATCAGATCAGTTCTGAGATTCATTTTTGCGTGCAACTGATATGGTTTTCTGAGCCGTGCAATACGATTTTGGAACTTCATACAAATGTGTCACATTGTTCGGCGCGAGGTCAAAGGTCGGGAGCAAAGTAGTTCTTCGCCCAAATCGGAATCTGCACTATCATATATTTTTTTGAGTCCATGATGTATTTATTGAGCTATAAAAATACAACATATATACCCATACTGAAGTAACAGAGACAAAGAAGGGAGGTCATGGGATATATATATATATATAGGACAGAACCTGAGCGAGGAAATTGCAGTGAAACAGAACTTGACAGGTGTGAATAAATCGTGCATCTGGCACAGTATTCTGAGTAGAGATGTCAGTGGGGTGCGTTACAGAGGCTATTCGGGGTTGACATTTACCCATTTTTGGTGGTATCGCTCACAAATTTACGAGGGTAGAGCAAAAAATACCCGTGTAACCTGGAATAATAGGCCGTGAGAGGTGGATGCAGCGCCTAAAGGCAGTCGATCTACTGGCCGATGTGAATGCGTGATATATTGTGTGAAAAAATTCCATCTCACACGGCATTAATAGGTAACATGCGCCTTGAGTCGCCTTGTGTGGTGAGATACGTGCGCGATATAAATCCTCGTAAATAAAATAAAAATAAAAATAAAAATAAACAGTCAGGGATAGCATCTTATCCGTTGAACACAAGATAGTACTAATCGTCTTGATCAACTTCTCTTCTTTAAGCACTATGTAAAAGTTGATTTGATTTATTTTAAATAATAAAAAACACCCTCCCCTAGCCACTTGAACAGAATATACACAATTTTTAATCTATGATATGTTTAACCGTAATTTTTTAATGTTTTTATGCAATATCGTTTTGTAATTGTGAGGCAGACAATAAAGTATTTGTTCTTGTTTTTCTTGAACAACTGTTTGTTATCACCCCTCAATCACAGGCATCCATATTCCGTCTCCAGAAGACCTATTTTCCAAGTTCTGTTTTTTTCTCTCAGTGGAGTCTCTTCAGGCCCAGCTGTCTTCTTCTTCTTCTTCTGCGTTCCCGGCCATGCGTCTAGATGTCCAGTCCGGTGTTGAGTGCGAATCCCGCAGTAGAGGCCCAGCTGTCAAAACAAACCAAGTTGGCTGAGGCATCCATACTTCGTCTCCAGAAGACCTATTTTCTATACTGTTGTGTTGTATTTCCAGGTGGAGTCTCTTCAAGCCCAGCTGTCTGAACAAACCAAGCTGGCCAAGGAACAGCTTGACGCCCTGCTGGAGGACAGGAGGGTCAAGGAAGAAGAGTTTGAGACACGCAGAATCAGAGATGAAGAAAAAATACGCATTTTAACCGAAAAGTGAGTCTGAACTCCTTTTCTTTCCCCCTCGGAGTCTGACAAAATCTCTGTCGTGGCTCTTTTTCTTTCTTCCCTTATATAGCAATTACTTCCCCTCTCTCTCTGTCCCCTTCAGACATCCGAACCCTGTCTGGTTAACGAAACCAGGGCTATGGGATTGCATTCGTGTGTGGAAGCTTAAAAGTTAATTAATGTGTTTGGTCATTAAAATCTCAAAATTCTAATTGAAAATGAAATGTTAGTAATCGATCCAAAAATGATTCCATCTTACTCTGTATTATTTCCTGAATCCAAAAATATATAGATGTTTACTCTGAAAATGTACTCACAATTAAAGAAAATAGGTTAATTATAGGCACTATGTTTGCATGCTTTGCAGAAACGAGCTGGACCGGTCTCAGTCTATGGGTTTAGGCTAGCAAAGCCTTATTACGTGTAGTGTCGGTGTGGATTTTGTTGTTGATCTTTTAGTTTCAGGCTGACAGATTGATTAAATGTTTTCATATCGCGACTTGTTTTCCTTTCAGACTACACAAAACACAAGACCTGCTGTACGACTCCACCAAAGATTTCCTGGAGCAGCGCTACCAAAGTCGAGCAGACGAGCGAGTGTGGATGGGGGAGAAGGACAAGATCATGCAGCAGTTAGATCGCGCGAAGTCTCAGGTCAATTCAAACGCCCGTTCACAGAGGAGCAACCTCAACGTTTCTGTGGGCTCCCACGATGGGAGGACGGTCTCTGCTGAAGAGTTAAAGGTCAGATGTAATTTTATTCTTTTGATATTTTTTGTGCTTGGAAGTGTCAATAACGATTGGAGACAAAACAAAACATGGATAAATGTGTCTACCTAGTGATGTTTGTAGTAGAAGGGCGTGCAAATAATACTGTGACAACCCAAAAGAAAAAACATAAAGGTGTTTGAATTGTGTTTCCAAACTGGAGGTTTTTGCACACTGCTTTATCTCAAGGGTCACATGCCACAACAGACAGTTGCCTTTCTTTTGTTAAGTACCAAAAAGATTGATTTTTGTCGGCAACAGATCTCGCACAGAGGCAAGAGATACAGTGAGTCTGACAAACTTTCAATCTTTGAAGTATTAAGTACAGCTTTAGAAAATGAACGTTTTGGTGCTGTTGATTTTTAATGCATTCAAATGAGTTATAGTCGCTATGGAGATACGTGCTGTCTTTCTGGATCAATGCAAGACACTCAGAAAATATATCAGCCCAGGTGTACTGCAAGCTCATAATTCAGCTATTGAAAATAAATATTAGTGTTAAAAAATGCTAGTTTTCTTACACCAAATGGTAGAAGCAAGCATCCTCTGTGCTAACTTGATGGTATGTGCCTGTGTTATAGTCCTTGGAGTATCAGCTGACGCAGTCGCAGAAGATGGCCGACATGTATCGGGAACAAGTTATTCAACTGGAGGATGAGCTGTCCCGCATCAGGGAGGAAGGAGACGTCACACGAGAGGTTTTCCAGGTATGCTTTCACAGCTTTCAGAGTTGTTGCTTCATTAATTGTAACATGATGTTGGAGGTAAATGCACACTTAAAATTTGGCTGTAAATTGCTCATGTGAACATGAAACCATTTGCAAATGTAGGCATGTGTTTGTACACATATGCACACATTGATACACATTCACATGTGATTGCAGATTTAGGCTTGCATGTGTACACACACACATGCACGCATACACATGAACTCTCTCTCACACACACACACACACTAACACACACACACTAAAAACACACTTCTGGCATACATAGTGCTGTCGGAATGTCACCTATCTTCTGGCCTTCTATGTCGATGTCTGCATACTTTGTTTAATAGCAGAATTTTAACATCTTAACAAGAAGAGCAAACGCTCGATCGAGTCACTTTCGCAGTTCTGAATATTATATGAGGCATCAGATGGACAGGAAGAAATTGCTATTCACAACACAATGAGTCACGTTCACATAAAATTTGAGCCCGGTCACTTTTATAGTTTCCGAGAAAAGCCCAACGTTAAGTTGTGTGTTGCCGAACAGAAAAGGCTAGTTATCTCCCTTGTTTTTCTGATAACGTTCGTAAAAGGCTACAGATGTAAATACTTTGATGTAAAGAATAATCCTACAAAGTTTCAATCACATCCGATGAACTTTGTCAAAGATATAAAATGTCTAATTTTTCCTTTGACGCTGACCTGTGACCTTGAAAAAGGTCAAAGGTCAACGAAACCATCGTTAAAGTGTAGAGGTCATTGGAGGTCACGACTAAACAAAATATGAGCCCGATCGCTTTGATAGTTTCCGAGATACTTTGTCAAAGATATAAAATGTCTAATTTTTCCTTTGACGCTGACCTGTGACCTTGAAAAAGGTCAAAGGTCAACGAAACCATCGTTAAAGTGTAGAGGTCATTGGAGGTCACGACTAAACAAAATATGAGCCCGATCGCTTTGATAGTTTCCGAGAAAAGTCCAACGTTAAGGTGGTGTCTACGGACGGCCGGCCGGCCGGCCGGACAGACTAACACTGACCGATTACATAGAGTCACTTTTTCTCAAGTGACTCAAAAATGCTGCTTCGTTCAGAGCACTGTTGAAGCATTGATTTGTCTTTTTGTCGCAAAAAGGATATAATCAGTCAATATGTCAGCCTGGTTGAGGACCAGGCTGTCTCGCACAGACAATGATGAAAATTAATTTGTAAAAGAAATTGGAATTTTCAAAGCCCTTGGAGCTCCGTGCCCTTGGAAGTGACAAGCACAGTAACTTTAATGCTGTTTTCTGTGCAGGATCGCAGCCACAAGATGACGAAACGCCTGGAGCTCATGAATGTCCGGTACCAAGACTTGGAGCGAAGGCGGGCGCTGGAGGTTGAGGGCTTCCAGACAGACATCAAAAACCTTCGACAACGTCTCAAGGATGTTGAACGGCAGTTGTACAAGGTGCTTAAGACAATACAGTAAATGTGTGTGTGTGTGCGCTCGTGTGTTTTCCTTGTACGGAACAAAGGCTGGGTCCCAGAGGGGTGCATCCGATTTGAGAAGATTCTTTTTCTTCCAATATTGAATTCAATGTAGATACTGGAAGAAAATCATCTTGGGTGTGTGTGATTTGAAACAGTATTTTGAGCTGTAGCATTCTGCAGAAAAAGTAAAGTACATTGCAAAATTGTGTATTTGACTTTCTTATACTGTTTCCTTTTTATGTCTAGAAAATTTCATCTCTGCTTACAAGCTATTGTACTATTCATCTGTTAGATAAGTGATATGCTTATTACACCTTCATCATGCAGCCTGTTTATTGCCTTTTCTACAGGTGACGCTGGGTTTTACTGAAGACATGGACGTGAAGCGACCCGATGATCTGGATATGCAAATATTGCGAAATGTCAGGAGCACTGCTGGTCGCTCCAAGAAGATCATGGGAGAGCTGAAGAACCTGAAGTCTAAAGTTTATGGACTTGAAAATGACCTCAAACATCTGTGATGCTGCCGGTTTTAGTAGAGTTATGGGTTATAGCTAGAGACAAAGGCTGTCATGTGCTTTTTGGAAGATGGGACTGGATGTAGGAACAGTTGTTGAATAGTTGCCCCTGGAAACCTTCACTCCGATGTTAGTATCCTTTACCTAATTCAGACATTTTGGAAGGTAGTAAGCTCTTCAAAAATGCTCAGCGACTGTCAAAACCAGGTGAAGAAAGAAAAGTTTGGAAAAACTATGATACCAAGCTTTTTAAACAGAGATAGAATGAAGTTAAAAAACCAAAGGATTACTGTACTCACCGATACAAAGACGACACAAGACGATTACGAATTTTCGCTTCTGGAAGCTTCATCAGGAAAAGAACACAAAAGACAACAAAAAGCAGACGCAACACGGAACGAACAGGGTTTGAAAGAAAACGGAGGGGAAACACGCAAAAAGGGGAAGGAACTCTAGGAACGGAAATGAATGAAAGGGGAGAGAAGTGGTTGGATGATGTCAAGGGCACAGGCATACATACTAAAAGTAATAGACACTCATAAAGGGGGGAGGGCTAGAATGGGTTAAAAAGCCTGATCACAGGGTCATGCTGTACTGATAAATTCAGCATTTTGTCGATGAAATCGTGGCACCTCGTAAGTGACTTGGCGCTGAGAGTCACTTACGTCCCACGATTTCACCGACGATTTCCAGTGTATTTTTTGTTAATTCTATTCTTCTACGGCAGCACCTTAATTTGCTTGCACGTGATGTACTGCTGACTTTGTCAAAATGTATGCCGCTGGTCGGCGTTTGCTCATAAAATTAAAGTACAGTGTAATTGTTGACATTTTCATTTTGATTTACAGTCGAACCCGTCAATAACGACCACCCAAGGGACAGACCAACAGTGATCATTGTATAAAGGCGGTTGTTATGAATTATAGAGGGTGATTTTACATTTTTTAGTCCGACTTGTGGGGCTTCGTATATATGGATGTGTAAACTTTGAGCAAGGATTTACATTATGACTCAAGATGGGAGAGGGATGGACAAGCTCACTCAAGGTTGAGAGAAAAAGGCAAAACAAATGAGAAATTGCAGGATGAAATGTGGACAAAAGTGGTTGTTTTGCCATGACAGGAAAACTTCTACGGTAGACGATGTGGTAGACCGCACTTATTTAAGTGCTTTTAGTTTGTTTGTTCGTTCATGGGCTGAAAGTCCCACGGCTTTTACGTCTATGACCGTTTTTACCCCGCCATTTAGGCAGCCATACGCCGCTTTCGGAGAAAGCATGCTGGGTATTTTCGTGTTTCTATAACCCACCGAACTCTGACATGGATTACAGGATCTTTTTTGTGCGCACTTGGTCTTGTGCTTGCGTGTACACACGGGGGGTATTCGGACACCGAGGAGAGTCTGCACACAAAGTTGACTCTGAGAAATAAATCTCTCGCCGAACGTGGGTTCGAACTCACGCTGACAGCGGCCAACTGGATACAAATCCAGCGCGCTACCGACTGAGCTACATCCCCGCCCACAGTGCTTTTAGTTATATGGCAAGCTCGCACAATACACAGATATGAGAGAAAGACAACAAAAATCAGAAATTGCAGGATAGAGCGTTGACCAAAGTGGTTGTTTTGCCATGACAGGAAAACTTCTACGGTAGAGGGTATGGTAGACCACACTGATTTCAGTGCCTTTAGTCTTCTTGTTCATGACTCCTTCTGCATTCCAATGCATCACCATAAAAGGTTGACGCTTCTTGGATGTTGAAGTGGTTGTTGTGCTACCAGTCGCATTCCTCCTCCGTCCCCTGGCGCAGCAAGACGGACGAGAGGGACCTCCAGTAGCTGAGGTTGGACTCCTTTGAGGCTTGGAGCCCGGCGCTGCCTCACCCTGGAGGGACCTCAGTGGGCGAGCGCCATGAGTGTCGCTTCTATCTGATGGTGTCATGGTTGGCGTTGATGCGTGGTACCATGGTTTGTTAGAGTGCGCCGTGCAGCCCAGTACCTCCATCTTCAGCACTTGAGGTTTCTGTCGGGGTTACCTCACCCTTAGCTCATGGCCCGTACGTCCTACCCTGAGAGCACAGGGGGGAGGATTTGCCGGGATCCCACCCGGAGCTAGGGTTTTAATGCGCCCATAATCGCATTAGATGAGTCCCGTCAAAGGGCGATGGAGCATTTCGAAGAGAGTAGCAGTGCCGCCTGCTACCCCACTCCACCCTGGTAGGAAACGCTGCCAGTTTGGTCCGCGGCCGCAGGCGGCTGGTCTTCATATCTGAAGTCCGTTCCCCTATCCGCCACCCGGGGACGCGCTGGGTTGGGGGTGGTCGCCCCACTGAAAATCCCACACTGGGTTAAAGAAGTTCAGCCTGTCCCAGAGTGCCTTTAGTCATATCTTGTGTGTCTGTAGCCTTTGTTGAGTGTAGTGTCAGTGACTGTACATATGGTGCAGTCAACTTCATAGTGAATGAATGACATGGCAGTGTCTGTTGGTCGCACAGTATGTATCCCACAGACATTCCAAGGAAAGAATGGCGCAAAAGATGTGAGTGTTTGTGTACAATAGAGGATTGGATGTAAACTGTAAACAGCCATGAACACATTTTACTATTACAGAAACATACTGCATTTTTATCATGTACATGTACAAAGTTCTGTGGAAGGTGGCCAGACAGAACAGATTTTGATGTGCTCGCCATTCTGTAGTTATAATGTATAGTTTTATTTATACATGAATAAAGAGAACATAAAACCCACAGAATTGTCTTGCTTGAGTCTTTATTGTTCACCTTCAATTTCTAAACAACAGCATTTTCTCCTTTATTTCATCCCCAGTTTATTTCTCATTACATAGGCTTTCTCAAATGGTTAGTTGTCCCTTGTAAGTATAACTTGCTGCATTGTATCCTACTCTAATGTATCCCCAGCTTATTTCTCATTTCAGAGGCTTTCTCAAATGTGTAGTCGCCCCTGGAAGTATAACTTGCTACTTTGTATCTAAAATTATAATTTCTTATCCCCCCTCTTCCCCCCCTCCCCCCCCAAAAAAAAGTAGTTATTCTTGTTGATGCTGTTCATTTTACTCGCATGTATTATCAATCGCATGGGCAGCATATTGCCTAAAACTGTATTATTCTAATGTTACCGTATTGCTAGACAAAAAAAGAATGATACAAGTAAATTTGTTTAATTTGACTAAAAAGTCTGTCTTGTAGCCTTGAGGTCTATAAATATGCTGTTTGGCATGTATAGTCTGGCGCAACTTTTTTTTCTCAATCTTGACCCCTGCGGCTTATTGAAGGAAGCGCCCTATGTGTTGTTAAAATAGAAATCCCTGGCCAAGTTTCATCTCAGACATCAAAGAGACCGCCTGAGTACCAGTCAAACAACTTGTGATAATGCATGTTTCAGCTACTAGGTACATGTACTACCCTGGCCAAGTTTCCTCTCAAGACATCAAGAGACCGCCCCATAGGTTAAACTCGGTCACTGACCCCGGTGCAGGAAGTGTTTCCTCTCTCAGATATGAAAGGGGAACGACCTCTCATAGCTAAAACTGGGTCATTGACCCCGGGGAAGAAGGTCAGTGTCTGTAAACAAGGCCACCCAGCTATCACAATGGATCTCGCCGCACACACAGAGCACAATAATTTCCACTCTGTATTCTTCCTTTGATGTGCGGCTTATAGACCGGAAGCGCCTAATGTGATGTTTTTTCTCAATTTTACCTCAAAAGTGGGGGTTGCGCCCTATATAACAAGCGCCTTATAGTCCCGAAAGTACGGTAAGTCAACAATTGATATTAACAGTACCTTGAACTAAAGCATTATCTGGGCACAACTAACACCTGTGCTTTCAAATGCTTGAGACCACCATTTCCCCAAAGTGGATACTTTATACTTATAATATTGACTACATCTGCCCCCTTTCATAGTGAGTACATCAGCCCCCGTTCATAGTGAGTACATCAGCCCTCTTTCATATTTACAAAACGTTACAGTCCATTCTTTAAGTGTCTGTTCAATTTTTTTTTAATGCCAAAGAATACTCCTAAATATGAAAATTTAAAAATAAAGATACTTTATCACAGCTCACCATACACGTAAAATCCCACTCGCGCCTACAAATGTACGTGGGTGTCACAGCCCAAAAACGCAGAAGAAGAAGAGAAACTATTCCTATTCAAGGCATATCAAGGTTAAAGGTAGAAGGTTCCTTAAAACTCAGATTCTGTTACTGTCAGAACTTTAAATCTGGTTAATAATCAATACCTTTCAAAAAGTTAAAAATCTTGTCCGGAAATAAAACCTTCAGAATTTCTGCCATGCAATGTTTGTCACGGATTTCCTGCACATTGATACATTATAATGAAGGAAAGTTTGCAGATGTTATAAACAAAAAATACGGGAAAATCGTAATAAAAGAAGGGGAGGTCTACATTTGACAACAGGGGTTCCACTGCAGCAGTTCTTGTCCAATAAATCTTAACACAGAATAACCAATGTACTTAATGGACAGTTAATCTTTCCAGACGCAGTCAAAACTTAGCGTTATCTGTTCTTACTGAATAGAAAGAACTTCAAACATTCAAGTTAACCAACATAGTTGAAGTTGCAGTAGAAGTTGTGAGAAATGAAATGCAAGTTAACCAACATAGTTGTAGTTGTAGTAGAAGTTGTTCTGGCCAATGACGGAGTCGATCCACTTGCGGTAGGCAGAAACGCGGGTGACGACGTTGGGGTAGCCCTTGAGAACGCAGGTGTCTTCTCCCCAGGACACGATACCCACTACGTAGTATCGCCCGTTTTTGCTGCACACCAGTGGGCCTCCGGAGTCTCCCTGGACGAAGACAAAGACAGTTCTTTCATTCAAATTAAAGGCTTACTAACTCGCTCCCGTGTTTACGATGTGTAGTTTGCCCACAATCGATGTCAAATGCATCATAAGGCCATATAATGACGATATGTCGCAATGCACGGACCATATACATGCATTACAGCTTGTTCTAGCCTCTGAAAAAGTGAGGATGTCAACAAAGACGCGGAGTTATTTCCCTTGCGTCAACGTTACCTCTGTTGGCAAATCTATAAATAGGACGATCTAGATCAAAATAAAAATTCAAATATCTCAACATTTAAGGGGTCCTAGACCACAATATCTTGCAGGGAACTTAATTTAGCATGTCTCCAGCTGTGGGTAAAGCAATTAGCGTGAATAGTCATCAGCTTTCTATGCCTTTAATGTTCAGTGTGTCATCACATTCATGTCACTAATAGGCTAGTTACATGTGAGGACGTTAAGCCCCCCTTTGTTCAGTTCAGATTAAAACTAACAAGCAAAAATATGTACTACTGATTGCTGCCAACCATTGACGTGTAGTGGTACCTGCCATGAAAGGACACCCTTGGGATCAGCCAACAGTGTCCTGGTATAGAAGGCAAGAGGTGTTCTTTCATGGGAGGTGTCCTCTCATCGGAGGAGCCTCACATCGCAGGAACCACTGTACAACCTTTCTTTGCCACACCATTCACATCTTGCGTGCCCCCCCCCCCCCCCCACCTCCAATATTAAAACCCTCTCTTAACCCATCTCCAACTCTTCTATCTCACAGAGCACTTGATTTACCCTACAACTTCGAGTTCAGTCGAACCTGCCCATTATGACCACCTGCCATTCACCTTCCCTTTGTGACCACCTGTCTTTAACGACCACTTTTGGATGGTCTTTACACCCCCGGTATAGGGGTGTGTATAGGATTCGGTCGATGTGTTTGTTTGTTTGTGTGTGTGTTTGTGTTCGCATATAGATCTCAAGAATGAACAGACCGATCGTCACCAAACTTGGTGAACAGGTTCTATACATTCCTGAGACGGTCCTTACAAAAATTGGGACCAGTCAAACACACGGTTAGGGAGTTATTGGTGGATTAAGATTCTACAAGGACTTATAGAGGGACATAGTTGGTAGCCTGCTGGACTATTGTTGTTGTTCAGTCAGCTGTAGCTACTCTGACCAGCGCCTGCGTGCGATGAGTCACAGAGTGAGTTGGCCCTTTTCCCACTGTTCTGCCCGCTTATACAATAGGTAGGGGATTGTCTCCCGAGATGTACCCTCAGAGTACATTCTTAGGTGTCGTAAATTGCGTGAGCTCTCTCTCTCTCTCTCTCTCTCTCTCTCTCTCTCTCTCTCTCTCTCTCTCTCTCTCTCTCTCTTTTTCCACGCCCCTCTCTCACTATGGCGATAGGTTCCCCCCTCAACTAACGTCCCACCGACGCTGCTAGACTGCGCCTGCCACGGCCTCTATACCTCCATCTCAAGGAGCTGGGAATCCTGCAGAGACCACCAACCGTAAGGGGCTGTCGCGCCGGCCGCTCGCAGCGTCTTCGAACCGCACAGCAACTTGCTGCCCTCAACCCTTCTCCTACCTCCACTTCTCTCACGCCCACCACCCCCACCCAATGTACCACTACCCCTCCCCAGCATCCCCCCACCCTTTCCCTGCTTCCTTCTATCCCTCCCTATTCTCCCACCACCCCTCCCCATTCTCTCACCATCCCTCCCCATCCTCCCATCACCCCTCTCCCTCACCTCCCCACCCCTCCCCTTTCTCCCACAACCCCTCCCCAGCACCCGCCCACCCAAAATCAGCACCCACCCACTCATTCCAAAAACACCTTACACCTCTGCCTCCTCAACTCCCAGTCAGTAAATCCAGAAGGCAAAGCAGATCTGATAGCAGACTACATTATAGAAAACAAGTTAGACGCCCTGTTCATCACCGAGACGTGGCTGCGACCTGGTGATGACCCCAAGATCAAGCAGCTGACCCCCGCAGGGTACAAGACAGTCTCCTTCCCCCGCCCAGCTGGGCGTGGTGGAGGCATCGCCGTCGTCTACAAGGACCACATGCATGCTGCAGCGTCCTTTTCGGACAGCCTCCCCTTCCCCCACACCACCTTCGAAGCTGTGGAGATGACGGTCGCCACCACCACCACCCTCACCTTCCTGTGTATATATCGCCCTCCCCCTAACACCAAGAACAAGCTGAAGGACTCTACTTTCTTCGACGAGTTCTCCCAAGCCCTCGACCACTACAACGTGACGTCCCATAGCGCCATCATCCTCGGTGACTTTAACATCCACTGGGACTGCCCTGCCAACGCTGACACCAAGCGGGCCCGTGCGCTGTTGGACAGCTACAGTGTGGACCAGGTCGTTCCTTTTCCCTCCCACTCCCGTGGCCACATCCTGGATTGGATTGTCACTCGACCCTCGGACAATCTGGTCTCCAGCCTCGTCGCCAACGACCATCTTGTCTCCGACCACACTGCCATCAACTTCCTCGTCAACATCACCAAGCCAGCACAGAGGCGGAAGATGGTCACACGTCGCAAGCTACGAGATATTGAGACAGATGCTTTTGGAGACGAAGCTGCCCTGCTGCTTGCCCAGCGAGACCCGTCCACTGACCCCGCCCATTTCTTCAGCTTGACTCTGCGCCAGCTCCTCGACAAACACGCCCCGCCATCTCTATGCGCAGTCTCTGAGCGACAGCCGGCTCCCTGGTTCTCTGAGGACATCACAGCCGCCAAGATCGAGAGACGACGAGCGGAGCGTGCATGGCGACACTCTGGCCTGGAGGTTCATAAGCAGATTCTCAGGGATGCGGTGCTTCGAGTCACGCAAGCCATCACTGCTGCCAAGATCGAGCACTTCCACGACTGCATCGTCAACGCCTCATCATCCAGGGAGCTGTTCTCCATCATGTCCTCTCTCCTGGGCTCCTCCCCCGCTGCCCCCTTACCCACTGCTCACCCACCACAGGATATCCCGGAGTTATTCTCGGAGTTCTTCAAGGACAAGATTTGACAAGCTTCGGAAAACACTCGATCAGCAGCCCTTCGTCCCGTCCCCACCCTCCCCTTCCTTCTCCGGCTCCCCCCTCACGTGCTTTCAGCCTGTCACTCAAAACCACGTCAAGCGACTCATCACCAAGACGGCCATCAAGACCTGCGAGCTAGATCCCCTGCCAGGCTTCCTCTTCACCAAGTGTCTGGACAAGCTCCTGCCGTCTATCACAGATATCATCAACATATCCCTGGCCACAGGCGTCGTTCCCGACTGCTTCAAGTCTGCCGTTGTCCGCCCACTCATCAAGAAGCCCGGCCTTGACGTCAACGAGTTGAAGAACTACCGTCCTGTGTCCAACCTGCCCTTCCTCTCCAAGCTTCTGGAGCGTATCATCCTGGAGCAGTTGAGCGCCCACCTGTCTCGGAACTCGCTGATGCCAGTGTACCAGTCAGCGTACCGCCCTCACCACAGCACCGAGACGGCGCTCCTGCGAATCACCACGGACCTCCTGAACGCAACAGATAGCGGTCTCGTCTCTGCCCTTGTGCTGCTGGACCTTTCCGCGGCCTTCGACACGATCGACCACCAGCTACTCGTCGATCGCCTCAGTTCCACGTTCGGCATTCACGACACCGCCCTCTCTTGGTTTAGGAACTACCTCCAGAACCGCTCTCAGACGGTCACCACTGATTCGTTCTCTTCTCAGCCTGTCCCTGTCCGCTTCGGCGTCCCACAAGGATCTGTCCTCGGCCCTGTCCTTTTCACCCTGTACACCCAACCCCTCTCCCTGGTCATCGAACGCCACGGCCTGAACTACAACTCCTTTGCCGATGACACGCAGCTCCAGAACAGCGCCAAGCCGGAGGACGTTGACGATCTCCTTGGACCCATCTCCAGTTGTTTCACTGACATCAAGAACTGGATGACTGAGAACAAGCTGAAGCTGAACAGTGAGAAGACAGAGGCCCTTCTCGTTGGAACACGACAGAAGATTGCTTCCCTCACTGTGACCGACCTCCAGCTGGATGACGCGACTGTTCCATTCTCCCCTGCTGTCAAGAGCCTTGGCGTCTTTCTCGACTCCACTCTCTCCATGCAGACACACATCTCCTTCATCATCAAGACCTGCTTTTTCCACCTACGACGCATCGCCTCCATCCGTCGCTACCTCACCCACGACGCCTGTGTCAAGCTGGTTGTCTCCCTCATCTTCAGTCGTCTGGACTACTGCAACTCCCTTCTGGCTGGCCTCCCCGCCTCATCCATTCATGGCCTACAACGAGTCCAGAACGCCGCTGCCAGGCTGACGTTGAGGAAGACGAAGCGAGACCACATCACCCCCCTACTTCGCTCCTTGCACTGGCTCCCTGTCAACACCCGAATCTCCTACAAACTGTCCACTCTGGTCTACAAGTGTCTCAACGACTCTGCTCCCGAGTACCTTCAATCCTCCCTGGACCTGTCCACCCAGCCCTCCGACCGTCCCCTTCGTTCTGCTGCTGACCCTCTCCGCCTCCACATCCCTCGCTCGAAACTCGCATCTGCTGGTCAGCGTGCATTTCCCTCCGCGGGCCCCTCCGTCTGGAACTCCCTGCCGCTTGAGCTTCGCCAGAGCCCCTCTCTTGACGCGTTCAAGAGTAGGTTGAAGACTCAGTTCTTCCCGTAGCTGGCTGCGACTTTCATGCTCGACGTGATGTGTTGTGCCCCAAAAGACATTCTTGTGCTGTGCTCTGTGAGAGGTGTTTTCTTTGTGCTTAATATTATTTTGTTTGGACCTAGCTATTGATGTGTACATTGTTGTTAAACAGTTGTTTGTTGTATGTTTACCAGGGTTTGCTAGTGTGTGATAGGGTTCGTGTCCATCTGAAGATGTTAGTTTCTTTGTTAGTCCTGTGTTGACAACTCTTCGACAAGCGCTTAGAACTGTACCCACGGAATACGCGCTATATAAGCTTCATATTGATTGATTGATTGATATTAATGGTCAAAGGGAAATAACCTTCTCAGTTGGTGGCAGTGAGAATGGTAAGGACGGGGGTGTTTTTCCTACCTCGGAGGAATTTCTTGTTATAGACAGGTTTGACTGTTTAATCTACTCAAACACATCCGCCCTGATATGGCCCTTCGTGGTCGGCTGGGCGTTAAGCAAACAAACAAACTCAAACACATACTGTCCGAGTTATTGATGTCGAAAGACCAGAAGTGTTGACACGACTTTGTCTACAGTATACAACCTCTCGACCCTTTCTTGCACAGCATTTTCCTTGAACCTGTTCTCCTCTATCCCTCTCACCACCTCCCCCTCAGTCCCACGACACCCCCCCCCCCACACACACACACACACTCACACACACACACAGACACACACTTTACCCCAAAAAGAACACGAACTGCAATGTTACGGTATTGCCAACATACATCTGGGAGTTGCTGACGCGACCAGACCAGCCATGCATTTGAACATTGCTTGTTCACATGATATCCCCCCCCCCCCCCCCCCCGTCCAAGATAGCCCTATCGCTCAGACTGGACAGCAAATGTAACCCTGCTTCATTTTGGAAGCCCCTTCTTGGCGCACATTTGGTCCAGCTCTGGGACAAAAGCCCCCAGATGCTGGTGAATTTTATCATTTGAAAGGGGTATTAGGGGTCTTTTTTTGAGAGAATAAAAGGGACATTTGCCAGGCGGGGGGGGGGGGGGGGGGCTTCTGGAACCCCCTCCTCCCCACATCAACTCACCCTGCAAGCTCCAGCGTTGCCCATGCCAATACACATCTGGGAGTTGGTGATGTAGCCAGGCCAACGGCTGCGACACAGGTAGTGGTCGACGAGACTCAGGCGGATCTCGTTCAAGGAGTCCTGGTTGGCCGTGCCTGCAGATCATGTAGGAAGACTTTTCACTATACTGTTTCAACGTACGTTTATTGAGGATGCTACAAGCTCCCATCCATTTAATTAAGCTGTGTGTCGTTATATGCACATTTCTTTGAACATACGATTATTGAGGATATCACAAGCTTCCATCCATTTAAACTGTGTGTCGTTATATGCAAATTTCTTTGAACCAACGATTATTGAGGATGTCACAAGCTTCCATCTATTTAAACTGTGTATCCTTATGTGTAAGTTGCTTTGAACACACGATTATTGAGGATGTCACAAGCTTCCATCTATTTAAACTGTGTATCCTTATGACTCACTTGTACATTGCTTTGAACATACGATTATTGAGGATGTCACAAGCTTCCATCCATTTAAACTGTGTATCCTTATGTGTAAGTTGCTTTGAACCAACGATTATTGAGGATGTCACAAGCTTCCATCCATCTAAACAGTGTATCCTTATGTGTAAGTTGCTTTGAACATACGATTATTGAGGATGTCACAAGCTTCCATCCATTTAAACTGTGTATCCTTATGTGTAAGTTGCTTTGAACCAACGATTATTGAGGATGTCACAAGCTTCCATCCATTTAAACTGTGTATCCTTATGTGTAAGTTGCTTTGAACATACGATTATTGAGGATGTCACAAGCTTCCATCCATTTAAACTGTGTATCCTTATGTGTAAGTTGCTTTGAACATACGATTATTGAGGATGTCACAAGCTTCCATCCATTTAAACAGTGTATCCTTATGACTCACTGTGTACGTTGCTTTGAACATACGATTATCGAGGATGTCAAAAGCTCCCATCCAATTAAACTATGTATCTTAATTAATGTGCAAGCCAGTAACTAAGTCAGCAACGACCACGAAAGCTTAGGATGGCTTTCATAAATGAGGCGAGTTAGATTTACCCGAAAAACTGAGCCTTCCTTGGGATTGCTTCCCATCAGCTGGATAAAACACCGATAGACGTGTAATTCACTGTAACCTTTCGGTTGTCATGGTTTAATGTCACAGAGGACTTCCGGGATCCAGATTGATATATCCTGACGTGAGCACGCGGTGTGTCCATGATCGTCTCAGTTTTACTGCCGAAACAACAAAACTGATAGGAAGATAAATCTGAAAATCGAACCGTTTATTCACAATGCCAGACGGGCATCAGATGGAACCTGACACGTGGTCTTCTTCTTTCTTCTTCTTCTACTGCGTTAATCGGCTGAAACTCCAACGTACACTCGTGTTTTTTTGCACGAGAGGTTTTTTACGTGCATGAGCGTTTCTACCCCGCCATTTAGGCAGCCATACGCCGCCGATTTCGGGGGAGAACCTGGCATTGACACATCCTCTAAACCTGTCACACATGATCAAAAGGGAAGGAGTCTTAAAAACGGATGTAAATTTACAGACGTTATCTTTTTTTCTTTATTTCTTTTCTTTATTTGGTGTTTAACGTCGTTTTCAACCACGAAGGTCATATCGCGACGGGGAAAGGGGGGAGATGGGATAGAGCCACTTGTCAATTGTTTCTTGTTCACTAATCAAAAATTTGCTCCAGGGGCTTGCAACGTAGTACAATATATTACCTTACTGGGAGAATGCAAGTTTCCAGTACTAAGGACTTAACATTTCTTACATACATTTCAACACACGAGAACATTTGAGAAAGCAAGGTCTTGGAAGGACGTAAATCGTAAATTCCAGGGTCTTAAAGGGTCTTCTTCTTCTTCTGCGTTCATGGGCTGAAACTCTCACGTACACTCATGTTTTTTTGCACGAGTGGGTGTGTACGTATTATGTCCGTTTTTAGCCCGCCATTTGGGCAGCAATACACCGATTCCGGGAGGAGGATTCCACTATAACATCAAAAATACCATCCGTTTCCCTTACCCAGTGTGGTCCCCCAGCCGGTGACCCAGCAGCCTTTGTACGTGTACTCGTAGAAGTTTTGGGGCTTCTCCTCGTACGTGAACTCCCACGAGCTCTGCAGACAGGCGGGCCTGGCAGTGCCCCCGTACCGGACCTCCTGGGCCAGCTCCAGCAGCGCGATGTCGTTGGGATAGTTGCCGTGGTGCGAGTAGTTGGGGTGCTGAGAAGAAAAGACACAAATTCAGGTGTGGTTTGAGTTTGAAATGGGTGAATCATGTCCTTAACTGGGCGAAGTTGATTACGCGAAGCTGGCCGCATGGAGCTTTAGCACTGAGTTTTCCGGCGGTAAAAAGACTTCGCGAAGTCTTCGCGTACTAGTCGAATTCGGGCTCAATTAAGAACAGGCTTTACGTGGCGATTCTATACACCATGAAGACCTTATAACTGTGAGCAAGAAAATTGCAAGAGCTTCAATTTGATATTCAACATGTTATAATTTCATGAAGAAACGAGCATAAAATTTAAGATTTTCGGGCCATACCCTAATTTCATTATTTTCAGCATGAAATAGGCCTACAGTGAACTGGTAAGAGTTAAAAGCCAACATCGCGGGTGCGACAGATGTAGCTCTGTTTTCTCGTGCCTTCAATACGTCCGCTGTCTAAATGTATCTCTGTGGCCTTCTACTATAGCAAGGATTTGTCTCTTAGAGACTGATGTTCAGATCAACGCATTCACACCAACGCACACACATACAAACACATGCTCAGAAAGACAGAAACACACACACACACACACACACACACACACACACACACACACACACACACACACACACATACTCTAACACACTAGCAGGTCTGCACATAAGTTGACCTGGGAGATCGGAAAAATCTGCACTCCTTTACCCACCAGGCAGCAGCGACCGGGATTCGAACTCACGACCTCCCGATTAGGAGGCCGACGTCTTACCACCACGCCCGTACCGAGCAGAAGATATATATGCTTGATGCACGAACAATCACTACACGGGTAGAGAAACATATACAATTTTGTCACAAGCACGTGCTACTAGTGTTAGCACGTGGTAGTATGCCACAAATTGCACAGAACAGTGGAATCGACCCTGAGTGTATACAACAATCTGAGAAAATCTGTTCTTACGAGGGAGGAAATCTTCAAACGGAGGTAAATTCACGGACGATATTAACAGGACATGTGAAGAACAGGGAGATCATACAAATGGGGGGGGGGGGGGGTCCACTTTATTAGCAGTTCACTTCACACAACCAGTGCATATAACAGTGGTCTATGAGCCGTATTTGCAATACAACTGTGCAATGTATGCCATCCCTGAACACGTATGTTTGAAAACAAACCTTGACTGCCGATTTGACTTGAATCAAGTGTTCACCGGGGTCTCTTCGAGAAAGGTAATGTGTTCCCACCACCACAAATATGTTTGGAACTCCGACGCTGAAACAAGATGGGAAAAGTTAATGTGGAGAGAAAAAAATGGACCCTGAAACAAGTCAGCAAAAGAAAATCTGAAACACACCAACACGAACTCACGCCAGCACAGACACAGTGCACACACACAAACACACACTGTGACACGCACTGGTACACACACACACGCACATGCATGTACGCGCGTGCAGCAAGTGCATCAAGTTTGCTGACTTTTAGATAATTAGCAATTAGCGAACGAGGAAGAAGAAGAATAATCGAAAAGCAATTTACTTGCAAATTTGTGAATGATTGAGAATGTCATTTTGTATCACTATTACCGAAAAGTGCATTTCAACAGAGTTCCTTCTGAGTGAATTTCTATTTTTTTTCTTGGTCAGAGCGCGGGAAACACACAGACGTTCTATGATCATTTAAGAAAAAAACAAAAAATAAACTTACTCCATGGTGCAGTGCGCGGCAGTCATGACCCATTTGTTGGCGATAAGGGTGCCCCCACAGAAATGCAAGAAGCGTCGTTGTCTGACGTTGTAGTATTGCAAGGAAACTTGCCACGGCCATTCCGCGGGGTCGGAACTTCCTCCCCCTACGATGTTCCTCGAACTCTTGATTCCGCATAGAGCTGTGAGAAAAAAACGTTGTTCTGAGTGAGCTTACATCTTCTAAATCCGAGACTGATAACGTTCTAAATCAAGAATAAAAAGAAGTCGCGTAAGGCGAAATTACTACATTTAGTCAAGCTGTCGAACTCACAGCATGAAACTGAACGCACTGCATTTTTTCACCAAGACCGTATAAAGCATCGTCAGTCCCCCGCTTGTGGAAAAGGCAGTGACATTGACAAGCCAGTATGGCGCGGTAATGGTTGCGCTGAGCAGGATAGCACGGTCTTCTGTATCTCTATTCTTTTTAACTTTCTGAGCTTGTTTTTAATCCAAACATAACGTATCTATATGTTTTTGGAATCAGGAACCAACAAGGAATAAAATGAAATTGTTTTCAAATCGAATTCGGAAATTTAGTTTTAATCATAATTTTCATATTACATATTAATTTGTTGAGCTTGTTTTTAATCCGAATATAACATATTTATATGTTCTTGGAATCAGAAAAGGATGAAGAATAAGATTAGATTATTTTTGGATCGTTTTATAAAAAACTAATTTTAATTACAATTTTCAGATTTTTTATGACCAAAGTCATTTATTAACTTTTAAGCCTCCAAGCTGAAATGCAATACCAAAGTCCGGGCTTCCTCGAAGATTACTTGACCAAAATTTCAACTAATTTGGTTTAAAAATGAGAGCGTGACAGTGCCGCCTGAGCTTTCACGAAAAACCGGATATGACGTCATCAAAGACATTTATCAAAAAAATGAAAAACTTCTCTGGGGATGCCATACTCAGGATCTCTCATGTCAAGTTTCATGAAGATCGGTCCAGTACTTTTCTCTGAATCGCTCTAAACACACACACACAGACACACATACACACACACACAGACACACGCACATACACCACGACCCTCGTTTCGATTCCCCCTCGATGTTAAAATATTTAGTCAAAACTTGACTAAATATAAAAAGACAAACAAGAGACACAACAGAAAAAAAATATTAAATGTGCCCAAGATGGTCGCAGCCATCTAAGATTCTAAGACCAGTCAAAGCAACGTTTCTTTAATTTTGCAGTCGTGTCTCTTGTTTGTCTATTCAAAAGGCCGTTAGGTCAAGAAGGTTCCAGTGAACTATGTTGAACCATTTAGGCATGTAAAAATGCGCTTTTAGAAGGAACCTTAGGACCACCACCCCCCCACCCCCCTTGCAGGTATTATAATATCTGTTCTATGATTTCTTCTCTTCTCAATTGAAGGCAAAAAAGGCACTGCACCTCACACACACCGACCAAGAGACAAAGACACAAGGTGGTATGCGTGCACCATAGTGTCCGGCCACGATATGAGTGCAATACATATCTTAACGTTAAATAAAACTTGAAAGAATAGTTTTAATCTTCATGAGTAAATCTCACCCGAGTTGACGCCCCCAGCTGCTCTGCCAATGGTGTCCGGAGGTTCTACAATTATTGGAATCTCGGTGGTTGTTCTTGGGGGAGTCGTTGTCGTTTCTGTTGTCGTTGGTGGTGTTGTTGTCGTTGTAGTTGTCCTCTCAGTAGTTCGTGGGACGAATTCGGCTGTTCGGCTACCTTGTTTACAAGCGCTTGCGTCTCCAGAAACGCACGTGTGTAGTTTGATGGAGTAGATGCCCCTGTTGCACATTTGGGGTGCAAACACACGCCCCCTTAAGCACGTGAAATATCTAGTGCAGTCATCCGGGTCTGCCACGGTGGACAACGATGCACAAGTCTCACATGGAGGTTGGAGTTCACAAGCACTTGTTGTACTATCACAGACGGTTGCCAAGATGGCTAAAACAATGAACATTTTCATTTTCAAGCTTTGACCAGTCCGCAGCGGGAGTGAGTCTGAGAAGCAGATCAGCTGTGAAAGTGTTTGGCGCTTCCGGTTTGAACAAGTTTGGTGCGGATGTTTTGAAAGAGAGTCCAACAGGGCCATAATCCTCTGTCCTTTGAGTCCAGAAAATTTAATAGCAAATCACAAATTAATATGTTTCTTTTGCTCTTTATAAAAAAAATTTAGTTTTGGTTGGTAATAGGCAAATGGCGAGACAAAGTCCCTGAACACCGGGGACTACAACTTGCAAATCTGTATTCTTATTCAGAGAGTGGACTCGTTTGAGCCGTGTTCCCTTTGAAGTTCTCCGTGCCCGTGGTAAGACAACATAGTTGGCCGAAATGAATGCCCTAGCTCAGTTCTCTATTTTCAGTGTCTGCTCGTTGAAGTCCACCTGTTCTCAATGCACATTAGTTAAACTGCTTGGCCTACCCTGAGTTTCCGTCCGGAAGGAACAGTTTTTGTTTCAATTCACGTTTATATAGGCATGGTCACCTCCCCTGGATGCGGCATTTGACCTTGTTGGGCAGTCAACACACGTGCCGCTCGCCGCAAAGGTCCGGACTTGGCGCCATACTTGTGTGTTAAGTTAATCCCGATTCAAGGACAAAACCTGCTGGAGGTGAAAGTAGTTGTAGAGTTTAGCGTTGGGGTGTTTTTTGTTTCTTTCTTGTTTTTCTGCCCTGATGCTGCTACAGGATTTTTATATGCATTCCACCGACTTAAAGCACACGATTTACGACCATGTGTACATACTGTACGCGAAGACACACACAGCACTGTCACCAGCACCACCATCAACATCATTCCATGCCTGTCCATGCAGGCGCCAATGACCTGTCTGCTTCTCGGTTTTCCCCACATTTACGAAAGTGCATCTGCGACACACGTGTAAGTCTTAGGTTTATACCGTACCGCACACCCCTCCACCTTTCCCAGTTTGGCCCTAGGCCAGTGTTCTTGCCATTGTTACTCGGGGAAAACTGTGGTTAAACTAAAACAATGCAAACAGACACAAAACCAGTTACACTAAACAGATACCTGCTCAGTTATCACTAAGCAGTTTGCTCAGTCTATTGACATCGAATTGGCGAGTTATTGGTTGTAACTGACACAGGTATATGATTTTAATAAATGAACTTCTGGTTGTAATTAAATTGTTTAGCAAAAGTAAGTTGTTATGTTTTGCATGGGGATAAATCATGCATGAACAGCAGGGATCCTTTACTTCTGTGATTGCCTGCTACTGTAGTTTAAAAATCCAACGAAGACGGAGGACAACTGTCTATATATGGCGGGGGGATTGTTACAATTGTGCACAAATCTTCCCGTTTGGATGACAGTCACTTTCTCTGTACATGTGTTCAACGCGGGTACACTAAACAACAACAACAGCAAAAGCAACACAAATAACAACAACGGCAGAAGCACACAACAATAACAACAACACTAGCATTAACAGCAGCTGTAGAAGCAACAGCAGCAACAAAAACAATAACAACAGCAGATGCAACAAGAACAATAATAACAACAGCAGCAGAAGCAACAAAAACAACAACAATAATAACAACAGAAGCAACAAAAGCAGCAGTAGAGGCAACAACGACAACACCATCCACCCAACGCATCCACCTTGCTTGGATAAATCGCACTCTTCAATTAGTACTTTTTATATTTAGTCAAGTTTTGACTAAATATTTTAACGTAGAGGGGGGAATCGAGACGAGGGTCGTGGTGTATGTGTGTGTGTGTGTGTGTGTGTGTGTGTGTGTGTGTGTGTGTGTGTGTCTGTTTGTCTGTGTGTGTGTGTAGAGCGATTCAGACTAAACTACTGGACCGATCTTTATGAAATTTGACATGAGAGTTCCTGGGTATGAAATCCCCATACGTTTTTTTCATTTTTTTGATAAATGCCTTTGATGACGTCATATCCGGCTTTTCGTGAAAGTTGAGGCGGCACTGTCACGCTCTCATTTTTCAACCAAATTGGTTGAAATTTTGGTCAAGTAATCTTCGACGAAGGCCGGAGTTTGGTATTGCATTTCAGCTTGGTGGCTTAAAAACTAATGAGTGAGTTTGGTCATTAAAAATCTGAAAATTGTAAAAAAAACATTTTTTTTATAAAACGATCCAAATTTACGTACATCTTATTCTTTATCATTTTCTGATTCCAAAAATATATAAATATGTTATATTTTGATTAAAAACAAGCTCTGAAAATTAAAAATATAAAAATTATTATCAAAATTAAATTGTCCAAATCAATTTAAAAACACCTTCATCTTATTCCTTGTCGGTTCCTGATTCCAAAAACATATAGATATGATATGTTTGGATTAAAAACACGCTCAGAAAGTTAAAACGAAGAGAGGTACAGAAAAGCGTGCTATCCTTCTCAGCCCAAGTACTACCCCGCTCTTCTTGTCAATGTCACTGCCTTTGCCGTGCGCGGTGGACTGACGATGCTACGAGTATACGGTCTTGCTGCGTTGCATTGCGTTCAGTTTCATTCTGTGAGTTCGACAGCTACTTGACTAAATGTTGTATTTTCGCCTTACGCGACTTGTTTCTTTTCTTTTATTAGGTTTTGTTTTTGTTTGGCATAATACAAACTCGATTATAAGTACACAAAAATCACGATTCTTGACGACAGGTACATAGAAGATAGTCGCGTAAAACAAGATCAAAACATTCGGTCAATCTATCGTCGTAAAAGATTGAAATTGAGCACTTTGGATCATATATCACCGTGCCGAGTAAGTTTTGGGCAGGCCGAAACCCTTCGACCGAGACAACGCTGACGTATAGGTCTTGGTGACTGAGTCAAGCTAGTTTGTGCAACACGGATTTTCTTTATTTCAGGGCATATTTTCAATTCAGTAACAGCATCATTTATACATGTATATTTTTGTTCTCAATTTTTGGAAAATAATTAAGAATACAATGCAGTCAATTTACTTCTGCTATCAAAATTTAAATTTCAAGTAGACTTTAAATAACAAATAAATAATTATTCTGGCTTACAGGATGAAATGCAATCCGGACCGAGTCAAAGATTGTTTGAGAAAAATGTCAGTGAATTTGATTAGAACATGACGTCGCCACAGTGCGGCCTTAACTTTTTTAAATGGACGGATATGACGTCACAAAAGACATCTACTGAGAGAAAAAATCTAAAATCTGTGTGATTTTTCAACATTACGCCATCGAATGTGAATACATTAGGATTTTGTCGTTCAATGTTTGATACTGCGTTTTCTAGCCCACACAAGCTGTAAATTATCTATTTCAAAAGCGAAATAATGCATGGGTCCTTCTGACACTAACTAAATATTGACGCTTGATCTGCATTGTAGATTTTGTTGCATATGTTTTGAGTTTCAAAGTGTGTCAATGCAGAATATAGGTCTAATTCAGTCATCGAAATGATGGCAACAATATAGTCGATAATATTTTTTTGGGAAGCGCTTGTGTACGCAAACACACACGTTCTTGTGTGCGCTCATTGCATTTATGACTTCCGAACGTTGAACTGTTGTATACATTTGTCGAAGGCCTTGTGATCTTATGTTTGCTGGTTAATTCTGTCGTGTTTCAGTATAACTCACTTTTGTATAACAGCTGCCCATTGTTCTCTCATTAATTCAGTGCAGTTGCAGAGGTTTTTGTTATTTATCACCACTCAGTGCTGCATTGTGTCAATATCAGCCCGACATTTTTTCGTCAAGGGAACAGTTGGTTCTAAAATGAGATAGATTCTATGCATGTCAAAGCTAAACGCAGCTGGGTTTAAAGATGCTATATTATGGACGCTTGTTTTTCTCAGAGCATCTGTATAGAACTTTTCAAGCTTTTGGTATAGAGATGGAACACACTATTTGGAGGCCAACAGGTCAGCTACGCAGAAATGAAAACAAAACTAAGTACAAAATGGGGATGGGGGAGGAGGGGGGCAGCCCAACGAAAGTATACTTTATCGCTTCCAGCAATAGAAATCAGATTAAAATCACTTCAAATAATGCAGAATTAGCCAGGCTGTTGCCTTGAAGAAGATACATGTTTACATGCGCTTTAATGAAAATAGTGTCATGCTGTATTATGTATACACATCTGGAGGAATCGGTGATAGTTTGCACGGTGGTTTTTTCATCGACAGAAGAGAGGTACATTGTATCTTTTGGAAAATCATCGTGCTGAATCATGCTCGTTTTATTTCCGTCGAACAATGCATGTGTCTTTTTAAGATCATCGTGCTGAAATCATGCATGCTTGTGTTTTTCACTCAGAGCTTTTACGACCAAAACTGAGCGCGAGTTGTTCTGTGAACGTGACTGATTTGACTGTCTTCAGTACGCAAGAGTGTGTGTGAATATCCTAATCTTATTGTGCTTTTGCTTTTGTACTTCTGCAGCTTCGTGATGTGTTATTTTTATTTTTATTTGTTATATAATGATGAAAGTTGCCTCTGTTGACCTTGTTGCACTTCTCTGTGATTTTTGTGTTGAATAAATCAGTTTCGCCTGCCTGGTCAAGTTTAACTGGTGCGTCATACAGGGTGACACGAAAAAAACAGATCCCACCAAAAGTTTAATATTTTCTGAAATAATCAGCCGATTCTTTTATTTTTTCAGGTGAGCCAAGCTGAAATGATGTTCTAACAGCCCACCAAGTTTGAGCTTCAAGATGTCATGGACAACGGAGCATAAGACATTTATAGTCGAGGCCTATTTTCGCCGGCGAACAGATTTGCTCGGGCTGCGCACAACAGACTCTCTGACTGAATCAATATTCCTCGGTGTCCTTGCTGATTTAGGGATAAGTTCAGAGACCATGGGACTGTCAATAACCTCAATAGTAAAAACCCTAACAGGGGATCCCACTCTGGTCGACCTAAATCAGCAAGGACACCGAGGAATATTGATTCAGTCAGAGAGTCTGTTGTGCGCAGCCCGAGCAAATCTGTTCGCCGGCGAAAATAGGCCTCGACTATAAATGTCTTATGCTCCGTTGTCCATGACATCTTGAAGCTCAAACTTGGTGGGCTGTTAGAACATCATTTCAGCTTGGCTCACCTGAAAAAATAAAAGAATCGGCTGATTATTTCAGAAAATATTAAACTTTTGGTGGGATCTGTTTTTTTCGTGTCACCCTGTACCTGTGCTATTTCTTACACGAACCCGCGTTTTCCTTGTGTGTTGTCTATTACATGTTTGTTTCGTGCCTTATAAACTATGTTATGTTTTCGGTGGCTTGCCACTTGCTGAAATTTGGTCTGTTGAACTGTGTATAGTGGTTACTTCATTTCTTCAAAGTTGTTGTTGAAAATAAGGGCAAGACCCAAAACACAGGCACCCGAATCAACTTACACCGCGCAGGAGTTGACAGGCTTACGCTTACGTAGAGGTTACATGCCAAGTCTCAGTGATTATTAAAAATAATGGTCGAAGTTAGTGGATCATGAAAAATGAGACAACTTATGAGCTGATTCCAAGCACAAACTACGACCGCTGTAAACATTTAACCATGCAAACTCTAGTGCTGGTGTGTTTTTTTGGAGAGCGGGCAGTAAGTCTTGTCTCCCTAGCATATCAAACCGATTCATAAGCGTATAACCAGCCAATGGGTATATAAATGTGTCTGGGTTTCTTAATCCTATCTCTTCCACCAATACCACTCCTGCACCAGCATTCTCACTCTGGCACTAACATTCTCAGTGGGATTACCACTCTCAGTCTAGCACCAATCTCGCTTTGGCACTGGGCGGGCACCACCCCTCTTATTCTGGCACCAGTCTGGCAGAACCACTCTCGCTCTGGCACCACCGCCCTAACTCTGGCAACACCTCTCTCATTCTGGCAACAAAACTCTTGCTCTGGCATGACCGCTCTAACTCTGGCACACCACTTTTGCTTTGGCACCGGTCTAGCAGCACCACCACGGTCATTCTGGCAGCACCACTCTTGCACCACTGCCCTAACTCTGGCAACACCACTTTTGCTCTGGCATTGCCGCTCTAACTCTGGCAATGCCACTTTCCCTCTGGCACCAGTCTTGCAGCACCATGGTCATTCTGGCACCGGTCTGGCAGCACCACCACCTTAACACCACTCTTGCTCTGGCATCACCGCTCTAACTCTGGCAGCACCACTCTAACTCTGACACCGGTCTGGCAGCACCACTCTCGCACCACCGCCCTAACTCTGGCAACACCACTGTTGCTCTGGCACCAGTCTAGCAACGCCACTCTCGCTCTGGCACTAACATTCTCAGTGGGACTCTGGCAACACCACTCTCGCTCTGGCATCACCGCTCTAACTCTGGTACCTCCACTCGCTCTAGCACCGGTCTGGCAGCACCATTCTCATTCTGGCACCGCTCTTTGCATTGGTCTGGCACGGGGTTGGATCCTCCATTTTCATATGACACCAACACACACAGAGACACACACACACGTACATCACGCTAGCTGGTACCAGTCTTGCAGCGGTCGGGATACACACGTACAGACACACAAACGCACACAGAAATATTGACGGGAGTGGGATTTGAACCCACGACTTGGGAGTTGACAGTGTTTGGATACTGTCGCTTTTATTCCCGTGGCCACTCTGCTCCCTTGACAGTCTGAGGAAAAGTTAGTAAATATAAAGTTTTAACTGAGCGAATGTTCACTAAAAGAAAGAATAAACAAACATGGATCAGCCGTGGACCACAGAGCGATTATAACTTGTATTTCACTGCCCAGCTGCCTGTGTTCGTGGTTGCGAAAGGTGGGCAGACATAGAGGTGGCTGGTTGATGATTTTTTTTTGGTCCCTTTTTGGCAATCCAGGGCCGATTAAATTTTGTTCTTTTGGTTTTCAATGCGGTCTCCGCGTTTGAAACTATCTAGGCTACACTGTCTGTCGCACACATAAACATACACGCTCATGTACACGCAAACAGTGGTACACACGCAAGCGCACACAGACCATCACACGCAAGAAAAAAAGACTGTATGTAAAAAGAGTGAGTTTGTTTGTTCGTTCATGGGCTGAAACTCCCACGGCTTTTACGTGTATGACCGTTTTTACCCCGCCATTTAGGCAGCCATACGCCGCTTTCGGAGGAAAAAGAGTGAGTTCATGTACACTCAAAGTACTTTGATGCCGCTGAAGATAGTATTTGATGGCAGGGCTGCTTTGTTTTATACAACACGACACAAAGAAAAGGTAATCCAAAGTCAAGATGAAGTCTAGGGTCCAGTGATTAAAGACGCTCAACTAAACGTCTTCAGTACCAGGTCTGCATACAGAACAATGAACTTCACAAGGATGTACACAAGTAGTACCATCCCAGAAAAGGGGAGGGATCAAAAGTAAACAGATGAGTTGAGAATATATTTACTGTTTGTAAACTGTTGAATTTTTTTTATTTTGGTTGATTTTTAAAAGTGTGGATGTTGATTTCTGTGCTACAGTTTTGTTTTTTTCTATCCAAAGACAGAAACAATCAAACAGATAGACCAACTCACAGTCACATGCTCGCACACAGACACAGATGTAGAGAGAGAGAGAGAGAGAGAGAGAGAGAGAGAGAGAGAGAGAGAGAGAGAGAGAGAGAGAGAGAGAGAGAGAGGGAGGGAGAGAGAGCGAGTGAGAGAGAGAGTGAGAGAGAGAGAGAGAGTGAGAGAGAGAGAGAGAGAGAGAGAGTGAGAGAGAGAGAGAGAGAGAGAGAGAGAGAGAAAGACACACACACACACACACACACACACACACTAGAATATTTTAATGTGTATATAAAGCAAATATTTATTTTAACGACAACACTTCACATTCTTAGGACAGGCTGGCAAATGGTAAAGATGAGAGCACAATGAGAAGCAAGTTTTTCAGTGATGAAGTTTGTGGTTTTTTAGTTGGCACTTGTTTCCATTTCTTCTTCTTTCTTTTCATCCTCTGCAACAGAAACAATGACAGTTTTGTTAGCGGGCAAGGGAGAGAGACATTACCTCCATGCCTCTTTGCATAAACACACATGCATCTCTGGTACACACTGTTCACAAATGTATAGACCTTTGGCTCAACAACCGAGATATCCACACATGATAATGTTCACACAAAGGAATGCACACACACATGAACTTGTGCAAACACATCCACATTAAAAGCTGTAATTTACAATCTGATTATCTAGCAAGCAAATTGAAAACATGCTTACAGAAACAATTCTAAACATACCTACTTAACATTGCATTTTCCCTTTTTGAGCCATGTGACGTCAGAGTTTAACTTGAATTCTTATTTAGGCAGCTGGCCGAGACTAATTAACCAGGATCAGTACCAAAAAGCTATTTGTTCATGTATGTTTGATTAAAATATAACATTCTACTCTGATTTCAACAGTCATTGTTCAACTGAACCACTAGTGCGGTCTGGTAATAGAACAAAGACTGTCAGGGGATCTTTCATATTTTGGTGAAAAATGCATATAACATATTTTTTTATTTTCCTTTTTTTTTTTTATAAAGGTATTGCTGGTTCTTAGCTACAATAATAGTTTTCTTCTCATCATTTATGCACTTAATTGTTTTAACACCGAAGTGCAAATCTATGACCTACTTGGTAAAAGAGTAAGCATGTGCTTCTCTTGTTATCAATCAATGGGGTGTTGCAGGTAGCTTTGTTTTCTCCTTGGGGATGAAGCTACCAGGGGAAGGGATTGTGTTGGAGGTGCGGGTAGAGGGGTAGCCCTCCCGGTGCTCCCCCTTGGACCTCCCTAGTCTAGGACCCTGGGTCTTCGCGAGGTGGCCATTGTGGCGTAATCCCTCCGGACTAGCATAACGTTTCCCTATCCCAAGACCGACCGTGCGTGGTCTATGACCACATCCTCTACGAGGTGACCCTATCAACTAGGCAGCGAAAGCCCCTAGGCGAAACACGGCGGATCTAGAGGAGAGAACCTCGATAAAAAATTTGAGCTGCCATGAAGACGGAGCATGTTGGCTGAGGACAGCGGGCAGACCTTCTGTGCCGACACCCATCTACAGGAGAAAACCAGGCATGCACGCATCAAACCCAACATGGCCATACAAACGGATCAATCAATCAATATGAGGCTTATATCGCGCGTATTCCGTGGGTACAGGGATTTAAATTTTTTTTTTATGCAATTTATATCGCGCACATATTCAAGGCGCAGGGATTTATTTATGCCGTGTGAGATGCCAAACCATCTACTCCCTACCATAGGCTTTTTGCCACACTGAATTCTCTCAATGTGGAAAAGTACTACAGCATAGACCGGTTGTAAGAAACATCGGATGTAACAACGTCCGTTTGTATGAAAGGTGCTGGGGGGGGTCCTGGCAGCATCTACTCTTTGTTATTGTACTTAGAATTTTTCGCTTGTAAGAAACACGGATGTATGAAAGTCCGTTTGTACGAAGGAAATCTCTGGTCCCGAGCAGCACCAATGGCCGGTTATAAGAAAATAAGTTTAGCTGAATACCTTATAATTTTATTTTTATTTTACAATTTTAGAGCTCCAATTTACTTTGATCCATATTTCGGGATTTGTTTGTTTGTTTGAGTTTTCTTTTCTGCTAAACAGCTAATTACAATTGATGAATAGTCTTCGATTGTCAAGTAGAAGTGGTGATAAATTGCTTAAGTATGCCTTGTATTGGACTCTGTAAACGGAAGTTATTTTGGGTAGTCACTGCCATGCATGAGGTCATGCAAGCTTACATGTATGTATTCTTTCTTTCTTTATTTGGTGTTTAACGTCGTTTTCAACCACGAAGGTTATATCGCGACGGGGAAAGGGGGGAGAGGGGATAGAGCCACTTGTCAATTGTTTCTTGTTCACAAAAGCACTAATCAAAAATTTGCTCCAGGGGCTTGCAACGTAGTACAATATATTACCTTACTGGGAGAATGCAAGTTTCCAGTACAAAGGACTTAACATTTCTTACATACTGCTTGACTAAAATCTTTACAAACATTGACTATATTCTATACAAGAAACACTTAACAAGGGTAAAAGGAGAAACAGAATCCGTTAGTCGCCTCTTACGACATGCTGGGGAGTATCGGGTAAATTCTTCCCCCTAACCCGCGGGGGGTACATGTATGTATGTGGCCTTTCTAATTTAGTGTGAGTGCTTGCACAGAAGCGAGGCAAAAGATGCCAATCAGTAGGCATAGTGGGCCAAAAGACAACTCTGCTTGAATCTCCATTGAATATCGAGATGGGTGAATATATTTTTCATATTTTTTCTAGTATACATGTACTTAGAACAGAATGTTCTGATTTCTTTTCACTCCAAACAGATCACTATTCATTTCCTAGCTCAATTTGAGTCGAAGGAGGAGGGGTGAGTGGGGCGGGGATGAGATAGACAGACAGACAGACAAATGCTCATATATGGAGAAAACCCCTCTGAGCTTTCAACAATTTCAAAAGTCTGTCGAGGTACATCACAAATGGTGATTATACTTCGAACCCTCTGAAAGAATTATCATTACATTTGCACGTTATTTCGTCTGAGATGTAGCAAATTGTCAAACATATGACATTCTCTCTTTATTTGAATCAATGCCTGTTATGCGTCCGTTAGCAGGATTACCATCATTATTTGTTTTACTGCTTTTGGAAATAAAAGCTTTAAAGATAAAATTTCCTTGGTCTCTCTCTCTGTCTCTGTCTCTGTCTCTGTCTCTCTCTCTCTGTCTCTCTCTCTGTCTCTCTCTCTGTCTCTCTCTCTCTCTGTCTCTGTCTCTGTCTCTGTCTCTCTCTCTCTGTTTGTGTGTAATACAATTTAAACATACAAAAACAAGTAAAGGCGAAAATAGTGTGAAAACATCAAGTTTACATAGAAAAAACGAATGACTGGTTATAAGAAAGTCGACTTGCAATATTTTCTTATATCCGGTCAAACCGGTTACAGAAAACACTGGATATAAGAAACCTAAAGTTTGGGTCCCCACGGGTTTCTTACAACCGGTCTATACTGTATTACCATACCAACTCAATCAATGACAAAACTCTTTGTGTGTGTGTGTCTGTGTGTGTGTGTGAGTGTGTGTGTGCATGCATTTGTGTGTGCATGCATTTGTGTGTGCATGCATTTGTGTGTGTGCATGCATTTGTGTATGCATGCGTGTGTGTGTGCTAGTGTGTATGTGTGTGTGCATATGGGTCGTTCTACAAAGCTGTGTACCACGAGAGGGTCATGACTTTAGAGTTAGATTTCAGAATGTTTCTCTTGCTTCTCGAATGATATAAGGATATCAGCAGACTGCAAATTGACCAAAGAGATAACGATAATAAAATCAAGAAGATCGTTAGGTTGGTTAATGTTATGTATGAAAGCAAACACAGAAAATGACGTCAAAATGGCGTTTTTATTGTGACATTGCTTACATCTTGTTTTTAAGTATCCGTGTGGCTGCCAATGAAATGCGACCATGAAACCCCCAACATACATCTTCGTTGTGTTTTGTGCTAGTGTTACATATGCATTTAGCTGTTTGCCCTTACGCATGTTTACAGTGTGCATTTGGATCGTTAAAAAATAACGGTTGCCTACGCAACATTTGGTTTATAAAACCAACCGCGAACTACGTAAACGTGTCTATAACTTCTGTACGCACGAATATGCGACTGTGTGTATTATCAGGCATTACTGATGTGTAGTGAACATGTTGGAATGTGCGCCGTGTCAATTTGATCCGATTTGAATGTGATTTTGCCTTTTGCGTGTCGCCACTAAGCTTCATTTATATTTTTTTCTGGTTACGCTGGATCATTAAAAATGATATTTGTCACTTAGCAACGCATCAAACTTGGTGTTTCTTTTGCATGCAATGTTCTTCAACATCGCTGAAAGGTTTTTCCATAAAAAAAATCCCATTAACTTTTTGAACGGAGCAGGCGTGGAGCGTTTTATGAGTCGTTACCAACGAGGGACGAATGTTACGCAGGCAATCTTTCGCAACTCTTCGCTCTTAAAATTAATATTTTTAAAAAGTTCAACATAATAATGTTTTATTTTGTGATATACATGCTCGGTGTCTCTTTGTCAAGTCTTTGGCTATTCTTTGTAGTCTAGTCTTGTTTCAGTTGTAATAGTTAAGGTAAAAAACCGTTGAGTTTTCATCAAAATTTGAACACACTCGATCGACTAGTTTTTTTTTCAGAAAACGATAAATCGAAGAAAATCAGATTAAATGCTGTTGCGAAATAGAGAGAAAGAAATCCTGTGTCTGTGAAGCTGATTTCCTTGTTAGTGGGCATTTAAGCAAAAAAAGGAGCAGTCCCTTCAAACTAAACTTATGTATCCAGAAGACTTGACTGGGCGAACCAAGCAGGCAAATTTAGCATCGGATTTCACTAGCTTACAGCATTTACCCTCCCCAACTGCTTAAAGTTTGAAATTGTGCGATTTTTCTCGCCCATGACACTTAGATTTATGGTAAAGGAAGAATAATGTTTCTGACAGGACCACTTAGAAAAGATTGAATTATCAATCAAATATAACAAGAAGGCGCAAGTGGTCAACTAGATCTAAACAGTTGCCCATCGTGTTTATAATCTGTGCCATGTAGCTTTGAAATCAGCAATACATTGTTTCAGACACATAAGCTGTAAAAACCCGTAAAGTACATTGACTTTTTCGAAGCATGATCACAAAAATATGGTCGCAAAAATGAGGCGATTTGGTAGAAAAATAAAGTTTTTGAGGTAAAAAGTATCGTGTCTATTGTGTTGATAGTTTGTGTATTGTTCTGTATCTGAGTTATTCCATGATTCAGATATAAACACAAAACAATACCAACGTGTTTAAGAGAGGAACACTGTGTGTTCGACGTAACTCGAAGACACAGCAAATCATTAATAATCAAAATTGTTAAGGCTCTTGATCTGCCGTGTGTTAAAAACAACGCACCTAAATCTGTTCGAATTTCGAGTCTATTCAATGACGACGTCACTAAAACCAAAAGAATTCCATTCATAACACAGTCATTCATAAGCCGGTTGATGACGCCACGTCATGGACCAATCGAATCGTCACAACATATGCTGATGTCAGCTGCGACGCGGCGCGAAAATGTGCTAACCTCGCCTTACTTGTCTCTGTGATAACTGATTCTGGACTTTCAATGTTCATTTTCTAGCTGCATGTCGACTCGATGTTTTCTTATTGATACTGTTTGTTTGTTGGTTGACGCAACCAAACAAATACGTTTTAGTTACCAAATATCTATTTCAATTCGTTTCCCCCCGACTGCATTTTATTCAGAATGAGCTCTGAATGGGAAGCAAATAAAACTTGTTACTATTATACTATGGCTTTTTGTAATCTGTCTTGTGTGTTTGGACAACATTTTACGCTAAACATGTGTGATGTTACACACCTTTCCGACCACCCCTCGTATCCAAAAAGCAT
The DNA here is from genome assembly GCF_037325665.1 of Littorina saxatilis. Lineage (NCBI taxonomy): Eukaryota > Metazoa > Mollusca > Gastropoda > Littorinimorpha > Littorinidae > Littorina > Littorina saxatilis. Next base: position 25,101,861 of record NC_090248.1, on the reverse strand, counting down.
AAACTTATCTTTTGTTTAGCATGGCACCGTGGCATATGTCTATATCTGTCACATAAACCTTAAAAACAACCTATTCATACAGTTTCAATTTTCACGATCCATGTCACACTTTTGGTACACAGCTTTATGGAATGACCCATATGTGAGTGCCTGCGTGCAAGGGATGAATGGCTGTTTTCCAGACAAAACATTATAATGAAGTGTGTTCTTAGGTTTACAGGTGTTTTGCAGTAGCAATGCCAAGAAACAATAGAAATGCATCAAAAGGTGTGATGAATGGATGGATTGATGGAAACAGACTGTTTGATTACGGTTATTTTGTTGTCAACATTGTCAGTGCAAGTGCGTGTCTGTATGAACAAAATTAAAGAACACACAAAGCACGGATGAACATTTTTAAGGCTTTCTAGCAAAAGGCAAACCCAACAGTGACAGAAATGAACCACTAAAGAGAGCACCAGCAGCCCAAATCACATCAATGTATATGTGTACGTTCAATGTGCGAATTAGCAATAATAACAATAACAAACACTTTGACTTTGTTATCCATTAAAATAAACACTAAAATAAATGAAAAATTGTTTTTCTTTTAAATCCGCACAGAAAAAAGAACTTTGAAACTTGACTTTCAGTTTGGGCTCAATAATGAATTTAACTCATAAACATGCAGTACTCTGCCATTTTGGAGTTAGTCTCAAGAAACTTCAACATGCAGTGATGTAAATCAAACCATGTGAGACACCTGCTAATCCTCAAACTGGAAATGCATTTCTTAACATTAAAGTACGAGTCCAATTTCAGAATTTACTTTCACTAAGTAAAATCTACTTCATCTTAAGAAACAAGTCTGCATTTGATTTTAGGCGAATGTCGTCTTTACGTATTATCTCTCTCCTATTTTTACCCCTCTCTTTGATCTCGTTTAATAGTAATGTACTTATCCTATCAACAAGAAACAAAGAATCAAAAACCAAGAAAGGTAGTGAATGCAAAGTGATTTTTTTTGTCTTGTCTATAATTAAATGTTCCATAAACATACCTTTCGTGAGTCTTTTTTTTTTAAATGATCAAGTTTGGAACATTTGCAGTCTATCTGTTTCACATTTTAACAAGGAAAAGTTGGTCTTTTCCCAAACACCAGAGGGGAGCCCCAATAAACCAAAACCATACCACTAACAAAACAACTGCTGTCCTGAGCTTTTTCACACAAAACAGCTGACACTGACGTTTTCCTACAGAAAGCAAACAGAAAACATTGCACCACAAAATTAAGGAGAAAGGGTGACAAATCTCAAGCTCAACCCATTCATCTCTAAATTGTACACATTTAAAAAAAAAAATTGTTATTAAGAATTTGTCTCATGTTCAGGTCTGCAAAGTCACAGTTCACAGTCTGTTTTGTGTGAAAAAGCTCGTTATTTTCACCTGTCATTGATGATTCTGAAAAAACATTAAATGAAACAAATCTGACAAGAACTGCAGTGTAACAAGGGTTAAAACAGAGGTCTTAGAGAAGTTTTACCTGCCATGAGGAGGCACCCCAACCCCTCACCCCTCCCAACCCCATCAAAGGTTGTTCTCTCTTTCTAACAGGCATGGGAATTCAAAAATAGAAAAAACTCTGAAAATAGGCCACGGTCCAGGGGCCACCTAGGCCCCGGCAGGGTACAGGGGCAGCGCCTCGTTGGGGGGCGAATCTCCCCGGAAGGAAAACGAATTTTAGCATTTTAGATTTTGATAGTTCTTGTGTAAGCAAATAATGGATAGAGAGATAATAGTATACATATAATTTAATTTACCTTTTTTTTTGCCGCGGACAACTTTTTATTTTCGATGAAACGTAATTTCCTTTTCGCGGAAATCCGCGATTTCGCGGACAATTCCCATGCCTGTTCTAATGACAGAGGTTACTTTTATTGATAGGGCCTAAAAAAAAATAGGTGTGGTTACAGTAAGCCGACCTACCCTATTTTTAGGGGCCGACCCTATAACTTTTTATTACATTTGTCAACAACAACAACAACAACACAAAAAACAAAAACAAAACCGAGTGCAGAAAACGCAATGAAAGCGAAAGCGCTCGAGTCGCACACTTCTTTCCCTATCAAGTAGGTTTAATTTGTACACATTAAAAAAAAAAAGTTTAAAAAAAAAGTGATTGCCTACCTTCCTACCCTATTTTTTTTGGCTATGTTACAGGCATGAAAACTGAAAAAAAAAAAAATACTGAAAAAAAAATTCAAAGGCGCGTAGCGCCAAGTTTTGAAGGCGCGTAGCGCCAAGTTTCGCTGGCGCGAAGCGCCAAGACTTCTAAGGGGGTCCGGGGGCATGCTCCCCCGGAAAATTTTTTTACAAGGGTGCAATTTGGTGCAATCTGGGGCTATCTGAGCCTTAAAATTGGATTCAAACATGGCCCCAAAACTATTTTACTATAACTATGACTAGAAGAAAAAAAAAGAAAAAAAAAAAAAAAAAGGAAAAATACGGAAATCAAAAAAAAATACGGTTTATTTTTTTCAAAAATACGGAAAATACGGAGAATTTTCATGCCTGATGTTACCTTAACCACACTTTTTTTTTGTTTTGCCCAGACCAACAGAATACATGTGGTGATGAACAGAAAGCGTACACTGAAAATCCCCTTTCAAGACCCTTGGTTTAACCCCCCCCCACACACACACACACACACTTTTAAGACCCTTGGTTTAACCCCCCCCCACACACACTTCAAGACCCTTGGTTTAACCCCCCCCCACACACACACACTTTCAAGACCCTTGGTTTAACCCCCCCACACACACACACTTTCAAGACCCTTGGTTTAACCCCCCCCCACACACACACACTTTCAAGACCCTTGGTTTAACCCCCCCCACACACACACTTTTAAGACCCTTGGTTTAACAACCCCCCCCCACACACACACTTTTAAGACCCTTGGTTTAACCCCCCCCCCACACACACACTTTTAAGACCCGTGGTTTAACCCCCCACACACACACACTTTCAAGACCCTTGGTTTAACCCCCCCCCCACACACACACACTTTCAAGACCCTTGGTTTAAACCCCCCCCCCACACACACACTTTCAAGACCCTTGGTTTAACCCCCCCACACACACACACTTTCAAGACCCTTGGTTTAACCCCCCCCACACACACACACTTTCAAGACCCTTGGTTTAACCCCCCCCCCACACACACACTTTCAAGACCCTTGGTTTAACCCCCCCCCCCACACACACACACTTTCAAGACCCTTGGTTTAACCCCCCCACACACACACTTTCAAGACCCTTGGTTTAACCCCCCCCCACACACACACTTTCAAGACCCTTGGTTTAACCCCCACACACACACACACACTTTCAAGACCCTTGGTTTAACCCCCTCACACACACACACTTTCAAGACCCTTGGTTTAACCCCCCCACACACACTTTTAAGACCCTTGGTTTAAACCCCCCCACACTTTCAAGACCCTTGGTTTAACCCCCCCCCACACACACACACACTTTTAAGACCCTTAGTTTAACCCCCCCACACACACACACACTTTCAAGACCCTTGGTTTAAACCCCCCCACACACACACACACTTTCAAGACCCTTGGTTTAACCCCCCCCACACACACACACTTTTAAGACCCTTTATTTTTGGATCTTTTGTTCAAAACATATGTAAGTTTATGCTTTAAAGACCTGATTTTCTAGTTTGAGAGCTCTTAAAGGTGGGGTTTCATTGTACAGACCTGGGAACCCCTGTTTTGCACTTAGAGTATTCTCAAACAAACTTGGTGTATTTTCAGAAAAATGAGCGTACTCCACACAACATTTGAACATCCATGATTCAAACATGCTTCACACGCGTCCGCCACATCGTTAATTAAGTTTACCTATACATGTACATTTAAAACAAATCCTTTTTTCAATTTTTACTGACAAAAACTGTAATCATGTGTTAAAATACTGGATCGGCTTCAAGATGGGCTTGTGAATAAAAGTAGTCTAGGAATTTTTCTCGTCGTATTTTTTTCTCACTGATGGTACTGATCGTATTCTCGACAATCATGCGTACAGAATACGGCGAAATCGTATGGGTTCCCAGGTCTGATTGTACAAAGATGTCCCCTTTATATGTACTGCTGAATTTTGTGCCAATTACTGCAGCTAAGGCCCCCCCCCCCCCCCAAAAAAAAAAAAAAAAGTCTGTTTACGAAAACATAGGCAAAAAAAATTGGGTCGGTAGGTCGGGATTTTTTTTCTTTATTTTTTTTCTTTCAAAAAACCATATTTGGCTCACGTAAGTGTAGCCTATGCGATGGTAAACTCTGTCTGTCTGTGCGTGTGTGTGTGTGTGATAGAAACTTTAACATTTGAAGACGTCACATTATGGCATAAGAGGGTTAGACGTCACGCGAAGGAATTACTGAAAGTCTCGGTCATTGTTATTTTGAGCGGGCCGAGACTAGTTGGCAGTCGTGTCCCTGTAAGTAGGCTACACATGCAGACAGACAGATCTAGATCAAGTGTCTCGCTTTCTTGCACAGTGTCACCTATGCTTACTGTGTGTGTGTGTGTGTGTGTGTGTGTGTGTGTGTGTGTGTGTGTGTGTGTGTGTGTGTGTGTGACGGAGTGATTGAGTTTGTGTTACTGTTTGTCGATTTCTTACGTGAGCCTTGAAGGCTTCGCCTCTTGTTTTAAGTTATTTTGCCAAAAAACAAAGACTTTTTTTTTTTAATTTATTTTTTTATTTATCTTTTTTTCCCCAAATGTTCAAAAAAATCTAGGGTCGCGCGAAAAAATAGGGTCGGTTGGGATACCGTAAACAGACTATTTTTTTTTTTGGTGCCTAACTATAATGTGACCCAGGAACAAAATAATGATGTCAGTTTTAGTTAAAGCATGACCATGAACAATTAAAAGAAGAAAACCTTTCCTCTAGGGTGAATAAACATAACACCACAGATATCAATCAATCAATATGAGGCTTATATCGCGCGTATTCCGTGGGTACAGTTCTAAGCGCAGGGATTTATTTTTATTTCTTATTTTTTTTATTTTATGCAATTTATATCGCAGGGATTTATTTATGCCGTGTGAGATGGAATTTTTTTACACAATACATCACGCATTCACATCGGCCAGAAGACCAGATATAAAAGACACAATGGAGAAGAAACAAGTCGCGTAAGGCGAAAATGCATTTAGTCAAGCTGTCGAACTCACAGAATGAAACTGAAAGCAATGCAATTTTTCAGCAAGACAGTATACTCGTAGCATCGTCAGTCCACCGCTTGTGGCAAAGGCAGTGAAATTGACAAGAAGAGCGGGGTAGTAGTTGCGCTGAGAAGGATAGCACGCTTTTCTGTACCTCTCTTCGTTTTAACTTTCTGAGCGTGTTTTTAATCCAAACATATCATATATATATGTTTTTGGAATCAGGAACCGACAAGGAATAAGATGAAAGTGTTTTTAAATTGATTTCGAAAATTTAATTTTGATCATAATTTTTATATTTTTAATTTTCAGAGCTTGTTTTTAATCCAAATATAACATATTTATATGTTTTTGGAATCAGAAAATGATGAAGAATAAGATGAACGTGAATTTGGATTGTTTTATAACAAAAATATTTTTTTTACAATTTTCAGATTTTTAAAGACCAAAGTCATTAATTAATTTTTAAGCCACCAAGCTGAAATGCAATACCAAAGTCCGGCCTTTGTCGAAGATTGCTTGGCCAAAATTTCAATCAATTTGATTGAAAAATGAGGGTGTGACAGTGCCGCCTCAACTTTTACAAAAAGCCGGATATGACGTCATCAAAGGTATTTATCGAAAAAAAGAAAAAAACGTCCGGGGATATCATTCCCAGGAACTCTCATGTAAAATTTCATAAAGATCGGTCCAGTAGTTTGGTCTGAATCGCTCTACACACACACACGCACAGACAGACAGACACACACACACACACACACACACACATACACCACGACCCTCGTCTCGATTCCCCCTCTATGTCAAAACATTTAGTCAAAACTTCACTAAATGTAAAAAGGACAGCAAAATGTGAATAAACGTAAGACCAAAGAGAGTCTGAGTTAAAAAAAAGAAAAAGTAGGGAGGAAAAAAAAAAAGACAGTAAAAAAAATGAAAAAATGTAACATCTAAGTGAGTCTGATTTGAGAGAAAAAAGAAGATAGATATACACTCACCAACAAAAGTAATTAAATAAAGGACAAAAAAAGGGTAGAGCCATGGAAGACAAATAAACAGATAAGTACCTTCCAGTATACGCTGAAGTTCATGAATGGATGTGATGAGCACCAGAAACTGTTTACGTCGCAGCTCAAGCTGAAAAACAATTAGACAAAACTACTGAAACATGCTTACAGATGAAAAATATACACTAAACTACTGCAGTAGGCACCCCCAACCCACCCCTCAGATTTTGAGAGGTCTTAAACCGGAGTTTTACTGTCTAATGTTCAAATACATCATGTATCAGTTTTCAAGCAAAACAATCTCATTCAAGACCAAAGTCTTTGCATAACAGACTCTCAGAATGTAAGAGTGAAGGATTTGTGAGAAAAAAGAAAGGTATTGTTTGCAGTCATTATTGTACATCTACTTCATTTGTGTGTGTGTGTGTGTGTGTGTGTGTGTGTGTGTGTGTGTGTGTGTGTGTGTGTGTGTGTGTGTGTGTGTGTGGTGTGTGTGTGTGTCTGTGTCTGTGTGCATGCGTGCGTGTGTGAGTGTATGCATGTATGTGTGAGTGTATGTGTACGGGCATGTGTGTTTTACCTTTGAGAGCAAGAATGAAAATCGAACACAGCAATACAAATAAAATGACAAACAAAAACATCTGAAGATGTCAACCTTATGTCTTCGACCAACATAACAAAATTACCGCTTTCAGAGCAGTCCATGGGCACATACATGTAGTACGTACTTTATAATGACACCAAACTTAATTAAAAGAAGAGAAAAGGTTTGTTACACACACTGGGCGGGAGTGTATTATGTTACTTACCTTTTCTTCCAGCCTCTCCTTTGTGTCAGCAAATGATTTCAGTTCTTTGTCCAGACTCTGCAGCTGACTGTAACATAACATAGTATAAGCAGATTAACCCCTTGACTGCCTTAGGACGGGTATACCCGTCATGCGCTTGTGCAGCCGCAGCGCCTTAGGACGGGTTTACCCGTCTTCTCCGTTCAGGAATTTTCCAGAAATGCTACGTCACTGCTGACACACAAATAGCAGCCAATGGTTTGGAAGGATACCTCATTCTCATGAATAAACATAAATGGTGACGCGGTTTTGCGTCTGAAGGCTATTTTCGGCCTTGGCGACAGGGTAGGGGAGAGAAATCTTGACTCGTCAAAATGGCTAACGGTGACAGTCGACCGGGCCCTAGTAGGGAAAAACAAAGCCGGACTGACGCTACAGGCGGTGCAAATGATTATGGATACTAACAGGGGAAGGGGGAGATCTTCTTTCGGACGATTAATTGGAAACAGGTAGATGACAGTGATTATAATCCTTTCTTGGAGCAAGCAAAACAGCCACCTGTGTTTGATCCACAGGCACCGGAAGATGCGCCGGACTGATTTTTCAAAAGTTCATATTTAAACATCATTATAAGCCAAACTAATTATTATTTCCATGTTTAGACACTAAAAACAGATTCTTGGTTCAATTTCCTTTAAAAATAACATAGGTTTTACTTACCTACCTACTGCCAGTTTGGAGCTAGAATTTTTTGTGAATTATTACACCCCGAACTCCAATATTCCCTGGCAGTCAGGAATGCACATACGCAAGTTTTGATTGGCAGCGAAAGGGTTAAGAAACGTAAGCATAACAGGACAAGTAAGCATAAAAGGCTCATTACTGCTGTTGGCGCTTTGTGTCTCGGTTTGAACAAACTCCCTGGAGGATTTCCCCTGTCTATTTTCGAGAGCTAGTCCTAGCATGCTGAGATATAGATGTCTAATGCCGGCATGTTAAAAAACACTGCCGCAGTGGACTTCTTGGAGTCAAATATCACATCATATTCTCAGCATATTACCAATACCTGTTCCAATATAGGCCAATTTGTCTGAGAGGATGTTAAATTCCTATGGTCTGGTCAAACTCTGAGCAGACAGAACAGTACCATCCTCAAATGCATGCACAAAGACTGATGCACTTGTAAAAGATCCCCAAGTTTCAGTGAAAGACTAGGGACTTGTGTTACGAACATGATTACGATTTAGGGATTAATATTTGATGTAAATGGAGTGAATATTATAATTACAATTGCAAGCACCTATGAAAGATGTTTTTGCCTAGGTCGACTATCTAGCCACATTTTTTGAAAATGGTCATGCTTACCTGATGTTTTTGTAAATTCTGAGATAGGAAGGATGCGAGAGATTAAGCATGCACGGTGAATGAGGGTTGCCCAAGTTGAGGTAAATTGACTTTGATTTGTGATAAAACCGGTTTATTTATACTCATAGTATTGTGTGATTAGGAGTGCTCATGTAAACTTAACAACTTTCAAACACACAGATACCTAGCACTCTCGCCATGGAAGGCTACTTCATGCCACTCATGTGGCTGCAAAAGAATTGGTGTGGCACACAGAACTCTCATAGTAAAAAGGTGACCCTCATAGTAAAAAGCTCAGGAACGCAGAAGAACCCTTAAAAGGCTGGGATACAGGTTAAAAAGCTTACCGTGTAGTTTCTTGTCTGTCAGGATGCTGCTGTATGACTTTGGCTAGGGCATCATATTCTGAAGAAAAAAAAATGGTGACACCAAAATGAATACACTGTTCAGTCAAAATGTTAAAATGACTAACCATGCAGTCAAACCATACTTGAGCACAAGCACATGCATGGTAGCTTACCAGCTCTAGGCTGAAGGAATGAAGGTTAGCACACTCAACATTTTTTAATTGTTTTTTTAACAGGTTTACTATGAACAGGGCTGGGGTGCGCAAACAAGTACTCAAAGGAATAAGGACCAGCCGCGGGGTCAGATTGGTTGAAATTACAAGTCTCAATTTTCACCGGTCCAATTAAGTGGTTGGTTCTCACCCTATTGGGAACTTTCTCATGCACATTGGCCCAGATGTCCAAAATATCTCAGTAAATTACTTTATTTATGATGTCAAAACCTTATCACACCACCTTCACACGCACACCTAAACTTTAGAGTTTAAAATACCAGAGTTAATACAAGATTTTAAGACCAAAAGCAATATTTCTATGTGCGAACAAAAACTTATAGAAATAAAGAGAAGAAAAATAAACTATGACAATCGGGTATATTAAAAAAAGAAAAGAAGATGTTTACAGCAGTCCCTGCAATGTACGGCCCCCGGCGTGAGCGGACACCTGACATGTACGGACACATTTGCTCGGCACGGAGTGTTTTCCTTCTATATTTGCCCCCCCTTAAACGGACACCTGCAAAACGTGGACGCGGACACTCATTTTCGGTCCCAACAGCAGGTCATACCTCCAATGTACGGACAGACCATCGTCAAATTTTCACCACAACAAAATCGATAACAGAGCAGTCCGGCTCTTGGTACAAAGATCACAGCCGCAATGGTGTGATGACAGTCACTGATAACTTGAGTGCACGTGTACCCATCGTGTGTCTGTGTGTAACCTCTTTCATTGACAAGATACTCTTGTTTCCCCTCAGCCTTGACCAGTGAGTCGGTTGCCTAATCTATGAACCCTTCAGTTGTCTTGCTTTGTCAAAAGTTACGACACAGTCAACTGGTTTTGCTCTGAGTGAACAGTGCAGCTGGTCTCTCTGCCCACAGCCCCCAACAGTACATGGCTGGAGGGAGTGAGAGAGAGAAAGGGGGGGGGGTGGAGGGTTAGCTGGCTAAACTCTGTGGGGTGTCCGGTGTCACCGCATGTCAGCAGGAAGAGCATTGGAGAGAAATAGAGAGGTGTACTCTTCCACACAATTTCCAAGCATCAGTTGTCACGGCTTGGGGTAGGCATTAGTGAGGGAGAGTGGGAGCTGTGTTATGTACAGTGTATTTCCGACTGAAGAGTGAAAAGTCACTGCCATGCCACATGATCGGCATGCAGTCAATAAAGCCAGACAAGAAACAAATAAATTACTTGATTATGACATGCAGCTCTATCTGCTGCTATTTATTCAAACTGGTTTTCAAGCTTATTCTTGCAAAGCATCTGCACACGCTCCTCTGTGCTGTGTTTGTGTGGCTGCTTTCGTACATGTCAGAGCATGGTGAGTGTGTTCACTGCCTTGAGGATTTATTTTATCTCTTCTTTTCAACACTTTTCATACAAATCATTTTTACAGAACGTTTAAAGAAGTATTAGGAGTTTATTGTTATTGTTTAGTAGCCACAAGAAGTGATTAGCATAGACTCAATCCTGTTGTTTGTGTGTCTCTGTGTGAGTGTATGGGGGAGGGGGTGGTGTGGTCACCCCTCCCGTGACCGGACACCTGCAATGTACGGACAGTTTTGCTATGGCCCAAGGGTGTCCGTTCATGAGAGGGACTGCTGTATTACCTTTATGTCAAAATAAATTAACTTAGCTGTATTGAGCAAATGTTCAAATCTTAAATAACATTTTCACACACTAAGATTTCACTTTCAGTAGTGTCCAGATGTTTGCAGAAATCTTTTACAAAAGCAAGAAAATACCTTGTCTATTTTTCCTGATGCGCTTTGCCTCTTGTAGCTCCACTTTGCACTCAGCGATCTTCTCTGTAGCTCCCTGGATCTTATTTTCTGTAAGAGCAGACACAGAACATTTAGCTCAGGGAAGCTGTACATATTCAGTAATTCACAAAAGCACATGGAGAGAGTGAAGAGGAACTTTCGAGAAAAAAAATAAAGATTTGTTCATTTCACGGACATCTTCTTTGTTTCTTTCTCTGACACACTCTAAAACAGAGACAAATGTACAAACACATACAAAAACACATATAATTTTCACTTTCGATTGCTCTTTTCTCATTCTCTCTGTCATCCACACATGCTCCCTCTCACACACACACTTTTGCTTTCTCTAAGAACAGGTAAAGAAAAAGGCGTAGCCTTTGTAGGGAAACACTCTTTGCTTTTAACCCTCCCCCTTTTAAAATAAACGTTATGACCATCTCTCTTTCATTCTTTCTTCACTTCTCTCACCCACACACATTTTCAATGACTCATAGACACTGGAAGTTCAATTCATGATGGGAAGCACTTCGTTCATCAAACAAGAGAGGAAATATTGGCAAGTTTCTCATACTTTCACAAGGGTTACATACCTATGTCTTTGGTGAGTTTCTCATAATTTTCCTGCTCATGAAGGTTCATGGCATGAACTTGCACAGATTTCTCCATGGTAAATTCACATTGGCCAAGCATGGACAGCATTCGCTGGTATGTATTCTGGCTGTGAACAAAACATTGAAATAAAAACTTACAAAGGTTATGATCAAGTTGTAAAACCCTGGAAGGATGTGAACTTTCAAAGCTGTAGCTTCAAGTTCTACAAACAAACAAACAATAAGAGTTCATGCTCAGATGAGATTAAACAGTTGGAGGTAACTGGGCCTTGTCCTGTGAAAGAGAAAAACACATGATAATTTTCTGGTTTTGACCCAAACATGATCTCACTCTGACCTGGAAACTGAAAACATGAACAGCAACTCCCTACAACAATTCCATTTTCCATAAAATCAAGGGAGATAACTTGTAAAGTCATACATAATAAATACAGTGTCCAGTGTCTAAGGTAAAAATGTGTCCAAAAATCTCACTGAAAATAACGCAACAACAAAAGTTGAGAGTAATTTCTTGACTTTAAAAAATCACACACATAAAAGTGGTCAGCAAAAAATTTAAAAAATAAAAAAATAAGTATTTTGATGCATTCATATCACATCACCTTAATTCTCCTTTTTACTCTTTTTTGTTAAACATGTTGCTCAAAACTTTTAATTTTATATCCCTTACGCCTGCTACAACCTCTGGTACATGGTGCTTTTGTCTCAAATCTCCAGATAACAACCACACTGGCACACAAACTACATCATATCCCAAATTTCAGATGAAGCTCCTACATGACCAGTCTCACATTTAAGACGCCAAAACCGAAGGCATTAAAACAGGTCCCACTAGAGCAGGGTTTCATTTACTAGTGCGCCCTGCACCATTGGCGCATTAAATCTGAAAATGTCCCATCACAATTCCCTTCAGTGCGTCAAAGGGCGCATTGAGATTAGGTGCCACTGCGCCACCAAATATACACTTTACATCGGATTAAACACACACACACACACACACATACAGAGATAACACGATATAGCGGCTAATTCTCAGATGGCACCATATTGCACCCTTTTGCATCTTTTGTCAAAACGCGTACAGGCCGCTTTGGCGCTTCTTGCCTTCGACTATGTCCCATCGGAATTTGGTTGAGTGGGACAAATGTCCCTTTGCCTTTTTCTCCCAGGCTAAACCCTGCTAGAGATAAAGCGTTTGAACAGATAATATATGTTATTCCCCCCTCTGCTTCTTTCTCTCTGTAAAGGTGTAGGGCTAGTTATTTTTCGGTAACTTACCCAACAACCAAAATCACTTACCCAACAACGGGCCCGAATCCTCGATAGCTCACAGGTTGATGAGTTAGACTTTGAGGGAACTACTTTAGCGATTGAAAAGTTCCGAACGCTCCAATGTACGAAATATACATCTCTAGACCAAACAATACAAACATACTGCATTTAAACTGGCAACTACAGGCTTGAACACATTAATCTCCATATAAAATCTATGAGTTTGGTTGTTTTCTAAATCCAAATCTAACGATCAGTGCAGAGAAACTCGCTTTAGATCTCTTGTGAGTGCACGCAAACTCCCAAGGCAAGTAACTCTCGTACGACAAGAGTAGTTCCCCTTCCAAATTTTCTGAACTGAGTTGCTTGGACAAGAGACTGCAATCCGACGGTTAGTTTTCGACAATATTTCATTTTATAAACAGATCACACGCAACCAAATGCACACATCGCATCAATTTAAAGAACATACAGCGATTTCATACACTATTTTGCCCCAGAAAACGGAACTTCATACAGTTTTTAATGTTGGAACACGGGTGCAAAAGTTCGTCTGCTTGTCCCATTCGAAGAAAGAACATTTCCTAAGCGATACCAAAACATGACCAGAACACACACTATCTGCCTTTACCGGCACAGCAGAATAACAACATAACTGTGTACTTGATTTTAGTCCAAAACAGGGAAACTGACAAGAAGTGTTAACAGAATTGATTGATTTTCCCTGAACTATACAACCGCGCATTATTCAATCGCCAGCGCAGGTAGACTGGTTGAGTGATTTGGATTCGATCAAACTTTCGCACAAAAACTCCTCTTTTCTTTGAATAACTGAAGAAAGGAGGAATAAAGAGGTTACATACCTCGTCTCAGTGATTATTAAAAATAATGGTCTCAGTTCGCGGTCATGAAAAAGCTCGCTGAAGCTCGCATTTTTCATGATCCGCTAACTTCGACCATTATTTTTGATAATCACTGAGACTCGGCATGTAACCTCTACTTAAAGCACATCAGAAAATAAGGGCATGCTTAATTTTTTTTATGTTTACAAAATGACAACACAAGGTTGATGAAAGAATGCTTCTCCAGGTGCAACAAAACAGATTCTTACCATCTCAATTGGTTGGGAAAAGTTGAGCTTCTGAACACACATCCGTTTAGTACCCTGAGGTGTGTGAACATTTAATCAAAGGTACATGGTGAACCAGAAACTCCTGATCGCCGTCCATAAGATGCTATGAAGATATTTACCTTATGACAGAGAAGACTAAACCATAGATTGACCGTATTTAGTACCTGTCTTCATCGTCAGGAGAACTGTACCAGCGAATGAATGTCTTCAAAAGATTGTTCAGGCGCTTGTCATCATTCCCTCCTTCGCCGTCTATCAACAGGCGACGACGGATGATATCATCTGGGAAAAAGAAAGACAAATATTCAATCAATCAATCAATATGAGGCTTATATCGCGCGTATTCCGTGGGTACAGTTCTAAGCGCAGGGATTTATTTTTTTAATTTTTTTAATTTTTTTATATATTTTATGCAATTTATATCGCGCACATATTCAAGGCGCAGGGATTTATTTATGCCGTGTGAGATGGAATTTTTTTGCACAATACATCACGCATTCACATCGGCCAGCAGATCGCAGCCATTTCGGCGCATATCCTACTTTTCACGGCCTATTATTCCAAGTCACACGGGTATTTTGGTGGACATTTTTATCTATGCCTATACAATTTTGCCAGGAAAGACCCTTTTGTCAATCGTGGGATCTTTAACGTGCACACCCCAATTATCGAGACTGGATTACTGCAACTCGCTCCTAGCCGGCCTCCCAGACGCCAAGCTAGACCGCCTACAGCACATCATGAACAATGCAGCACGTCTTGTGCTGCGCAAGCGCAAGCGCGACCATGTCACCCCTCTCCTCATGACCCTTCACTGGCTACCAATCAAAGCACGCATAACATATAAAATAGCTACCCTGTGTTACCGTAGCCTTCAAGACTCTGCCCCTTCTTACCTGTCTACGCTCTTAAAGCCACACGTCCCCACACGCAACCTCAGATCCGCTGACGCAGGGCACCTTGTTGTCCCACGCATCAAACTGAACGCTTTCGGCAAGCGCGCCTTTATCTACACAGCTCCCTCTATTTGGAACTCTCTGCCCATGTCTGTCCGCCTTTCTACCTCTCTCCTTTCCTTCAAGTCCTCTCTAAAAACACACCTCTTCCGGCAATACTTCAACCCCTAGCCTGTTCAGTATCTGCCACATTGAGGAGAGGGGTCACTTGCCATCGTAGCGCGCTGTGGGCCGGCTGGGGGCGGGTTGCTGTTTCATGTGCCTGTTTCTTTGTTTATTTCCGTGTTTGAAATCGGCGTGCGGGTCTGTTTTTCCCTTGTACGTGCGCGCGTTAGCTGTCGCGGTGTATGAGTGTGACTACACATGCCTTGGCGTGTGTGTGCGAGGGCTGTATTTTGTATATTGATTAGTTGATACATGTATAAATGTGTCTCCAGGAATATGTTTTGTTTTAATCTTGTGTCGATACTATTTAGTTCTGCCTCGTTATTAGCCATTGAGTATAACTGTTTTATCATCATTGCTTTGTTGTTGTTCTTTGGCCATTTACGTTGAATGACTTGTTACACATCGACATTGATAGTTTTATTCTTCTTCTTCTTCGTCGTTCGCTAGATAGTTTTATTATAAGAACCTTTTCTAATTCCTATTAACTCGATGTTCTTTAACTTTCTTTATACATAAATGCATATTGTAAAGCAGTATGCATTGTTAGAGGATCTTCTAGTAGCAGTGTTCAAATGTCGAAGCTGCTTTTCCCAGTTTTACCTAAGAGACCGACTGTATATTGTGTTATTGTATTTGTCAGACTTGATTGTACCAAGTCCCTACACATGTTGTAATGCGCTTAGAGCCAAATATTTTTGTTTTTTGTAAGGGATAGGCGCAATATAAATACACTTTATTATATTATTATTATTATAGTGTACACGAAGGGACCTCGGTTTTTCGTCTCATCCGAAATATTATGAAAAGTGTTGCCTAAAGTAATAAGCGTACCTACCATTCCTTAAAATAACAAGACTTTATCTACTCTTCCAATTTAATTATATGTAAAGCTACCAACTGTCTGAAATCCACTCACAAACAACCCTGACCATGATAGAAGTTTTACTCATGCAGCTTTTTATTAGTGATCTTAATTCAGCGGAACTCTTCTTATGCCCCCCCTAGATTTAAGACTTCTCTCCTTTCAAGACATTGCTTTTTCAGATTTTGTGTGTTTACTAAAACACTAAAAGTTTACCTCCCTTTTAAGACTTCTCACTGTTAAGGAACTCAAATTTCTCGGGGTTTTGTTTAGGTCTTAAAAGGGGGTTCAACTGTTTTAGTGTCTTTTTTTCTAAACCAGCCTTACTGTTGTTCGCTCATTGTCAAGAAGATTGTTACCTGGTTTACACAGTAGAGAGCCAGGACCAAGTGCTCATGTTTTGACAGCCTATCATTTGTTTCATTTTTTTTATATCTTTCACAAGAATGTGTACAACATAGGGGGGCCCGGTAGCTCAGTTGGTAGAGCACTGGACTTGTGATCGAAAGGTCGCAGGTTCGAATTCGGGCCGGGACGGACACGGGTCAACTTTATGTGCAGACCCAGAGACGGAAGCCATGTCCCACCCCCGTGTCATCACAATGGCACGTAAAAGACCTTGGTCATTCTGCCATAAGTGCAGGTGGCTGAATACACCTAAACACGCAGACACCTGGGTAGCGCGACTCCGTTGCTGCTAGCTTTCCACTGGGAGGAAGCGACCCGAATTTCCCAGCGATGGGACAATAAAGTAATGAAAATGAAAAATGAAAAAGAAAAAAAACAACATATGTACAGGTCAATGAACATAGTTTGTGAAATCAGATAGATGGACTGCATGAGAAGCTGGCCAGTTTGAGCATCTCATCTAAAGGCACCATCTTGGAGAACTCATAGACAGCAGGCCAATACTATTTAGTGGTAGATTACTGCAAGGTGCGCAACAAGGTCACACCTGTATGCCAATAGGTCGCGGCTAGCGGTAGATTACCGCGAGGTGCCTGAGAAGGTCACAGCTGTATGCCATTGCTAATAAGTCATGGCAAGCGGTAGATTACTGCAAGGTGCAGGGCAAGGTCACAGCTGTATGCCAATAGGTCGCAGGTAGCGGTAGATTACTGTGAGGTGTGCGACAAGATCACAGCTGTATGCCCATAGGTCGCGGTTAGCAGTAGACCTCTGCACACTATCTGCCAAGAGCACTAATAAGTTTACAGCGAGGTCACTGCGAGTTTGCAGCGACCTTGCAGCAACATTTTCATTTCTGTAAGGGTACTGGCCAGAAGACAACAGCCTGGGCACCACTAAGCTCTGGGGACCAGCTGCTTAACTGAAGACTGCAGACTTCATGGCAGCCACTGACTGAGCTAAGGCCGTAAGGGTAATGACCATGAACATTGAACGCAGAAGAAGATGGGAACTCATGCTTTACATATATCTGTTGAGACATGACCAAGACAAGAAGCATCTGAGAATGATGGTCCACTTGCCTTATAGTGGGGAATTTTCCCCGAGTACGCAGTACTAGGGTCCTGCAGACTTTAATTGTGTGTCTGTCTGTCTGTTCGTCTCGACTTAACAGCTTATTGCTGGGAAACTACTGGGCGCAGTTCGTTCAAAAGTTGATACACTAACTTGATAATAGGTCCGATTGATCGTATTAAAACTTCATAATGTTACCTGGGACCTAAATGCCCCAAAAAACACAAAAGCCACTCTTAACGGTGGGAGTTTTTGCGGTGGGAGGCTGGTCGCTTTGCGAACAGCCTCAGCCGAACATGTCACGGAGTGATGAGAAAAGCATGATTTGCAAGCCAGCCAGCGGGTGCGGGGATTTGGTCTCGGCAAAGAAAAAACAATGCAGTGTTTGTCTCGGTGAGACTGAAAGAGAGACAAGAGAGCACGAGAGAGAGCGACAGGGACACACAGTGACCAAAGTGATCCGGATTCGATTCCCGGCATGGGCGGTCTATTTTGTTTTGTTTTGTTTTTTTAATTCTTGTTTACTATTGTTTATTATGAACGTTTTAATGTTTTATTTTACTCTAATAATTTTTTTAATTGTGTAAAATAAATAAATAATATATATTTTTTTAATCCAAGTGATCCGGGTTCGATTCCCGGCATGGGCGGTCTATTTTTTTTTTATTTTTTTTTTTAATTCTTGTTCTACTCTAATAATTAATAAATAAATAATTTTTATTTTTTATTTTTTTAATCCACGTGCACAAGACAAAACCTTTCATACTGGGGGAGCGTACTCGGGTCCAGCGCCAGCGTTTTTTATAAGGCATACAGATGAACCCAAGCTGACTAGGAAGAATTGTGCAAGCTCTCTGATAAAGTTCTGCTAAGATCTTTCCAGAAAGGCTGTGGCTGGAGGTCCGGCGAGCCAGTTCCCGAGCCTGGGGGCTCAAGCACCGGAGAGTCGGTTCCCGAGCCTGGGGGCTCAAGCACCGGCGAGTCGGTTCCCGAGCCTAGGGGCTCGAATGGCTGCTCACCCTAAAAAACATGATTTTGTGTTTGTGTAGGAGTTTATAATCAGAGATTCTTTCGAAGTGTCTTGATGAAAAGTCAGGGGCGGATCCAATAATTTATAAGGGGGGTTTCAATATTTCTTTTCGGGACAGATCGACGGCGCGGGGCATTTAGTTGCGTTGGGGACGTGAAGCGCCCAAACCTCCTATGGGGGTTCGGGGGCATGCTCCCCCAAAAAATGTTGATCAAAACAAGAAAAATTGAGCAATCTGCTGCAATCTGAGCAAAAAGACAAACCCTAATACACCTTCCAAAAAGTTCATTTAAGAATACACATTTGGATCAAAGCAAGGAAAATTGACTGATCTAGTGCAACCTGAGCAAACAAATTACCCGACTGCCTTCCAAAACCGTCATTTTGATGACAAAGGCCGGCTCCTAGGGGGGGTCCAGAAAATGTTGATAAAAACAAGAAAAATTGAGCAATCTTGTGCAATCTGAGCCCTCATTTTGCCTTTATTTTTTATTTTTTTATTGGCTCGGGGATCTGCCCCTGAAAGAAGATTTATGTTTTGCCATAAAAAAACATGTTTGTTGTTTGTTTCCATGTTAAGTATTCATATACTGCATTTTGTTTAAACTAATGCTGCTTCAGTCTAGCCTCGGGACCAGTGACACACGTTGTTTGCTTCGTGGACGAATTCATTCATTTGGGCAATGCCGTGACTCGTAAGCTTTGTTGTTGCAATCTCAGTTCCATCACTGAACAGCTTTGGAATAAAGAATAGAGCAAAGTAAAAGTAACAACATTTAAGAGGGGGAAAAATAAGTTAAATAACTTAAACAGATTTTTTCATTAAAGAAATTAAAGAAAATAAAAGACGCCGGCAAAGGCAAGGCTCGAACCTGTGACCTCATGGTCTCTAACGCAATTCGCTACCGACTGAGCTAAGAAGGCAACATGACAGATAGGTGAAAAATAAGAAGGGCTATTTTGTGAGATACTGGTGACTGCCGGTTCCCGAGCCCACGGGAACCGGCTCCGTTCCAGAAAATGGGTTAGTCATATCATCCAGAGATAGAAATGATGGGTTTATTGACTGCTGCCTCCAGTTACTCTCTATTTTCCTCGTCTTCTGATTTCCTTTTTGAAATGTATTTATTATATATATATTAAGAGATTTGTTAAGGGGTCTGGGGGGCAAATCCCCCCTGAAGTTGAAGAATTGTAGCTATTTTATACACAATTTGTGGCTTAGGCCAAAAAAAAAAAAGGTCTGTTTACGGTAACATAGGCCAAAAAAATAGGGTCGGTAGGTCGGGATGTTTTGTTTTTTTTGTTTTGTTTTTTCCAAAAAACCATATTTTTACGTTATTTTTTTCTTTTCCCAAAGGCCAAAAAAAAGTCTAGGGTCACGCAAAAAAAATAGGGTCGGTCGGGTTACCGTAAACAGACTATTTTTTTGTGTGCCTTATCCTTGATTGGTAATCTTGAACTTTAGCGTGTTAAATTCCAAGCTCATAATTCAGAGGAATTTAAGTCTCCAAATTTGTAGAACCTGCACTTGTAATCATAACAAGTCATTTTCGATCCCTTTGAAGTTACGGAATGAACTCCGATGAACTGTACGAATGCATTTTGTTTACATGGGTCAAAGAAGGAATTATCCGTGTGAGTGGACAAGGGAGACAACTCTTTCGTGTAAATGATCAATCAATCAATCAATATGAGGCTTATATCGCGCGTATTCCGTGGGTACAGTTCTAAGCGCAGGGATTTATTTTTTTATTTTTTATTTTTTTTATTTTTTATGCAATTTATATCGCGCACATATTCAAGGCGCAGGGATTTATTTATGCCGTGTGAGATGGAATTTTTTTTTACACAATACATCACGCATTCACATCGGCCAGCAGATCGCAGCCATTTCGGCGCATATCCTACTTTTCACGGCCTATTATTCCAAGTCACACGGGTATTTTGGTGGACATTTTTATCTATGCCTATACAATTTTGCCAGGAAAGACCCTTTTGTCAATCGTGGGATCTTTAACGTGCACACCCCAATGTAGTGTACACGAAGGGACCTCGGTTTTTCGTCTCATCCGAAAGACTAGCACTTGAACCCACCACCTAGGTTAGGAAACGGGGGAGAAAATTGCTAACGCCCTGACCCAGGGTCGAACTCGCAACCTCTCGCTTCCGAGCGCAAGTGCGTTACCACTCGGCCACCCAGTCCAAATGATGTCCCATGGTTGACAACGCACGCCATTTTCGGTGCATTTTCGTCGGTTGAACAACCAAATTAATTAATTATGCTTAAGTTTGGAGCTAAATCCGTCAGTTAATTTCACGACAAATGTTATTTGGCTTGCTTACATGGACTTGTATCAAAAATAAGTGAAGAATGTCACTGGATTCTGAGCTATGAATTTAACACGCTAAAGTTCAAGATTACCCCTTGATTTTAAATATGATATATATAAATATATATATATATATATATCTCTCTCTCGTTTCAAGTTTCACTCATCTGCTCAAGTCATACATGTATTTCCTTTAGTGCTTTACAATCAATACTGTTTGCCAAAGAGAAGCCAGCATTCGTTTGTTCATCCCATCTCCTCTGCAACTGTAATCGGGAGGATTTACAATGCATACATCATTTAAACTTACACGTAATAATGTATACAAATACACGATTTACCAAAACCAGAATGAATAATCGAGAAATACAACGCCAACTTTACAGTACCGTCTGATATGGAAGTACCCATGTTGAAAGTGAAGGGAGCTAACTACGAAAAATAGTATTTTGTCGCTGATATCGTTAAAAATGTAAATGACAAAAATTTAGTCTATCTATGTAATATATGCCTTGAAAATATTCATTCAGGATCAGAAAAATATGTACTTTTTATTCGTGGCCCTAGTCTTCTGTTAAAATATGAAATAATATTATTTATTTCCATATGGCGGAAACACCCGATGTTGACGTCATGCTCGGCTATTCTCGACTTGGCAGAAAGCAACAAGAAACTAAAATGGCGACTCAAGACAGAAGTCCCTCGTTGTTTCTTGGACAGTCGTGGACTAGTTGGGCCGACAAAATGTCCATTACCGATGGAAATGGTAGCGTTATGATCTTATCTCATACTTCATATGTCAATCCCGTTGTTCAGTTTTGATTTCATGATAATTGCTGTGTTTTTTTGTTGCAATGTATGATTCGTGTTGCCTGGGTTGATTGATGAACACTACCGGAGTCGTGTTACCTTGATCTGTTGTTCCTATTTTGCAGAGGATGAGGAAGACGATACATCGGATGCAAAAGATGAAGGTGACAGCATGAAACTCAACAAGAAGGGTATGTGCAATTTTGTGGCGCTCTGATGTTCAGTTTGCATGTTTACACCCGGAACAATTATCTCATGTAACTCTCATGGTGCTTTGTACAAACGTGAAAGGTTAACAGTGACAACTTGAGGCTTTTATTTGGGTGTGTACTTTTAATGAGAATAGACAAAAGGAAATTTTCTGCTTGTATCTTTTTATGGTGCATTTGTTGAATGAGTGTTTGTTTTCAATGGAGCCACTAGGATGAAAGTACTGAAATGTGCTTCTGCTTTCAGTTTTGCAGCAGGTTGATTATTTAAGAACCAAGACTGCAAGAGCACTGACAATGTTTTCATTTTGCCCCTTCCCCTTTCCAGTATATGAATGAAATTGAAGCTCTGTATCAGTACTTGATATTACATCATATGCAATGACATTCAGTTTAACATCAGTTTTTGAGAATGTCCTGAACTGGCTGAAGTTGTAGACATCTGGTTGCGAATCTCATTGGCAGATCTGTAGCAAACATGCATGTTTCTTTTTTTTCTTTATTTATCAAATACTAAATTATTGCATGTCTTGTCTCTGAAAGAAAATGTTTTGCACAGTGTTTTACTTTTAATTACTGTGTTTTTGATTACATCTATAGGTGTAAGTTATAAAGTTGTACATTACTACATTGGGGTGTGCACGTTAAAGATCCCACGATTGACAAAAGGGTCTTTCCTGGCAAAATTGTATAGGCATAGATAAAAATGTCCACCAAAATACCCGTGTGACTTGGAATAATAGGCCGTGAAAAGTAGGATATGCGCCGAAATGGCTGCGATCTGCTGGCCGATGTGAATGCGTGATGTATTGTGTAAAAAATTCCATCTCACACGGCATAAATAAATCCCTGCGCCTTGAATATGTGCGCGATATAAATTGCATAAAATAAAAATAAAAATAAATAAATCCCTGCGCTTAGAACTGTACCCACGGAATATGCGCGATATAAGCTTCATATTGATTGATTGATTGATTGAAATATAAACATATTATGGATTTTTCTTCTTCTTCAGATATGGACCTTTTTGGGTTTTGTCCTTCAAGAGAGGACTTCACGCTGGCACTATGTGAAATCTGCAGCATGTTGGTGAAGCCTCAAGCCCTCAAGAGGCACATGGGTAAGATACATTATTTAATAGATGAAGTGTCTGGTTTGTGTGTGTTGCCTCTTCTAGTTATCTTGTGTATAAATTCTTCTTCAAAATGTTTAAGTTTGTCTGCCTATTCCACATATGACATGCAGCTTGTATCTCACATGTTCTGATGGCACTTTTGATTTTGTTGCAGAAATGCGCCATGGTCCAGTTGCTTCTATCACTGCAACTTTGGATGAGCAGGCAGCTACATCTAAAGCGCTGAATTCAGAACTTGCAAAGACACTGTCCATGCCAGTTGCTGGCTTTGGCAAGACATCAGCAACCACTAAACCACCAACCAAAGCAAGCTTGAAGCAAGTGCCGAGTTCTGTACGCAATCCAGGCAGTGCTGCAGGCTCATCTGCAGGTGGAAACTCTAAAACATTGCCATCGTCATCTCGGCAGTTTGCAAAAGCAAACACCAACCCTGTGGTTAAGATGGAACGCATTCCCAAGGAAGTTGCCTCTCTGAAGAAAGCGGCCACAGCACCTACGCCGGAAAGCAGTTCCCCTTTGAGAGATGTGATAGCTAACTCACCGATCCCAACGGTGACTGCAGCACTGGCGCTGGGCAGAAACATTGTGATCTCTACGGCTGACGGTGACAAGACTCTGACAAACGGCGCCCTGCTCAAAAAGGCGATGATAACCTCTACTCACCCGTGTCTGACCGCTCCCACCACCTGTCCTGTGACCATCACCTTGGCCACCTTGCCCCTCGCCTTGACCACAACGACTACCAGTGTGACTTACACGCGGCCCATGTCTGCCACCCTCCCCACCACCACCGCAACCACCACCTTCGCTTTGCTGAGCAAGAACAGCAAACCTGTGCGAACGGCATCTTTGAGCAGTGCCTTAGCCGCCACGTTGACAGCTGCGCACAACACTCTCAGGCCGAATCCTCAGCCCATAACCACGTCCAGCAAGAGCAAAAAGTCGCCAAAGGAGCGCAAGTTTTTGCCTTGTAAAGGTACCTACCTCAACAATGTTTTTTTTTAGTCTCTAGTAAAGTATTAGAGATTAAACTGCATCAGTTAAGCAACAGTATTGTTCCTAGACTCATAGGACAATAGGTCCGTAAGGTGGATTGCAAATAAGTCCAGCCTTTCTGGGTTTGTGTGCTAAGTAGGAAAATTGGTTGTGAGAAGACCCGCATGTCAAACCGACCAGGGGCCAACGCTGAAGTGACTCATTTGTTCGATCCTTTAAACTATGACTTATGTTAAAAAATGTATCGGGTATATATGTCAACTCATAATATTTATTTGTGGCATTGAAGTGCCTCATTGTTAGTCTACAGCCTTTCTGTAAATTGTTTTCATTCTTCTGTTGCAGATCGTGAGTTTGATGCTAACAAGCACTGCGGCGTTAAGTTGGACGAATCAGGAAAGCCCTGCACCAGATCTCTCACATGCAAGGTGCAGTAATATATATGCCTGTTGCCCAGATCACTTGAGAAAAGATATTAGGGGAGGGTTTGTGGGTTATCAGCTATGTTGGAAATCTGGTAACCTTCTCTTGAAAATGCAAGGTTTCTTCACTTCATTCCTAGTCTAGTCTCAGATAGATGGAGATTGGTAAATGGAGCTGTTGTAAGATTGATAAACTAAGCATTGCTGTATTTAAGATTGTAAGCTGGGCAATTTCTGGGTGAAAGAGTGGTAAAATACAGCCATTCCAGTATGTTAGATTGTTTGATTAGTATTCCTCCAAAGCAGGGTATGGCTGCCTAAATGGCGGGGTAAAAAATAGTCGTACACATAAAACCCACTCATGCAAAAACAAGAGTGAACTTTGGGAGTTTCAGCCCATGAACGAAGATGAAGAGGGTTGATTAGTAGACAGGAATAGTTGTTTGTAATTATAAACTTCTTACTAAAATCGAATGATATTTTCTTGATGTTATTGTATATTGGGTTTATTTGTTGTGTGCAGACTCATGCACTGGGATTACGTCGAGCTGTACCAGGGCGCAAGAAGTCATTCGACGATCTGCTGAGGGAGCACAAGGCAGCAAAGGAAGCGTTGTTGAAAGCCAAAGCTGAAGAACAGGCTGCCCATGCTGCTGGTGTTACCTTGGTGACCAATTCTGCTGCTATCGCGGCGCCACAGCTGGTGACAGCAGTGACATCACCGGCTGCCCTGGCGGCTGTGTCGGCCATAAAGCTGGGTCATCCTGACATGTCAGGGCATCGTGACATCAAGGTGGCTACCTCCACACTGCTGCCTCACCCTGGTCTGCACCGTGTAATAAAACCACAGCGACCTGCCGTCAACTCAGCTGTCTTTCAGAAGTGAGTGCCTACTTGCTTGTACGCCAGGGATGGTGTGCATTAGAAAATACCCAACTGGGAGGGAACTCAGCGCTGGGTCAGATTGGTTGATATTGAGATTTGTTTGAGATTTTTGCCAATCCGACCCATTTGGGCAGTTTTTCATGCACACCACCCCCCCGGGAAAAACACGTTTTGAAATCCAAAACTGATGTGGGTTGTGCAACTTTCCGAAAGTGTCAAGCACTTAGTAGTCTCCAGAGGAAAATTAATCATAAACAGAACTTGCTGGTCATGTCTGAAATAAAGAATAAAATGTTGGATGAATGTGTAACTTGGTTCGTAAGGTAAGTGATCCATTTGCAGATTGTCACCAGCTTTTTTCTAATGATCACAATGGTAGGGATGGGTACAGTAGAATCACCTTCAGAAGTCTTCAGGACTTATATTGAATTCTTCCTGATACGTCTTTATGGTAAGCAGGATCATGGAGAAGTACTTTGGAGAAATGTCATGCATCTTAGCAGAACTACTCTTAAACAAGAAAGAAAAAACACAAACTCACTTACAGTATACAAACTTTTTCTGCACTTTTCCAACAGGTTTGTTCCAGGTGGCTCATTCCCTCCAAGCTTGACAATCAAAGAAGAACCATCACCCATCGTGGAATCACTCAGTCACTCATCGCAGCCCATCGAGAAAGACGCAGAGGCCTTGCAGGACAAGCCAGATGTCACGTACCTCAGTCACCAACCTCGCCCCGCTGCTGTACGTCATTTTTAAGGGTTGCAAGGCTGAAAGTTCCCTTCTGGAATTTGAAAATAGTTTCCAGATAACTTTCCAGATTTTGAGAGAAATTTTTGTATCGGGGGGGGGGGGGGGGCTTTTGAAATGTGCGCTGTGTAGATGTATTGTTTTGCATATCTTTGCATGCAGTGCCAACAATTGTGTCAAAAATGACTGAAATGCTCCAATTTTCCTGGACCCCACCGGGGACTTTGCTGGAATCCCCGGGTTTTTTTAACATGATTTTCTATTTCATTATTTTGCATCCCTAGACCGATTTTTTTAACTATATTTTATTTATCTAGTGCAGAGCCTGGTAGCAAGAACTTAACATTGAGGCATCTATTTTAAGTTACACTTACAAACACATACATACATTTATTTCCATCCTTTCGTCAGTACAGTATGATGATAATTTCTCCCTGGCTGCCAATATTCCTCCCTTGTGCTGGGATCTCTATTGGCAGTTTAGAACTTTTGGCTGGAGGGAATAGGTTAGAAAAGTTTGAAGAAACAGACACCCACAAATTTCTTTCTCTGGCGCTCGATTCTGTTGGCATGAATAAACGCACTTGTCAAGGATAACCGAGAAAGGAAAATTTGACCACACAATGTTTTTGAAATGAGAATGGTATTTTTGTTTCAGGTTTGTAACTTTGGTGCTCGGATGGCTGGGGGAGGATGTGCATTGTTTTCCCGGAAGACAGATCTTGTTCGTGCAGCGTTTCTCAGTGCCTTGGAGAGACAGCTCAACCCACCACCACATAAGTAAGTAAGAAGATACAGCAGAAAAAAGGTTTTGAGTAAGGGGATATTCACTGAAAAGTTACGGGACTGTCTAGATGTATGTAAATTACATGAAAACAAAGATTCGTCAGATGTACCTTCCTTTTCTGAATCCAAAAAGTAAAAGCAGAACACCATGCACTCACATTTATTACAAACATTGCATGTGAGTGAGCGCTGTTTTGCTGCAATGCATGTTCTTTATGGCCTGTATATCTCAGGACATTGTTGTTGTTTGTTTGTGTTGCTGTTTTTACTGTTTCTGTGGGGTTGTATCTTCATCAATAATTGGTTTTCCTTTTCACCAGAAAACTCTGCGTGGAGTCCAAACTGCCCAAGGAACCACAGATGTTGAGCAACTCCAAAGACCCATACGAGTTCAACACAGTGGATTCTGGTCTGGCCCACCAGAGACCTACCGTCAGCTTCACCATTGGAGGGCCTGTCAATGCTAATTCGGGTCTGCTGGGCAAACCTCTCCTCAAGCACAAAACAAAGTCTCTATCTTCCCATTCACTCAATGTCTCTGGTCTGGCCATGTCGTCCGGAGTCTCAGCCACAGCCACACCCACCACCATAGCTATCCCTACCCTTGCTGCTGCGCTGCTCAAACCTACCAAAGGTCACGAGACGTTAACTGGGAACGGCAACACAGGGTTACAGAGGGGCACTCTGACTCTGTCTCAGGCCGTCAGCAGCCAAAATCTCAAGCGCAAGCGCAGCGGCAGCACTCAGGTGATGAGCGGCATAGCTCACAGTGTACCTACCAGCACCCTGCAGTTTCAGGGGGGAGTTGGGTTGACAGTGACAACGGCTCAAGCTTTGGGCCTGGCGGATGGGGGACGGACTTCCCAGCAGCAGCAGTCCGCCGTGTTGACCCCAGCGTCCGGCGTGAACAGTCAGTCCGCCACCACCCCCCTCACAGCCATCACCATCCCTAGCGTCAACCTGGCCAATGCTGCCACCCTGGGTCTGAGCGCCACTCTGCCCAACAGCAAGCAGCAGGGACAGAAGGGCAACATCATCAAAGACTTCAACTTTGTGCTGACGGGCATCGACCCGCTGGTCAACGGGCAGTATTTGAACATCACCGGTGCGCAGCTGGCAGAGCTGGCTGCAGCGCAGGCCATGAACGCCACGGTGGAAGACAAGAACATCAAGCGCGGCCAACTGGCCAAAACCAAGCACGGGGCGCACAAAATCTCGGGCACTCTGGAGACGTTACGCGCTCTTCAGGGCAACAGTGTGTTGACTGCTGTACCTCAAAACGCTGTGCTGGTCGACGGGAGCTTGCAAGGGGCGGTGCTGGCGCCTGTGTCCTCGCTGAGCGGAGGTGGGGGTGGTGGGGGGAACTCCACCTACGTGGCCCTGACCAGTAATGCCCTCACGTCCAACCAGTCGTCGACTTCTGTCTCGGTCGCCCCTAATACCATCTTCAGAACTGTCAGTGTGAGTACATGTAAAGTCTTGTGTGCGCTTGGGTATGCACAGGACAAAATGTTTTTAAAAATGTTACTACATACCATCCAGTAAAAAACAAAATGTTCCCTTCTGATAGATGTTACATTTCTCCAAATTCATCTTGTGCGTCATCCATAGTCGGTACTTATTGTCAGTTTTAGATACCTACCAAAACTGAGCATCATTTTCTACAAACAGGATTAGGTTTAAAACCTTCATAGTACTTAGTTACCTGAGGTTAATGGTGTAACACACTGCAGAAAATCAGGATATTCAAACCACATCCAACTGAGCTAATGTCTTACAAAGTTCAAGGATTTATTAGAAGAAATAGATTCATAAAAAAAACCAATACCCAGTGATCGTTATTCAGTTTTACTTTTAACGCATTAGTCTAACTAGGTTTTCAAAAAGCACTCAAGGATTTGTAGTTTGATTACAAATGAAATGTGAGTGAATATTTCATGATGTTTTCACCGATTTCAGGAGTCTGGAACTCCTCAGCAGGTGACACTGTCCTCAGCCTCCTTCACCAATGGCATCATTTCATCATCAGGTATGTAAATACAGTGGAACCCCCCTTAGGGACCTTCAAAAATATGAGAAAATCAGGGCTTACAAAGGAGGGATTCTTAAAATGGAGGTTAATTTACAGGGTTTAACCCTGCTCAAAGCGCTGTACAATCATTGTGGGGGAAAAAACCCATAAAATTATTTACAGTGCAATCACACACATATCAATGTTTCAATGCTATAAAACAGGCTACGCTGTATCTATGATATCTCCCTTAAAACAACATGCGCGCACACACACACAAACACAGAAAATACTGTCATGCGATAGTAATGTAAATTCTGTGCTGTCTTAAGGCGACAAGCTCCACGTCGCCGCCGCCGGCCACCACCACCACCACCAACAGCAACATCACCACCACCACCGCATTGCCAACCATGTCCAGGGGCGGGCCGGCACCGTCCCCACCGCTAAAACCCTACAGGCCTCGGGTTTGCTCCAGGGCCAGGGTGCTCAGATCTGTCCCAGCCCTAGCCTGGCCCAGCTGGCTCATTTTAAGCCCGGGACCTTCAACATCACCAAGGGCGGCAAAATCACCATGCAGCCCGTCTCGGTCACCATTCCCTTGGTGAGCCAAATGGGCCTGGGAACCCTGGCTCCCTCCCAGCAGCAGAATCCACACAGCCACGCCCAGCCCACGCTGCTAGTCACCTCCACTGCCAATGATGTCAGGGCTGCCAGTGGACCCCCCGGGACGGGCAAAACGGAAATTCACCTCCAGCCTCAGATCTCCAGCACCTCATCGGGAGTGATTTCCTAGCACCAGTTATTAAGAGAGCAAAGGCCAGAATGTATTGAGATGCAAAAAAACAGACTTGTGAATAATCAAACTGGTTGTTATCAGTGTTTAATTCAGATTCTGGTTTCTGAAAATCAGATTCTGCTTTCTTTGAATCTACTTCAGAATCTGGTTATTTGAATCCAATTTACAATCTGGTTTCGCTGAAAACCACTTCAGAATCTGGCTTCGGGGAATCAGTTTCAGAATCTGGTTTCTAGTAATCGGTTTCAGAATGTGATTTCTGGATATTAACTTGAGAATCTACTTTCTTGGAACTGACTTTTTTTCACTTCTACTCAACTTCAGGTTCTTGATTCTTGTGTGTGACTTTGCTTTGCTTTGCTTTGACTTTATTCCATGGTTCTCCTTTGTAAATCTCAACTGCTATTTATCCTGAATCCTGGCAGCTATTAATGGCAACCTCCAAGTCGTGTCTGTCTCTGGGCCAGATAGACTTTCCCTCTGTGACCAAGAACACAGACTATTTTTGATTCAAGGAACGCATACTTCTTTTGTTGAAGCGTCCGACTCGGGCCTTTTTTTTCCCTGTTTCTTTTTTTTCTTCATTTTTTCATCAGACCTATGGAGTATTACTGTTTCAAAAGTGGTGCGCTATGCTAATGCTAGTGATCAAATTTTCAAGCCAAAGCAACCTTGTGAGAGACAGTGACTCTTGTGTTACTTCATGTGCCTGTGATTTTGGTTGTGCTGGTTGGATCCAGGTTTGAGACGATCAGAGCCAGCTGTGACTGATTGTTGACAATATTTTCATCCGAGTGAGACCTAGCCGAGGAGTGATTTGCTAGCAAGCTATCCCTCTGTTGTTTGATTGAACAGAGCTCACTGCCTCGTGGCTAGTCAAAGAGTTGTGTGCTGCAAGTCATTTGCAGTGCTGAGTGCGATGCTGGAATCATGGACGCAACGCGACGCTTACCACACTTATCATGGTTGTAATTTGTTCTGTGGACTCTGATGACATTCAGAATAATGCACAAATTAGTCGCCTTTTTTCTGTTTTCTTGTCTTGTTGAAATATTGACAGTGAGTGACATAACATTAGCGATAGTGAATCAACTGCAGAATAGGAAAAGGACCTGCCCTGACTTTGTGATACTAGTCTGTGAGTGTGTATGAATGCTTTGAGCGTTAGGGCGAGATTGTACATATTATAAACTAGTAAGACTGTGTCATTAATTTATCTGATTTTTATGCTAACTTACACATGTTTTGCATGCTTGATGTATGCATCAGAAATGCACTGACCCACATCGAAAACCTTATTCATCCATGTCTCCATCTGTGTTAGAATCTGTTTGAATTATATTTTAAAGAGAAAGTTGAATTCAACATTTGATAGTAACTAAGTATTCATTTATGTGAGGGGTTCGGGATCTGCAAGGGGAAGAAAGATACGCTCAAGGTAACAACGTATATGGTGAACATTATTATCTGCTGTTCTTCTTGTCTTGTATGGACATGAAAAGAGAAATTGATGTTGTGGTGGGTTACTCTGTTTTGTGGTACCTTCTGATTGTTCTTGACACCACTGCTTAAGTTTCAGGTATGAAAGACCTGCAGATTGATGCTGGTCACACAAGGTGTAAAACTTTTAAGCAATGCATACATTGGATTAACTAAGTTCCGTTTAAAGTATGCTTTCTGTTGTACACTTCAACTGTAATTATTTTTCTCTTTACTTTTTTTTATTTTTACATTTAGTCAAGTTTTGACTAAATGTTTTAACATAGACGGGGGAATCGAGACGAGGGTGTGGTGTATGTGCGTGTGTGTGTCTGTGTGTATGTGTAGGATGAATCAAAGAAAACTACTGGATTGATCTTCATGAAACTTTACATGAGAGTTCCTGACTATCCCCCCGCGGGTTAGGGGGAAGAATTTACTCGATGCTCCCCAGCATGTCGTAAGAGGCGACTAACGGATTCTGTTTCTCCTTGTACCCTTGTTAAGTGTTTCTTGTATAGAATATAGTCAATTTTTGTAAAGATTTTAGTCAAGCAGTATGTAAGAAATGTTAAGTCCTTTGTACTGGAAACTTGCATTCTCCCAGTAAGGTAATATATTGTACTACGTTGCAAGCCCCTGGAGCAAATTTTTGATTAGTGCTTTTGTGAACAAGAAACAATTGACAAGTGGCTCTATCCCATCTCACCCCTTTCCCCGTCGCGATATAACCTTCGTGGTTGAAAACGACGTTAAACACCAAATAAAGAAAGAAAGAAAGTTCCTGAGTATGATATCGCCGCACGTTTTTTTCATTTTTTGGATAAATGTCTTTGATGACGTCATATCCGGCTTTTTGTGAAAGTTGAGGCAGCACTGTCACGCCCTCATTTTTTAACCAAATTCTTTGAAATTTTGGTCAAGCAATCTTCGACGAAGTCCGGACTATGGGATTGCATTTCAGCTCGGAAGCTTAAAAATTAGTTAATTAGTTTGCTCATTAAAGTTGTCATTAAAATCGAATTTTCAGAAGCAGATTAAAAAGTTATTGCATTGTATTTCTCATCTTCTCCTGAATTCAAAAATATATAGATATGTCATGTTTTCTCTAAAAATTTGCTCAGAATGAAAGAAAATAGGTTCAGTAAGTACTTCGCGGAGGCGAGCGTGACCCGTCTCGGTCTTCGGTGTGGTTAGCCGAGACTATCTGAATGTAGTCTCGGCGATGACTAGTTTGTGGTGTTGATCTTGACTAAATGTTTTTATATCGCTTCACGCGACTTGTTTTATTTGAAAACGACGTTAAACACCAAAGAAAGAAAGAAAGACTTGTTTTATTTTGGGGTGGAGGGGTGTGAGGGGGAGGGGGGATGGAAAAGGGAGGGAGGGAGTTAGTGTTAAATGAAATGAAGGGAATTGAAAGTGCCATCAACCTCACTGCCACTATGCTTCAAAGTCATGAGGAGATAAAGACTGCAAATGAATGTAAGTGTTCCTTGAATCTCTGTTTGAGTGGAGTTAGTTATTGATTTTACACTTTATGATATGAGGGCTGACCTAAAAGTTACAAGCATTTGTCATTGATGTAGGAGTCGGTACTGATCAAGAAAAAAGATCCTTCTTGTCTGTGACATGTTGACAACTATCTTTCATAATGTTGGTTTCAGATTTGGGGGACATCTTTAACTTAAATATATTATACAGTGACACTGATAAAAGGTTTACTGAAATTTGATCAAGCAACAAATATCCAGACTGAAAAAAGTGAAATGGATGTGAAAAAGGACTTACATTTTTTTTTAATATCTTTTGCAAACACAGAGCACACCATGAAAGTGATAACTAAATGCACAAATAGCTGTTCAGCGAAACTTATGTCACATTTGACGCAGTTTCAAGGAGATGAATCTGGGGGTACCCCTCTGCAGAAAATACTCAACAAGTTACTCTTTTTGTGCTATTTTGAATCTTCACAAGTAGTTTAAACAAGTGTTGAGAATACCAGCAACTGAGCAAAATAGCAGATTCACCAGAATGAAAAAAAAACCTGCTAAATTCGATTGGTGACACTGATATGAAATTGTCACCTTTTGTTATTGTCTCATAAGTAATAAGGGGGTTGTTGCTCTGTTGTGCTAAGCATCTCAAACTTGCGCTGAGCACTGAAGTTACAGCAGTCACAATGTCATATTTTCTACAACAGATCTCAGTATTAATTTCTGCTGTTTTATCTCAAAGATGCACAACTCCAGATACAAAACTGTTAGAAACTGTGGACGACCTGCACAGAACTTGCCAGTTCATAACATCAGCAGGCCAAAGACTATGAGTGACACAACCGTCGAACGCTGAAGAAGAAGAAGAAGAAGATCTCAAAGATAAATCAAATGCTAAGTTTGACAGTGACAGTAGCTCTTATTATAAATAATCACTTCAAACGTTTTTCAAAAATTAGTTCAAGAGCTTTGTTCACTTTCAGCATAAACTTTAACCTAGAAGAAAGAAAAAAAGCTAAAAGGGTGAGCCTTAATTGTTTTGTTCTTTAGGAGTTGATCGGAAGTGGATAATTTTAACTTGTAGTACTAGGAGGCTTAAGAGTTGGTTACTGGACCAGAGGTATGTTTTTCTCACCATACATTTACATCATACACTTACTACTGTTGGAAATTCCTTACTACCTTTTGAAATCCCTTACTACTCTTTGAAATTCCTAACTACTCTTTGAACATGTATAAGTATATACTGTATGCTTATGGTACTACATGTATTTTTTGTTTTCAAAGTTAGCTTTTGTGAACCCCCCGCGGGTTAGGGGGAAGAATTTACCCGATGCTCCCCAGCATGTCGTAAGAGGCGACTAACGGATTCTGTTTCTCTTTTTACCCTTGTTAAGTGTTTCTTGTATAGAATATAGTCAATTTTTGTAACGATTTTAGTCAAGCAGTATGTAAGAAATGTTAAGTCCTTTGTACTGGAAACTTGCATTCTCCCAGTAAGGTAATACATTGTACTACGTTGCAAGCCCCTGGAGCAAATTTTTGATTAGTGCTTTTGTGAACAAGAAACAATTGACAAGTGGCTCTATCCCATCTCCCCCCTTTCCCCGTCGTGATACAACGTTCGTGGTTGAAAACGACAAACACCAAATAAAGAAAAGAAAGCTTTTGTGAGAGAAAAAAAATAAGCAGGTATGCATGAAATCAATCAAGAAATAATAGGCAGGGTTTGCTTCAGCAATCAGGTCAGAATGCTGTATTTGCTTCCACCAAATTATTTAATGGAAAAGCTTGTACATCTTAAGTGCTTTGATTCTTTTGGTTGTATCAGAACCTTGCAAGTTATTTTAAATGGTTTCCTTACAAAGCGAAAAGCAAGAGCTGTTACATGATGGGCTGTAAATGTAAATTTGTGCAAGTGTTCAGAACCAGTTTTGAGTCTAAACACACACCCCCCCCCCTCCCCCCCCCCCCCCCCCCCCCCCAAAAGAGGACAGTCAATCAATCAATATGAGGCTTATATCGCGCGTATTCCGTGGGTACAGTTCTAAGCGCAGGGATTTTTTTATTTTTTTATTTTTTTAAACAAAATTTTTTATGCAATTTATATCGCGCACATATTCAAGGCGCAGGGATTTATTTATGCCGTGTGAGATGGAATTTTTATTACACAATACATCACGCATTCACATCGGCCAGCAGATCGCAGCCATTACGGCGCATATCCTACTTTTTACGGCCTATTATTCCAAGTCACACGGGTAGTTTGTAGCATACAGACTTACTACTGTTGGAAATTCCTTACTACTGTTGGAAATTCCTTACTACTAATGGAAATTCCTTACTACTTTTAGAAATTTCTTACTACTCTTTGAAATTCCTAACTACTCTTTGAAATTCCTTACTATTGGTTGAAATTCCTTATTTCTCAGTCCTGGAGCAATTTTTTGATTAGTGCTTTTGTGAACAAGAAACAATTAACAAGTGGCTCTATCCCATCTCCCCGCTTCCCTCCGTCGCGATATAACCTTGAACGGTTGAAAACGACGTTAAACACCAAATAAAGAAAGAAAGTTATTTCTCAGTGACAACAGCTGCAAATTAACATTATTACTAATAATAATGAGTTTGTGTCAAATAGCCTATGCATGTTATTATGTGTGTATCCTATGCCGTCTTTTGAGTTATTGAACCAGTAGATCATGATAAAGATATATATGTGTACAGCCGTTTTCTTTGAAGATCATACCTCATGTCAATTTCATAATGAGCTTTATGCTATTTCTCTGTTTTTTTGTCCTGTCGTTGAAGCTTTACCTCTCGGTCTGAATAGTTCTGTTGTGTCATGTTCTTACTCAGTGGTATTTGCATGTTTTAAACCACTTGAATTAAATTATTATTTGCTGATCCTCTCAAGTGAATTTAGTGATGATTTGTGTTTTGCTCAAAGTGTACACTGCGACTTATTTATTCTCCAATTTTTTTTTTTACGAAAGCACGCACTGTAATATGATGAAGGATAAGATGGGGTGGAAGAGTGAAGGGGGTATTGCTGTTCTCTGACATAAGTGAAGTTCCCTTTCTGGTTTCTCCTGACCCCTCTTTGATTTCCTAACTACCCAGTTTAAGCTGTAGTAACACATTTTTACTGTTGAGATTTTTTTGTTTGGCATCATAGAGTTACATCAAAAGAAAGGAAACACTCATAGAATCTAGGAAGACAATATTTTTCACGTTAAATGTTTCATACTTCGGAATGTGACTAATGGGATCATTGCATTTATAGCTAAACAGAATTATCAGTTAATAAGGGGGGGGGGGGGGGGGGGGGGCTGTAAGGGGCAGAGGAGGTCAGACCATAGCTGTCAAAGGAATGAAAGGTGTATGTGTGCCTTTTTCAGAGGTGGGTGGGCTGTACAATGGCTCTCTGTAAACCCATCATAGGACAAATGTGTCACAGGAAAAACTTCAGCAAGGGAGGGGAAGGGAGTAAAGACTGTTAGTGTTTAGTGAATGGTACCAAAGAAGTCTTGAAATTCAGGAAGTATATTTTGTTCAGTTTCATGCCATTAGTACATGTAGAAGCTTTTGATTCCTGAAACAACATTTCTTTCTATCTTATCAAAGACCTTAAGGGTTGTTATCGTTATGAAAGTGTAATTTTGATCCTTACAATCATTTTATTTAGTAGGTGTGTTTGGACTGGATGTTCATATGCTGTGTACCTTGGTCAATTTATTATCCTTAGAAGGAGAAACAGCACCTTTGGCTGAGCTGGGGGGGGGGGGGGGGGGGTTCTGTTTCTGTCTATTTCAGTGAAATTTTTTGGTTATCTTTGCAAGCTGCGTTGATTGATCAAACCATCAAGCACAATTAGTTTTTGACAGGCAGCTGAAACTAAACTCAGAGGCAAAAGAAACGCAAATGCTGCAGTGAAGATGGCTTACCCATGAATTTTAATGTCGAATTAATTATTTCGGGTTAACAATAACAAGGAAACGAATTGACCGATACAAAAACCATACGGAAAGGTGTATTGGGATGAGAGCATGACGTGCCATGTTCCACTGAACACTGTTTGAAGACTGTTGAAAGTCAAAAGCGTGTTGCTCCTCCCTGGGCGTTGATGACTGTGGCGCACCTCCGGTACATGGAGAGGACGAGGTGATTAATTTGCTGCTGAGGGACCTGAGCCCACACCTGGGTCACGGCAGCACGCAGTTCTGCTGCTGTGCGGGGTCTCCGGGCAAGGGCATTAATCCTTCTTTGCATGATGTCCCAAAAGTGTTCGATTGGGTTGAGATGCGGAGATCGAGCAGGATGAGGCAGAATGTTCACGCTGTTGTGACGCAACCTGTCCTGGGTAGCACGTGCAGTATAGGGACGGGCATTGTCTTGCTGGAACAGGCAGTTCTGGTACCTCTGGACAAATGGAACCACATAGGGACGCAGGACTTGATTGATGTAGCGGTCTGCATTGACACCATTCCCACGACCTTGGCCGACGTTCTGAAAGACGACAGGTCCCACTCGCTAATTGACACCAATGGCGCCCCATATCATGACGCTGGCACCTCCCCATCGATCATGCTGCAGGATGTTATTGTTAGCAAACCGCTGTCCAGGTCTTCGCCAGATCCGGACACGCCCATCGCCAGGTTCCAGGCAAAAGCGCTTCTCGTCCGAAAAAAGAACCCTCCGCCAGTCCCGATGGCGCCAGTGGGCATGCTGCTGGGCCCAGGCTAGACGATCCAGGCGATGCTGAGCTGTCAAGACAGGACGTCGAGCAGGACGCCGATTTACCAGGTTCTGCCCACCAAGGCGTCGGCGTAGAGTTCTGGCACTGACGGGTTGTCCATGCACCCCAAATGTGTTACGGGCTGTGTTGGCGGCAGTTTCGAATGCATCTCGCTGGTGTTGATGGACAAGATGGCGATCTTGTCGGGCTGTTGTTACCCGGGGTCTGCCACGTCCTGGTAAGTCTCCGGGACTGTAATTGGCATGAAAACGTTGCTGCAGGCGATAAACCGTGGTGACATTTACTCCAAATGCCATAGCAACTTGCTGAACTGATTGTCTGGCATCAAGTCTCCCGATCGCCTGTTGGCGCTGATCTGGTGATAGTCTCGGCATCGCGCCTGTGTCGCAGAAATGAATGTTCTAACAGTTTTGTGAGTATGGTACAGCTTGCCTGAACACTCTGAACACGAAAAGCTGCTTTTCCACATTGTGCATGTGCTGAAAGTGGTCCCCATGACGGTTTGGGATCCCCGTCAACAAGACCTCACGTGTGACCCAGATAACGGCAAACACGGTTCTGACAAGATAAGACCGCTAAAACAACACGTGCAGAACATGCTAGTATCATTATTTTCTTTTTATTTCAAGTCCATAAAGGTTTAATTAACGCATCCTTTATTGGCGTTTCTTTTGCCTCCGAGTATATGTTAGATGCAAGTCCTACTGGCATAAGGATTCACAATATTACCTGTGTACCTGCATAATTTCTATTGAAATAGCTCAGATATTTATTTTGTTCAATTGAAAAAGTGGGTTTGGAATTACAGTGATCATTAACAGCTCTCATGCATCAATTGTACATTTTGGTGTTTTTCTTAACATTGTGTCACTCGGTGTGATTTGGTTTTTCTGTATCTCTTTGTCAGCCTATGAACTAATTTTCTTTATAAAGTCGTCTGTTGTTGTAGACATCTTCATATTATGATCTGTGTGACTCTTGCCACGTAAGTTTGTTGTGCATCTTGTTGGCAGTGTCTGCTTTACCTTGCATTGTTACTAGGTGTGGTCAACATATTATTTTTTGTGATGTTCTTCTCCACATGAAATCAAAACACTGTAAACGCAAGGGCTGAAGTATTGTGTGATACCAAAAGAGAGGAACGTTATCTGTACAAAATCAAAGATGTGAAATTCTGTAAGAGATGAGCATGTGGTAGCGCTAATTTATTCTTTGTCGTTAGCTAAACTTGTTTGCTGCTTCTTGTTACATGTTGAGGCATGTTCAGTAGCGGGCAACATGTACATAACACTTAACAGTCAGAGGCAGTATAAAAGGAAGGAGAAAGGGTGATCAGGTACTTGGGAGTAAGTGTGTTTGTCTGTGTGTGTATCTGCAGGTGTCTGCATGCTTGAGTGTATGTGTGTGCGCATACGTGTGAATGAGAGAGAGAAAAAATGCATAGAAATTTGCGAAACAAGAGTGAAAATAAATCTGTTGAGAAAAAAAAAGAAAACCTGGTGTACCATTAAAATTGGTAATGTATGCGTTTCTGAGTAAGGAATTGATTTTGTGATAACTAAAGTGTAGCATATTGTGTCCGCAACTGCCTGCGCCTGCAAGCGCATACGCACACACACACATACAATCATGTGCAGACCCAGAGACGGAAGCCATGTCCCACCCCTGTGTCACCACAATGGCATGTAAAAGACCTTGGTCATTCTGCCATAAGTGCAGGTGGCTAAATACACCCAAACACACAGACACCTGGGTAGCGCGACTCCGTTGCTGCTAGCTTTCCACTGGGAGGAAGCGACCCGATTTTCCCAGCGATGGGACAATAAAGTAATGAAAATGTACAATAATTCACAAGCCCCTTAAACAGAACAAGTAACTTCTTCAACTGTAAGTTGTAACTGCTCTTTGCATGTAGTGACCACGAACATTAATTTTAAACTCATCTCAGGCTTTGAAAAGAGCGGCTCACCCATATCAAATTCTGGTCAAAGCATATGTACTTCATGATGAAACCATTTCAATGTACAACAGCAATGGTTGCCAACTCGTCAGGGATGTATGTTGTAGATGATGCTGTACATAAAATGTGAGTGTGTGTGTGTGTCAAGACAAAATACAGTGGTGTCTGACAGAAAATAATCATAATTTATTTATGAAACAGTGTTTTTTGTCCTTATTATCATGAATATATATGCATGGACTACAGAGGGGGAAGTGCAAGACTCGTCACAATGATGTTCATTGTGAATCCAGTCCTCCTTTTCTCAAATGATTAAGTTTGTTAAGGATGGTTTTTTGCTTTGTACACTAGTTCTGATATGACATAACTATATTTACGAGTACATTATGAGTGTATAACATGCGCTATGATTGACTTTTGACTCGGAATAAAAGACTAGAAATAATTGGATCTACTGTGAGAGCTTGTGGTGTGTATATGCATGTTCGCTGTGTGTGTGCGTGTGCATGTATAAAGTTACAGTAGTACTTGTGATGTGAGACCCCTCTGATGAGAGGACACCTCTTAATAAAGAACACCTGCAGTCCCTTTGCATGGGTGCAACTCTGCCGGCTACACGCCGGCAGCCGGTTTTTTTGTTTCATCGGCTGCCGGCAGTGCCGGTTTTTGAAAAGTTGACTAGTAAGAGAGCACAAATTTTAGGATGAATAGTATGGTTTACTTTGTATGTTTTTGTTCCAGGAGAGGGTTTTTTTTGGCATTTTAAATACTAAAAAAGCTTCAGCTTCTGGGGGGATTCGCCCCCCAGACCCCCCCAACGGGGCGCGGCCCCTGGACCCCAACTTCTGCAGGTTTTTGGAATTTTCCAGGTTGCACCCATGCCTTTGTCTATTATATTAACCAACATTTACCTTGCATTACAGACCAACTGCAATGCAGGGGCACTTGTGGTCCCAATGGTTCTCCTTATTGCGAGAATCACTGTGTGCACATCAGTTAAGGGAGGGTTGATTTGTGGGTTGTGAAGGCCATCATAGTTTGGAATGTGTTGCATTCAGTATTGTCAACAGAACCGGGACTTCTCATGGCTTTCAACACAACAGTGACAGTGCAAGCTCAAAGAGCTAATTTACGTGTGAAGAAAAGACAGATTTTATCATTACAAACAATATCATTTTGATTTTCCTTTTGTGGATCCATTCATCTTTCTACCAACAGTATTTATCTCTTGTACATATATTGTCTTGCTCATTTATGATCTGGCTTGGTAACCTCTTCAAAACAATTTTAGTAATATATATATATTTCTATTGTTCAATTTATGTGCTATACATACACCCAAACTGCGCACACACACACACACACACACTCTGAATACACATATGAGCAGAACGCATCGATCTCACAGACTCTGTTTAATATGAAGAATACAAAAGCAACTGAGATTGTTTGGTTACTGAGCATAAACACATCATTGTTTGTAAAACGAACCGTAAACAATTCACAACTCAACCATTCATGTAACAGAAATTTAAGCTGTAACAAATAAAACTTGTTGCTGGAAAATATCAGCTGTTAACGACTTATGAGCAGCTGCAGATATTAGATTGTCTTGAATTGAATGAGACCTTAAGGGACAACATTCTAAATCTTGGTTGTTGCTTTTTTTGTGTATCTCTTTGAAAGCTGTTTGGAAGCTGTAAAGACAAAACCACTCTAACCAAAAACATCTTAATGTTGCATATGAT
The DNA here is from genome assembly GCF_037325665.1 of Littorina saxatilis. Lineage (NCBI taxonomy): Eukaryota > Metazoa > Mollusca > Gastropoda > Littorinimorpha > Littorinidae > Littorina > Littorina saxatilis. Next base: position 25,061,056 of record NC_090248.1, on the reverse strand, counting down.
CAAGCACAGCCGCTGGTTATTTTATTTGCAGCATTGTGTATTCATTGACACATACCCTGTGAGAAACAAACTTCACAAAGGTAATACACAACTTTTAAATTCAGACTAAGAAAGTGTGTACAGTGGAACCCCCCTTTTAAGACCTTAACAAATCTAGAAAAACAAGGTCTTAAAAAGGAGGGAGTCTTAAAATGGGGGTAATTTTACAGAGGTTATGAACAGAATGTCTGAGAAAACAAGGTCTTAAAAAGGAGGGGGTCTAATAAACGGGGGGTTCCACTGTATACGTAAGTACAACTTGAGTATCAATCAGAAGATATAATTATGCAGGAAAACCACATGCAAAACAAAGAAATGTTAATAATATTCAGAGCAGTTCCTTTCACAAAGCTAGTATAAATTGTTGATAAAGATGTTCTTTTCTAGTACCTCGTAGACAAACATTCCTGCCAGTAAAAAAAAGATGTTCACCTGTACATTATATTTCATCTGAATCCTTCGCATGACATAAAGCACTTTATTGTAGCACTTTATTCTACATTCTCACTTTATCATTACCAAACCAAGCCTGCTGGAACCTAAAATGTTGACTAGGTCATATAAACAGTCCAAATGAGACCTTTCATAAAAAATTTAAAAAAAACAGAAAAAACAATATCATGTTCCAATGAATGCCGCAGAAAACAAAAGCCCCGTGGAGGATCTTGCAATATTGATATTATCTCATATCTGTAACATGTTCCTAGATCTAAATCTAACCTACTTCATCTTCCTGTATACAACCCCACCACCTTCAATGCTTCACGTACCACCCCCCCACCCACCCACAACCCCCAAAGGTTTAAAAAGTTAAAACAAACATTTTGATTGCAAACACTGTTTATATACAGTATGACTTTTGGCTGAGCTGAACAAAATAAAGCTGAAAATGATGCAGTTACTCTTTACATTGCACACAAGGATTGCAAAAATCAAAATCACAGAGGAATGATTGGAGTCGACTCCACCGCCATACTCTCAAAGGCGCACTCGTCAGTACCGCGACGGATGCGGAAGAATCCGTTCTCACCCCACTTCTCTCCCCAGCTGTTCTTGGTGATCCAGTACTTCTCCCCTGCAAGCACACCACAACAACGTCACAAAATTCCATTCTGGTTATATTTGCCAAAGGAAAATCATTAAACAAATTGCCATTTATTTTCTTTTCTTCTGAGTCAGTTTGTGACAAAGATGCTGCAGACAAACATGACCAGAGAAGTACACAGACCATTCATAAACAATTTGTATTCCCACAACAGTAGCATCACAAATATGAAAGTTGATACGCCTGATTCTTTGAGAGACCAAATAACACAAATGCCGTTAAAGCCTGATATTGACAGGGCGACGTCGACTTCATGCAGCTCGCTGCACAAAGCTTTGACAAATTTGTTGTGAAGACAACTTTCGGCTCTATTAAGGAAAGCAGCAAGTCAAAAAGTACAGACCAGTACTGAGTAGCTTAGGAGCACCTAAAGGAAACTCTTACATCAATGACTTCATAATAATCCATGTGAATGATTTTTTCCAACATCACATAAAAACATTACCAAGCAACTGATGGTTAGTACAAGCTCCCTTAACAACACAATTTCTCTCAACGAAAATAGCGTCGGAAATATTCATTCAGCAGCAGTTAAGAAAAAGTAATGTTTTTCAAGTGTCCAGAAGCATTTCAAGAATCACCAAAACAGGAAAAAAATGAGTGAAAGGAAGACAGAAAAACAGAATAGAAGCAAAGTAGACAGACAGAAAGACGGACAAAAAACAACAAGAAAGAAACAAAACAAGAAGAAAAGCAATGGAAGAGAGCCAGCCAACCAGCAAGCACGGAAGCAAGAAAACATCACAAACGACTCACCAGTGGTCGAGTCAACTCCATAGCCTACAACCAGCACAGCGTGATTGGTCAGTTCGAAGGGCTTGAAGCCCCCGGTCAAGCCAGTGTGATGGTAGATGCCCCCCTTATACTGCATGAAGTCGGTCAGCACCTCAAAGCCGATTGCCACAGGGCCGTCCTCATACAGCCGGAGGCGCATGAGAGGCTCGTTACAGCTGGAAAACACACACAAAACTGACGCTTTCAAGATCTAAGAGACTACGGGATTCAAGGATGAGCCTGTTATCATATGTATTAGAAACAGTCCATCAGATAATGTTTATATCAAGTGCCAATGGTTAACTGTTCATCCCTTGTCCAGCACCAGAAAGGTAAATATGTGCATATCTATGATACTTACGCTCCATAGTATCCGCCAACATATCGGTATTTGGTTGCATAATGACGCGTAGCAGAGCTTGACGTTCCACAGGTTCCCTGATCCTTCCCTTTGTACGGGTTGTCTGCCTCCAGAGCCAGCCCAAAGTCCTCTGCGTACTTTCCTCCAATCAGGTAAGGAAAGCCTCCGGCACAGCCTGCAAAAACAATTAAATCGAAAATTTTATTAGTAAATTTTCATTTGATTAATATACTTACCCGAATCACATAAAGCATTGACGCAGTCTGAGATGCTAAAGTCTGAAAAGGCTACCCGTCTTAAACAATTTTAAAGGGAAGCAACCCCACCACAAAAAAGGTCTAGGTTGCCATGGTAATGAGCACAACCCAGGGGAGTTACCTCCCACTGGTGTGTACTACGTCACTACCGCTACTCAACACGTGGTAAATATCATACGGCTTTTAAGAAAACTAAAAAACCATAAGCGGGGTCTGCGGGAGGGCATAAACTATGTGATTCGGGTAAGTATATTAATCAAAAGAAAATTTACTAATAAAATTTTCTATTAAATTACATATTCTTACTCCGAATCACAAAAAGCAGATAGCTTCAACAAGGCGGTGGGAAAGAAAAATCTAATTCACTCTAAAAATCCTTGCCAGAAACTGAGGGTCACATTATCATTAGAGTTTTCTGTTGTACACCAATTTTTACACTGCCATGATGTGGGTAGCATGCTGCAGTCTTCGAGGGTGTGCGTACTAAACTATTATCTCTGTCTTTCCAAGTCACTAGATTTTCGCTGGAAACTCAGGATTTGTAACATGTGCATTGGTCTTTGCACATGCATTTGCATATTTGCAATAGACGATGAATGGGTTGGGAAAGAGTGAATACCCTTGCTTGAATGGGAAAAAACAAATCAACATGTGCTCCTTGTCCACGTGTTTCAGACACACCCCTCGCTAGTTTTCTTCTGCTTCTTCTGCGTTCGTGGGCTGAAACTCCCATGTACACTCGTGTGTTTTTTTGCACGAGTGGGATTTTATGTGTATGACTGTTTTTTTACCCCGCCATTTAGGCAGCCATACGCCGTTTTTGGAGGAAGCATGCTGGGTATTTTTGTGTTTCTATAACCCACCGAACTCTGACATGGATTACAGGATCTTTTTCGTGCGCACTTGGTCTTGTGCTTGCGTGTACACACGGGGGTGTTCGGACACCGAGGAGAGTCTGCACACAAAGTTGACTCTGAGAAAAAAATCTCTTGCCTGTTTGGAAATGACATGATTAGTGTATAATCATGTAGGCCTACTCGCGACTAACATCAAGGGAAGTAACTCTTGATCGAACAGACACATCCGGGGCAGTCGATGTTCGCCATGTTTTTGACTGTTACCATGTGGTTCCATCCTGAACAAATAAAGTGATACCTTTCAAGTTCAACACATCTTTGGGTTCCATTGTTTAATGCAAGGCTATCCTGAACATGGTGTCAGAAGTGAAACTGAACTTTCATGCAGAACTGTGTAACTTTTGAGTGCAAAGTGTCACCATAACATCGACATCGGCAAGTAAGTGTTCTTTCTTGACTGAAATTTCAACATGATGCGCCTAGATCCACCCAAGCGTTTCTCCTTCCAAGCAGAAGAGTGGCCTCTCTGGATAAGTGAATTCAAGCGTTTTAGAAATGCATCAAAGTTGAAAGATGAAGCAGGGGATGTCCAGCGCGACACACTGTTGTACGTAATGGGTCCCGATGCAGAAAAGGTTTTCCGGTCGCTACATTTTGGCAAGACACGGAATCAAGACGGCGATGAAGTCGACGAGGAAGACACAGATTTTGATACTCTGGTTCAGAAGCTGGACAGCTACTTTGTGGTGAAGAAAAATGTCATCTACGAAAGGTCACAGCTACAACAGAGAAGACAGCGACATGGTGAAACAGTAGAAGAGTTTTACAGAGCACTCAGAGAGTTAGCAAAGCACTGCAACTACCAGGATGAGGAAGACCAAATTAGGGACAGATTAGTAGTCGGTCTCCTTGATACTCACTTGAGAGAAAAACTGCAGTTACAGCAGGATTTGACACTAGACAAAGCACTGAAAATGTCTAGACAGTATGAGCAGATCAAGAACCAGTCTAAACAGGATAATGAGTCCACAGGTACCACTGACGAAGCACAGTTCAGACACTCGATGTCACACTCTCATAGCTCAAGAGGCAGAGGTTACAACAGAGGTCATGGACAGCAGCCTAGATCCAGGCGTGGTGGCTCAAGTTTTCGTCCCCCACAAAGAGGAGGAAGAGAAGAGAATAAATCAGGTCAGTGTGGAAAATGTGGCTACAAGCATCAGAGCAAAGAGAAATGTCCAGCACAAGGTCAGATTTGTAGGAAGTGCAGCAAAAAGAACCACTTCGAAAGAATGTGTCGCACGGGTGTGCATGAAGTAGTGACAGACTCTGAAGAAGAAGAGAACGGTGAGCAGCAAGAAGAGTTTTTGCTTGACGCAGTCGTCACTGAGAAAAGTGAACCGTGGATGATCACACTTCGCATCAAGGACACAGATGTTCGATTTAAAATCGATACAGGCGCTGACATTTCTATTATGTCTGAACAAGCTTTCAAGAAACTGAAAAAGCAGCCAAAGCTGAAAAAGTCTGCTGCTGTGTTGACGTCACCAGGAGGTAGACTGACCGTGCGAGGAGAATTCTACGCACAGACCAACTACAAAGAGAACCACTACAAGTTCAAGGTCGTTGTAGTAGCCAGTAGGGTAGGCAACAACCTACTGAGTCGATCAGTCGCAGCAAAGATGGGGCTAGTGACACGAGTCGAAGAAGTACACAGAAGTGTGTTTGGCACTACAGGACTACTACATACTGATCCAGTCCCTATCAGGCTGAGGGAAGATGCAGAGCCTTATTGCGTGACTACAGCTCGCAGAGTACCATTCCCCATTCAGAAGAATGTGAAGGCGGAGTTAGAACGAATGCAGTCAGCTGGAATAATTCGAGAAGTTGTTGAACCCAGCGACTGGTGTGCACCCATGGTGCCGGTGGTGAAACGGAACGGCAGCATCAGAATTTGTGTGGACTATAAAAGACTGAACAAAGCCGTCAAGCGTCCGCATTGTCTGATTCCAAACCTTGGAGACATTGCGCCCAAAATGGCCGAGTCTACCGTATTCTCCACTCTGGATGCAGCGTCTGGATTTTTCCAAGTTCCATTGGCAGAAGACAGCCAGAAGCTCACCACATTCATGACTCCATTCGGGCGTTTCTGTTTCCAGAGGGTTCCTATGGGAATTTCTCTAGGCCCAGAAGTCTTCCAGCACAAAATGAAAGAAACACTCCAGGGACTGGAAGGGTGCGAAACCATCATGGACGACACTATTGTGTATGGCCGCACCATGGAAGAGCATGACCGTCGTCTCGATGCGGTGCTGGAGCGAATCGAGAAGTCGGGGCTGAAACTCAACAAGTCCAAATGCCACCTGAGACAGAAGGAAGTAAAATATTTTGGGCATCGGATCAGTGAGGCCGGCGTCAGCCCAGATCCTGACAAGGTGAAGGCCATTAGGGACATGCCTCCACCTACCAACGTCACAGAACTGAGAACACTGTGTGGAATGCTGAACTATTTGACAAAGTTTGTACCGCACATGGCATCAACACTCAAGCCAATCACCAATCTACTTCAGAAGGAAACGGCGTGGTGCTGGGGACCAGCACAACAGCAAGCATTCGAGGCAGTGAAACGGCAGATTTCACAATCACCAGCTCTTGGATTTTACAGTCCAGACAGGAAATCGGTGGTGAGTGCAGACAGTAGTAGCTACGGCCTGGGAGCTGCACTGATGCAGTGGATCGACGATAATCTCGTACCCATTGCGTATGCCTCAAGAACGCTGACAGAAGCGGAACGCAGATACAGTCAGATTGAGAAAGAGTGTCTGGCGTCAGTCTTCGCTTGTGAGAAATTCTCACAGTATCTCATCGGTCTGGACAGGTTCGAACTCTTGACAGACCACAAGCCGTTGGTACCACTCATGTCGTCGAAAGATATCGACAATACACCCATTCGTTGTCAGAGACTTCTACTTCGTCTCATGAGATTCAACTTTGCGGTCCGTCATGTTCCAGGGAAAGAACTGGTCATAGCAGACGCACTCTCAAGGAAACCTGTTCCCCACTCATCTGAGGATGAAGAACTGAGTGACGAGGTCACAGCGTACGTGGACTCCGTCATGACAAGCAAGCCAGTGACTTCAAGACGTATGGACGCTCTACGTGCAGCCACAGTGCATGACCCAGAACTCCAGAAAGTGATCAGCTACACACTGAATGGTTGGCCGTCTACAGTCAATGAGCAGTTCAGGCCATACCAGCTAGTGCAGGGAGAGCTCTCACTAGTTGATGGTCTGTTAGTCTATAATGATCGAATCGTTGTCCCATCCAAAGAGAGGAAGAACGTTCTTCAGAAGCTTCATGAGACTCACCAAGGACTGAACAAATGCAGGCAAAATGCACAGGCTACAGTGTGGTGGCCAGGACTGGGCACACAGTTGAAAGAACTTGTCAATTCCTGCAGTGTGTGCAGAGAAGAACGACCAGCCCAGAAACATGAGCCACTTCGTCCTACAGAGTTGCCGCAACGCCCATGGCAGCAACTAGGGGCAGACCTGTGTTCGCGCCATGGTAGGGATTTTCTGGTGGTGACTGACTATTATTCCAGATGGCTAGAAGTTCGTCAGTTACACTCTACCACATCCACCGCAGTCATCAACAAGTTTCGTCTGATCTTTGCAACACATGGCATCCCAGAGGTCATCGTTTCTGACAATGGCCCTCAGTTCCAATGTCGACAGTTCAAAGACTTCGCAGAGGAGTACGACTTTGAACATCGCACAAGCAGTCCAGGGTTCCCGCAGGCAAATGGCGAGGCTGAGGCAGGAGTGAAGATTGCAAAGAAAATACTGAAGCAGGCAGACCCTGATCTAGCTTTGCTTAACTATCGTAACACACCTCACTCCAGTACAGGTGTGAGCCCGGCAGTCGCCTTGATGGGAAGGTCGTTGAGAACAAAGATTCCTACACTCCCAAAGAATCTATCACCGCAGTCTCCAGATGACAACTACATCCGGAAGAAAGACGCAGGGACAAAGGAAAACTACAGGCAGGACTACAACAGGCGTAAAGGTGCTACAGCCTTATCACCGCTACAACCCGGAGACACAGTCCTACTTGGCTCCAGTCCAGGTGAAACACCGTGGAAAGCTGACGGTACAGTCGTCGCAGCAGACGCCAGGAACCGGACATATTTGGTGAACACGCCAGGTGGTGTGTTCCGTCGCAACCGACAACACCTTCAACACATGCAGACTCCAAGGCAGGTAACCTTTGCACCCTTACCTGTCGAGCAAGGTCAAGCATCACATGATCCCCAGAATGTCACGTCAGCATGTCCTAAGGTCGTCACGTCACCTGATAATTCCCAGGACATTGAACCAGCAGATTCTGAGGACATCACATCCACTCACCAGAGCACAGAGGCTAGCAGGAGCCCAACAAGACATGGAACTCGTGCATCCAGAGGCTTCATTGCCAAAGTGCCCATTCGCTATCGTCAAGATGTTGTTAAGAAGAAATAAGCTTAGCAGCTTCTGAGGTGCCCGATTTTGCTCTGTAGTGTAGAGGTGGTGGTGCCTTGCAGAGCGTTGCTGATGCAACCCATTCTGTGTTTTGTTTTATTATTTGAGCCGTGAGCCAGAAATTTGTTGTGTGCATAATATCATGACCGTATTAATGCAAACTAAGTTGAAAAAGTTAAACATCTTGATTTGTATTGATTTGGGTCATGATAGTGAGAAATAGCAATATTGATATTTGAAATTGAAATGGAAAGACAGCATTTCAAGGAACAGTATTAACGTTTATTTCAGTTCATTTGGGTTACTTGAGACGCTGAATTTCCATTGTCCAAGAAACATTATTTAGTAAGGTAACTAAATGTGTGAAAGACAGTATCATCATTTTAGAGTTAATGAAAAAAAAAATGATTTGAGTTTTTCAGTTATTATTAATATTGACTAAAAGGTCAACAACAACAACAACAAAATCCAGGAACTTGAAATCACAGTCACTAGTACCAGAACAGTTCTCAAGTTACTTTTGAACTCAAAAAGAAAGGGAGATGTTTGGAAATGACATGATTAGTGTATAATCATGTAGGCCTACTCGCGACTAACATCAAGGGAAGTAACTCTTGATCGAACAGACACATCCGGGGCAGTCGATGTTCGCCATGTTTTTGACTGTTACCATGTGGTTCCATCCTGAACAAATAAAGTGATACCTTTCAAGTTCAACACATCTTTGGGTTCCATTGTTTAATGCAAGGCTATTCTGAACATTGCCGAACGTGGGGACGAACTCACGCTGACAGCGGCCAACTGGATACAAATCCAGCGCGCTACCGACTGAGCTACATCCCCGCCCGCCCCTCGCTAGTGATTGGCCCCTGAAATGTTTGTCCCCGGCAAGGGTATTCACTCTTTCACAACCCAACACACCCGAGAGAGTTATTTTCGGAATTCCTCTATTCCATTCACTCAGAGCCTGCACTGAATGCTGACTCCGTGAAATACAAAATATCCCCGCAGTACATGGGTTTGAACCCTTGCCAATACCAATGAATTAGTTACAAAACCAACGCACTACTGACGCTGATGGGGTCTATGTCGACCAAAAGAGTGGGATTCCCTGTAGGTGGAGTTCCTGGAGGGGATTCCCTGTATACAGGGAATCCCACATGGTTTAGTTCCTGTAGCGTGTCGCTGATATCGCTGAAAGTCACGTGATGCTTGGCGACATCGGTAGAATTTGATGTTTTTCAATCTTTTTTGATATTTCTTAGAAATTCAAGTATTGTTTGCAAGTTTTATTGAAATACTCCACCCTGTGGAATTCCCTGTATACAGGGAATCCTCCTCCAGGAACTCCACCTACAGGGAATCCCACTCTTTTGGTCGACATAGACCCCATCAGCACTACTGACTGTGCAATGGACCCACCCATTATTTATACTTAATGACTAATATGTAATCTTTCAAAAGTATATATATATATATTTTACCTTGTGAGTACTCGCTGCAGTCCACAATATCCTGAGGGGAGAAGACTGGTGTCTTTGTGTTGTTCGTCATGATGCGAATTCTCGCCTCGTCCATTGCCAAGGCAGCAAATGAGTAACAGCTGCCGCAAGCACCTGACAGATCCAGAATTCATCAGGTCAATCACTTGCCCTGTACATTTATCTATCATCTATGCATGGATTGTATTTTAACAGTTTCAAAAAAGCATCTGGAGTAACAAAATAAGTGCAACAAAAGTGAGGCTGTCAAAAGGATTTACTAAAACTCATGCTCCATCACTCAAGCAGCATCCACATTAACAATAACTACGCCATTTAAAATGGACAAATATATTGACTTTTTTATTTCTTCTTCTGCGTTCGTGGGTTGAAACCCCCACGTACACTCGTGTGGTTTTTTTTGCACGAGTGGAATTTTACGTGTATGACCGTTTTTTACCCCGCCATTTAGGCAGCCATACGCCGTTTTCGGAGGAGACTTTTTTTATTGAAATAACTCACACAGTACTTTACTAATTCTCACTTTCCTGGACAGCATTAATCTCATGGCAAAAATGATAACGTTCTGAAAGTTGTACGAAGTACATGTACATGAAGATTAACAAAATGTACATCAAGTAAAAAGATTCTTAAGGACCCATGAGAGGCAAATGTGCATTTAAAATATGCTCACCTTGGTTTCTGATTGGAGAGACATAATTCACACCATCGACATTACGCCAGTCAAAGTTGTCAGGCAGTTTGGCAGCAGCCTCATATACTTCACGGGTGACTGGTGCAGGTGAGGGTCGTCTGTAGAATAACATTTGTGAGTTAGGTATGGATACAGTACAACCCCCCTTTCAAGACTTCCGCTCTTTTGAGACCTTGCTTTCACATATTTTCTGTGTATGACCTCTGTAAATTTACCTCCATTTTCTTTTCGCTTGATTTTCTCAGATTTTTAAAAGGGGGTTCCATTGTATTGCTGAAATGAGTTCATAGGTACACTAACAAGAAAAATCGAAATTTTCATTTGATTAATATACTTACCCGAATCACACAAAGCATTGACGCAGTCTGAGATGCTAAGATCTGAAAAGGCTACCCGTCTTAAACAATTTTAAAGGGAAGCAACCCCACCACAAAAAGTGTAAATGGAGCCTTGGTAATGACCACAGACCCAGGGAGTTGCCTCCCATTGGTGTGTACTACGTCACTACCGCTCCTCAACACGTGGTCAAGATCATAGGGCTTTAAAAAAATGAAAGAAACATAAGCGGGGTTGGTGGGAGGGCATAAACTATGTGATTCGGGTAAGTATATTAATCAAATGAAAATTTATTCTTAAAATTTTCGATTAAATTACATATTCTTACTCCGAATCACATAAAGCAGATAGCTTCAACAAGGCGGTGGGAAAGAAAAATCTAATTCACTCTAAAAATCCTTGCCAGAAACTGGCCCGCTGCCAACAAGCCAGGAAGGGCCCGGTGGGAAAGAAAAATCTAACTCACTCTGAAACCCTTGCCAGGAACTGGCCCGCTGCCAACAAGTCAGGAAGGGTCCCGAGAACCCGCCTAATTGACAGCCGCGATGTCTCTCAGGCAAAACTTGCTAAAGACAACTTCAGAGAGCCAGTAAGCTGTGCCCAGCACTTCGTCCAATCTCCCGGACCGTAAAACGGCCCAGGAAGAGACCCAAGCCCTGGATTTAATGAACCCGAGCCGAGTCGAGGAGAAAGACAAGCTGCCCCCCCCCCCTTTCTATTGGAAGGAAATGCCAATGCCCTGGAACGATCCGTGCATAAGGTTGTCCACTCAGTGCTGAGTAGGACGAACCCTCGAGGTGACCGTAAGACAATCATGCCAAAGTATGCAAACCTTGGGATGGAGAAAAGACCGAAAAGGCCTGTGAGATAGAAGTCAGCTCAAGAGAAGAGTGACCGATCTCCACACAAAGAGAGAGAGACGCCTGAGTACAAGATACCAGAGTCCAACTCGATGGGAAAAGCTCAATAAAGAGCAAAAGCGTTCCTAAAATTCCAAGAACGTGAAGAAACGCTCACCCTCCAATGCACGATGTGCTGCTTCTCTGCGTTAGAGTCCAAGTCTAACCAAGACAAGAAACATAGTACTCCTGGGTAGTGACAGAAAAACGCCAAAGAAAGAAAATGGCTGCTATCTTTGACCTCGTCACCCATAAAGCATGCTTGAGAAGGGTGCCGTAACCAGCAGTCTAGCTGCCCTCAAAAGACTGTATGAGCATAGTGAAGGGATTTTTGTTTGTTTGTTTGCTTAACGCCCAGCCGACCACGAAGGGCCATATCAGGGCAGTGCTGCTTTGACATTTAACGTGCGCCACACACAAGACAGAAGTCACAGCACAGGCTTCATGTCTCACCCAGTCACATTATTCTGACACCGGACCAACCAGTCCTAGCACTAACCCCATAATGCCAGATGCCAGGTGGAGCAGCCACTAGATTGCCAATTTTAAAGTCTTAGGTATGACCCGGCCGGGGTTCAAACCCACGACCCCCCGATCACGGGGCGGACGCCTTACCACTAGGCCAACCGTGCCGGTATCGTAGTGAAGGGAGGACAGCCTCATTTGCTCTTCATTCACCCTAGCAAGGGCTGACCAAAAGAGTGGAGATGTCATCAGCGTCCTGATCCACACTAAGTGTGAAAGGATTCAGTGACTCCGTGAAAGAGCGAGAGAGCGCTCTGAAGATCATCTCCGAGATAGAGGCAAGTTCCAAAAGCTGACGTCCAAATTCCTCCGAAGCGACAAGGGTGTGGTCTGGGAACACAACACCCAAGTCCCTCTAAAACCTGCTTCACCAGCAGAGGAAGAAGTTCCTGCGTTACCGGTAAAGGTGTACGCGGAAGAGCAAAGGACGACAACAAGTTCCGACCCGGCTTCGGCAAAGTGAACTTCTTATGCCAAGAAGGAACAAAAGTCGAAGCCTGTGTAGCCGAAGCCAGCCAAGGCTGAGCGTGTTCCGGAACTGAACCGTGATGAACGAGCAGCAGAACCGGAACACTGGGGATACCACTTCCGGGAGGAGATGGTCTTGCCAAAACCTGCAAAAGGTGGTACACACCGAAGGTGACTCGAACCGAAAGTAGGAATCCTCCTCCTTCGCGGAACGGAAGTCCGACATCGCCGACTGAGCAACCGAAGCGGAAGCCGCCGAAGCCGATGTACCCTCCGGAAAGTATCTGGAAGTAACCTCCGCCGCAGCTTCGAAAGCAGCCAAGAGCTTCGACGGAAATCCAGAACATGTCTGATCGCTGGCTAAAGACTGTACATCAGAATAGCCAAGCGAACGGACACGGACGCTAAGTCACAGTTGCCAGTGGAAGACTAATGAACGGGATGACCGGAAACCGGAAACCCGTCCACCCGGAAACCGTCCTGACTCAACCCCTACTGTACGAGGGTAAGAGTAAGAGGAGGTAACATCCGAAGCCACCAGAACCGAATAGGCAGTAGCCGCAACACCCAACAGGTGAAGTGACGACTGTCCCGGCCGAGGCTGAAAGCCTGAATGCCCGTAGGCCAGCCGCTGTTCCTCACTCACTGACATCCGAGAGGAAGCAGAGCCGGAAACGCAACAGACAAAGCCGCACAATGCGGAAGCGAAGGTTGCGTGGACTGGGGCCGGAAGCCCGAACGCCCGTAGACCAGTCCACGGTCAACTCCAGTCAAGACCGCAAAGTGAACTTGCAATGGAGGACTTATGCTTCCGGTAAACCGAAAGCGCAGCGCCGGAAACGGCTACCGCCCTTGCTCTGAAAACGCCAATGCCCGCGACGAGGCAAAGGTGAGGTCAGAACAGAAGTGGACTGGGGCCGGAAGCCCGAATGCCCATAGGGCAGTCCACGGTCAACCCTGGACAAGACCTCAGCGGGTGCTGGCGGCAGGGGACCTATGCCTCCGGTAGGAACCGGAAGCGCAGCAGCCGGAACCAGCTGCCGCCCTTGCTCCGAAACACAGATGCCCGCGACGAGGCAAGGGTGAGACGGAACAGAAGTTTGCGGGTTGTGATCCCGCGCCAAAGAACTGTTTCCCAGCAGGGAATGTCCGGCAGCCTCAGGAGGGCCGGTGGACCAGTTCGACTTACCGCAGTGTCAACCACGGAGGCAGAAGACAAAGAAGCAAGGAGATCCTCCCCGAAAATCGTCGCCGACGGCCATCAACGACGCCAAAAAGCGAGCATCACCCAATGAAAGAGGGGAAAACACCACCGGCAGGCGACGTGGGACGCTGCAATTCTTTTCTCCCAAACTGCGGAACTCTGGAAATAAAGAGCTAAGTAGTATAGACACCAGAGCGCCATGCTCCGATGCCTAAAAGAGGGAAAGCAAGAAGAAAAAGAAGTCAAAGACATGCTTAACTGCCCCCAAAACACATGTTCATTTGGGGCAGAATAAGTAACGGACATAGCGGTATTACATGCTTAGTCCGAAACAACAACAAATACCAATGGTCTCGTAGATCCATGACATAAGCCTTGCCATGTTTTATCACTGTCAGCCATGCTGACCCACAAAAATGGCGCCCAAACAATAAGTTACTGGAAAATGTACAAGTCCAAAACGGACGAAAAGTCAGCAACTACAACGAAATTCCTGTCAAACTAATGACCAACACGAAGGGCAAAGCCCATACGACTCACATGCTTGACCTTTACATGACCTTGACCTTCAGCTAAACCTAGCAATGACATCATACACTAAGAACTGCTTTACACATTTTTCCTACCAAAATACATGTGACCTTGACCCAAGGTCAAGGTCATCCAAGGTCATGCAACACAAAGCTGTTAATTCAAGACATAGGAAGTACAATGGTGCTTATTGGCTCTTTCTACCATGAGATATGGTCACTTTTAGTGGTTCACTACCTTATTTTGGTCACATTTCATAAGGGTCAAAGTGACCTTGACCTTGATCATATGTGACCAAATGTGTCTCATGATGAAAGCATAACATGTGCCCCACATAATTTTTAAGTTTGAAACAGTTATCTTCCATAGTCCAGGGTCAAGGTCACTTCAAAATATGTATACAATCCAACTTTGAAGAGCTCCTGTGACCTTGACCTTGAAGCAAGGTAAACCAAACTGGTATCAAAAGATGGGGCTTACTTTGCCCTATATATCATATATAGGTGAGGTATTAAATCTCAAAAACTTCAGAGAAAATGGGAAAAATAGCTGTTTTTTAGACAACATTTATGGCCCCTGCGACCTTGACCTTGAAGCAAGGTCAAGATGCTATGTATGTTTTTTGGGGCCTTATCATACACCATCTTGCCAAATTTGGTACTGATAGACTGAATAGTGTCCAAGAAATATCCAACGTTAAAGTTTTCCGGACGGATGGACGGACGCCAGGACGGACGGACGGACGACTCGGCTGAGTACATAGACTCACTTTTGCTTCGCATGTGAGTCAAAAAGGAAAGAGCTTACCAACTAACAAAGCAGAAGGCAAGTAAGAAGGTAATATAAGGTTTACCTCACCATTACATAGGCCTTGCCACATTTTATCGCTGTCAGCCATGCTGACCAACAAAAATGGCGGCCAAACAATCAGTTACTGAAAAATTTACAAGTCCAAAAACGGACGAAAAGTCAGCAACTACAGCAACATTCTTGTCAAAATAATGACCAAAAAGGAAAGAGCTCACCAACTAACGAAGCAGAAGGCAAGTAAGACGGGTAAGTGGCTGGTGGGTGTCAAACAAACACCAAACAGCACAGCCACGAGAGAGCCAAAAAATCAACAACCTTCTTCTCAGAGCTGAAAAAGTCGTATGATCTTGGCCACGTGTTGAGGAGCGGTAGTGACGTAGTACACACCAATGGGAGGTAACTCCCCGGGTCTGTGGTCATTACCAAGGCTCCATTTACACTTTTTGTGGTGTGGTTGCTTCCCTTTAAAATTGTTTGTTTGTTCGTTCATGGGCTCAAACTCCCACGGCTTTTACGTGTATGACTGTTTTTAACCCGCCTTTTAGGCAGCCATACGCCGCTTTCGGAGGAAGCATGCTGGGTATTTTCGTGTTTCTATAACCCACCGAACTCTGACATGGATTACAGGATCTTTTTCGTGCGCACTTGGTCTTGTGCTTGCGTGTTCACACGGGGGTGTTCGGACACCGAGGAGAGTCTGCACACAAAGTTGACTCTGAGAAATAAATCTCTGGCCGAACGTGGGGACGAACTCACGCTGACAGCGGCCAACTGGATACAAATCCAGCGCGCTACGACTGAGCTACATCCCCGCCCTTCAAATTGTTTAAGACGGGTAGCCTTTTCAGACCTTAGCATCTCAGACTGCGTCAATGCTTTATGTGATTCGGAGTAAGAATATGTAATTTAATGCATCACACACACACACATACACACACACACACTCCGGAATGTGAATGCAGATCTACACAAACTCTGAGATCACAGGAAGACCTATAAGGACTGTCTCTAATGAAAACGTACATAAAATACTAAAATAATGCTGATCATGCACAAGCGCACCAGAGAAAAATACTTAGGTGAAAAACAAACTCATCAGCATCATTTGAAAAACAGAGATTTCATTTTGTTCCAATATAGTTCTAACATCTGTAAACTTACCTCCATTTTAGGACTACCCCCCCTTTTAAAGCCTCAACAAATCTAGTAAAATCAGGTCTTATAGCCTATTTAGACCTGATTTTATAAGACTTTGTTAGGTCTTAATAACTGAATCCTTCCACTGCCGTTAATTTTATTTCAGATGTGAAAGGGGGCTGGAGGAGGGGAATAAGTCAACAAACTTTATTTTCTTCTTCTTCTGCGTTCATGGGCTGAAACTCCCACGTACAGCACGAGTGTATTTAATTTTATTACGTGAATGGCCGTTTTTAACCCACCATTTCGGCAGCCATACGCTGCTTTCAGGGGATGCATGCTTGGTATTTTCGTGTTTCTATAACCCATCGAACTCTGACATGGATTACAAGATCTTTTCCGTGCACTTGGTGTTGTTCTTGCGTGCATGTACACGCGAATGGGGACATTAAGGCACTAGCAGGTCTGCACATACGCTGACCAGGGAGATCGGAAAAATCTCCAACATTAACCAACCAGCTGCGGCTGGGATTCGAACCCACGACCTTCCGATTGGGAGGCCGGTTATTCACTCAACCACCGCGCCCGTCACTCAACAAACATTACTGTCTACTCACGCTGCAACTCTTGAAGCAGGCCCGCCAGCCATTCCCAAGAGGTGCTCCCTTCGGAGACCTTCCAGGTGTGGGTACGCTGCTGCTTTCCATGAAGACTGGGCCGAGTTGATACGGTCAATGAAGTTCATGTCATTGTAGAATGTGCTGAAAGAGTACAGATGTTCAGAGTACAGATGAGGCAGAGTCAACCAGGGCAAAACTGACAACCAGAACGCACACACACATGCACACTGCCGGATACAAGCATGATAAAAAAAACCTCTTCCTAAAAATAGAAAGGAATATATTTAATGTGAATGATACAGCCGGTGGAACCTCCCCATTTAGACCCCTGTGATTTAATATTTTGTGTGTGTGTGTATGTCAGTGTTTGTGTGTGGTTGTTTTTATCAGTTCTATAAACAGACAAGAAGTGCATCAGTTACGTATCAAACAAGGGTTTGGATATTCTATAGAACTGTCCAAGTCAGTAAGAAGCCTTACTCGCTCTCAAATTTCAAGATGTTTGACAGAGTGTGTGATGACTCGTATGACACTTTTCTCCCAGAATCCCATCTGGCACTGGCTTTCTTTCCCATGTAGCACGCCCAGTCATGGCCCAGAGAGTCATGTGCCCAGCCAGGCATCAGTTCATGACAGTAGGAAACAACCTCCTTTCCTTGTTTTTCGAATTTGGAGAAGGCAAAGTATTTGCGCCCAGATACCACAACTTCAAAGCCCTGAAAAAAAAGCCAAACAAAATTCCAGTGCAGTTCATTACTGTGCAGCCCATAAAATACAAAGACAAAAAAATACTGTTCTCACGTGTGAACAAAGAAAACAAAACAAACAGCGGCTTTCGACCCTTTGGTCTTTTTCTGGCACACAAACAAAGCAGGAAAAAAAAACCAGACGATAGAAAACAAAAATAAAGTATAAATAGCTCATGTTCTTTGATGATTAAAGTTCGAAAGAAAATGACCAGAATGAAAAAAGAAACATGTCAGCAAGCATCAAGACAAGGTCTACATATTGATGCACAAAGCATGCATAATCAACAATTTTAGTAATAAATTTTCATTTGATTAATATACTTACCCAACTCACATATATAGCAATTAACCCTAGTTCAGTGCTGGTAACGCTGTACGCGTCCCCTTGGTAACAAGGGAGACAACTCTAAAAAAGAGTGACCAATACCCATACTGGTATCAAGTCCAGACCAATACTGAGTCTGTCTTCCATATGCGTGGGCATACGCCACCATTTGTAGTCATTCTAACCGAAGCCCAACTCACTTCTTTTTTAGAAATATATACCCCCAACAGTGGGGAGGCGGGAGGGAATAAACGATGTGAGTTGGGTAAGTATATTAATCAAATGAAAATTTATTACTAAAATTTTTGATTAAATTACAGATCTTACCCAACTCACATATAGCAGATTGCTACTGTAGGTGGAGGGCACTCACCAAATCAAGAATGAAGGACCTGTCCTGCCGCTACCAAAGCTGGCAACGCAGAACTGCCATCCTCTCGAGTTCCAGCAACATCTCTCAGATAGAAGTTGATGAACACATCTTCAGAGCGCCAGTGAGCCGACTCAAGGACCTCTGAGAGGCGCCCAGAACGGAGAACCGCTAACGACGAAGCCCAGACTCTAGCCTCATGAGCTCTGGCTGCAGTAAGAGGCAAGATCGCTCGATTATCGCCTGACTGGCTTTGCCACCAGGTGTAGGCCTGCCTAATCGTTTTGGAAACCCACTTGGCCAAAGTGACTCTCGAAATGTCCTTCCCCCGAACCGTGTTCAGGGAGATAAAAAGCAGTTTCTGTGTTTCAGAGCGAATAGGCAAAGTCCGAGACAGGTAGCTGCTGAGAGCTCTAATGGGGCAGTTAAATACATCAGGGTCTCCAGGAGCAAGAACATTGCTCAAGGGGGGAATGCGAATAAGAGGGGATGTTTGACCAGGCTTCTGGTTCTTAGCAAGAAAGTCAGGTCTAAATTTAAGAGAAATAGAGCCATCCTTTTCTAATGAAATATCCCTCGAAAGTCCCGATAACGCATGAACTTCGCTATCCCGCCTAGAGGTAGCAAGTAAAACCAGGAAAAGAGTCTTTCGCGTCACATTAGCCAAACTGGCTGCATGGAGAGGCTCAAACTCATCAGAAGCAAGAAACCGCAAAACCAAAAACAGGTCCCAAGCAGGGAGCTGTGCCTTGGAACGAGCTGTGTCAAGAGAAGCGCCCTTGATGACACTAGTGGGCGGGGATGTAGCTCGGTCGGTAGCGCGCTGGATTTGTATTCAGTTGGCCGCTGTCAGCGTGAGTTCGTCCCCACGTTCGGCCAGAGATTTATTTCTCAGAGTCAACTTTGTGTGCAGACTCTCCTCGGTGTCCGAACACCCCCGTGTGTACACGCAAGCACAAGACCAAGTGCACACGAAAAAGATCCTGTAATCCATGTCAGAGTTCGGTGGGTTATAGAAACACGAAAATACCCAGCATGCTTCCTCCGAAAACGGCGTATGGCTGCCTAAATGGCAGGGTAAAAAACGGTCATACACGTAAAATTCCACTCGTGCAAAAAACACGAGTGTACATGGGAGTTTCAGCCCACGAACGCAGAAGAAGAAGAAGAAGATGACACTAGCAATAACCCCACCCAGGTTAATCTTGTGACCTAACTGCTTAAGAGTAGAAGAGATCGAAGATCTAACTCGCAGAGAAGAGGGAGAACCTCCTTGATCTGCTAGCCAGGACAAGTGGTTGGCCACCTGCATAGACCTAGGAGAGAGAGGATCAACGCCGTTCTCCAAACACCATTTCGACCAAGCCGCCCAGTGTGAAGAATACACTGAGTTGGTTGAATCCCTGTGAGCATGCTGCACCAAATTCAGAGTTGAAGTTGAGGCCCCTGCACAGAGCAGATCGACTCTGACAGAATCCACCCGTGAAGCTGTAGCGCTTGTGGATTTTCGTGCGGTATGCCTGACCGAGGCTGTAACAGATCGCCCTTTCCTACGCCGAGTGGAATTGGAGGACGAACTGCAAGACGGAGTAGATCGGGATACCAGTGCTGGCTGGGCCAAAGAGGAGCAACCAGAACCAGCGCTGGCCTCTCTATGTCTGCCTTTCTCACAACTCTTCCCAGAAGACGAAAGAGAGGAAAGGCATAGGCTGACTGACAATTAGGGTTTAACGTCCTCTTAGACCAACTGGTCTATATTGGGACAGGTATTGGTAATACGTTGAAGATATGGTGTGATACTTTGATTCGAACAAGCCCGCTGTGGCTGTCTTCTTCGACACACCAGCATTGGGTTTGTCTCGTCAAAGTATTAAAATATGATCATGATAATTGGAGACGAGAGATGATGCATGCGTGTCTTCGTGTTTTCCAAGCCCTGAGACTTTTGCTGTGAACGTGGGATCTTTTTCGTGCGCATGTGAGCACACGGGGGTGTTTGGACACCGAAGAGAGTCTGCACAAAGTTGACTCGGGGAAATAAATCTCTCGCCGAACGTGGGGATCGAACCCACGCTGATAGCGACCAACTGGCTACAATTAAAGCCAGCTTGCTACCAACTGAGCTACGTCCCCGCCCCAAGGCATAGGCCACCAGACTTGACCAATCCATCTCAAGTGCGTTTACCCCCCATGCTTGAGGGTCCGGGAACGATGACACAAAGAGAGGTAGTCTGGTGGAAAACCTTGTCGCGAACAAGTCGATGAACGGTTTGTTCACCTGAGCCCAGAGACGATGTAGAGCCTGGTGGGACAGTGTCCACTCTGAATGTAGGACTTTGTCCCCCCTGCTCAGGGCATCTGCCAAAACCTAGAGGAATGTAACAAAGTCAAAAGACTCAGTGACAACGGCTGTAAAACAGCCAGTGCGTACAAAATAGCGACCAACTTGACTGAACGCTGAGGTAGGAATGACTACAAATGGTGGCGTATGCGCACGCATACGGAAGACAGACTCAGAATTGGTCTGGCGTTGATACCAGTATGGGTATTGGTCACTTTTTTTTTAGAGTTGTCTCCCTTGTTACCAAGGGGACGTGTACAGCGTTACCAGCACTGAACTAGGGTTAATTGCTATATGTGAGTTGGGTAAGATATGTAATTTAATTTTTATTTTCATGGCCACAATTTTGTTTCTTGAAGTGTTCAACCCACAGTTGCAACACTGTTGTAGTCTGCCATGTCACAACTGTATGGTATACAATTTTCTGCACCTAGATGTCAAGCACCAAAGGAGTGAGGCAAACAGAAAAGGTTTATCTTCTTTATCTTATAGGCTTCTGAGCTTTTCACCCTCAGGTTTACATTATGGTGAGCATTTTGTATGCCAAACGCTTCTGCTTTTTTACCCTGCCACAAGGGCCAAAGGTATATGATTTGTGCACACTTCTAATAGTCTATGAAGCAAATGCTCAATATTTTTTCTTACAGTACAGAGTAATTTGTGTCTTTAGATTCATGTTTCAAAGAATGAACAAAAGACCTGATTGTAGATGATGGTCCAGAATCCAATGTTCCCATACTGATCTACAGCAACATCAGGGTACTGCAGGGTAACCTCAAGTTGACTTTTGAATGGTCCTGTAAAAGTTAGAAACAAACTGCCACAATAACTACATCAATCGTATATATATCTCTGCTGGTGTGTGTGTGTGTGTGTGTGTGTGTGTGTGTGTGTGTGTGTGTGTGTGTGTGTGTGTGTGTGTGTGTGTGTGTGTGTGTTTACAGTAACAGAGCATTTCAATAGATGATGTTCGAAAATAGCTCTGTCAGGTTTGTATGGGTTGTAAAAGAGTGAAAACTCTTGGAAAATATGAGCCACGCTTTTCCACGTGACATAAAGGGTCAATCACTAGTGAGGGGGTGTGTCTCCATATGTGGTCCTTGTTCAGGCTGCCATTTCAATTTGTTTTAAAATGCTGTCATATCTGCTGCAGCTGACTTTTCATCAGAAATCACTGTCAAACTGTTCAAGTGAAACGGTGCTTTAGATCAGCTGCTGTGTAGTTCTCAAAGGCAGGTAGTTTTATTTAGTTTTTGATGTTCAAAGCAGATAGATTTTCTATTGCCTGTACCTTTCCTTTGAAACAATAAAAGGGAAAAAAAGAGAACTAAATTAGTAAATTAATACTATAGAAAGAAAGAATAAGCTCATAGAGAAAAAAGGGGGACAAAGGACAGATAAAGAAAGAAAAGAAAAGAATAATAAAAAAAAATACACAAAAAGTCATGTGCACTGGTGGGTGGTTTGTCATGTGAGGTCATGTGAGCAAGACCAGGTCTCTCAGAATATCTTACTATGTGCAACATATGTACAAACTTTCTGAGTTTCCCTGTATTGCTTTGGTTTCTTGGGTTGATATGGGGGGGTGGGGGGGGGGGGGTGGCTGGTTGATTGACTGATTTTCTGTATGCGATGTATGACCCAATGACCTACATCTTCATCACAAAAAAACGTCAGTGTTATTACTGTTATTTTACTTGGTAAAAAGAAAAAGAGAAAAAAGACTCTTTTTTCACTGTTAAAAACATCCATTCTTGCGAATGATTTCCTTCTTAAAACTTGTTTGAGAGTTTTCATTTAAATCAAACTATGCTCATCAATCATGAAAAACACGGAAACATTTTAAGCACCTCCATAAGGAAATTTCAAAAAGATTTCTCACCTGTAAAGTTGTTACAGTCTACAGAGTGACTATTGCCTCCTGATCCGACGGAAAATACCCATTTTCCTTTAATGTCTTCGAACGTGCAGTTTGCCGGTGTGTCGGCTAAAACCGACGCATAAAACGAGACAAAGAGGATGAGCGAAATCATGGTTGTCTTAGCGGCCGCCGCCATCTTCCTGTCATGTGATGTGAGATGTCACATGATCTGGATTAACTTCACTCAGTGACACATTTGTCATGTGATTTTATTCTTCTTCCGGTAAAGAGGCGTTCTCTGGAACTGTTCATTTGCGACGTCTGAAAATACTTAACAAAATCAAGATGTTTTCGTTTTTCCAACGAATTTTAGACTGGTTCAAAAGTCTGTTCTGGAAGGAAGAGATGGAGCTGACTTTGGTTGGTCTACAGTACTCAGGAAAGACGACGTTTGTCAATGTAATCGCTGTGAGTATCTGGTTCGATAACTTGCTCGTAATCTCAAAATGAGGATAAAATTTGCTACATAATAAAACATCACCAAGTCTCTTTGTCTGCACCAGACAAGGCAGCACAATGGAAAACTTCGATAATATGTCAGCTTTGTAAACGCTATATATTGGTGTGTTTTCACTGCCGTTTGAAGCTGCAACAGAGGGAGAACATTGTGAAAATAGACGTAACCATTGTGTAGGCCTACGTGAAAAGTGTCAGCTGCGAGTGCGAGAGTACTAATAATGCATGCTATGCAAAGGGTTGAGAAATGTAAAATTCTATGCCTTATATATCTAGCGTTAATAACAGTTTCACAAGTAACCCAACATGGGGTCTGCAGGGGCCACTCATTATTTCTCTTCATAAATCCAAACTGAATGTCTTACCAAGTTTAATTAGCATATCATTAAATCTATAGATGCATGTAATCCGATAGATACACCTCTAAGAGACAGAACCATTATTGTTGTTCTAATAATTACACTAGCACAATGAGAGTAAGTACATAGTGCACTGTATTGTTATGGGTATGCTCAGTGAAGTGTGTCACTTTCAGCAGGAATGAGGTCATCTTGCAGTGCACACTTTTTGCTGTCAAGATATATCTTTTGTGATCTTGGGGAACCTAGAAAGGAGGGGTCAGGGGATCTAGCTGTTGATGTGACTATGACAGTATCAGTATTTGTGATTATAACTACGCACTCATCCCGTTTATCATTGCAAAAATCAGTTCAGAAACTCAGTGTAATTTTCTTTAATAGGGAAGACCCATTTATTTACTTAGGGTAGCACTTGTTTTACTCTTAGTCTTACAATGGTACAGCTGCTGTAGTGTATACACTTTTTATTAGACCTCAGAAAACAAAGGCTTTGGCTTAGTTAAACCCGATTAGAGTCCAGGTGGGTCATGTGACTGAGAAGTAAAGCCTTTGTTCAGCATTTCTCAGCCACACAAGGCCCAGCAGACAAGTGCTTGTTGAGTTGAAGTGAATTTCAAGCACCATTATCAGGCATCATGCCTTTTTTCCTGTTTCAGAAAGTGTTTGT
Source organism: Littorina saxatilis (assembly GCF_037325665.1). NCBI lineage: Eukaryota > Metazoa > Mollusca > Gastropoda > Littorinimorpha > Littorinidae > Littorina > Littorina saxatilis. The sequence goes on along the minus strand of NC_090248.1, from coordinate 25,037,229 downwards.
CTGGTTGAAAAATGTCTGTGTGGAAAGTGTCCTGTTACTGTTAGTGTTACAGTGTTAGTAAGGGGATTTCTTTTTCTTTTCTGGAGCTGTAAGTGTAACTTAGTCTTATCTGAGGATGAATTTAAAGTATTTTTGAAGTATTTTTGTAGACTTCGGTGTTTATTTTACTGCCAGAAAGAATTTTCCAATTTAAAACAGAATTTCCTTGTGGTTTTTAGGAAACTATTCTTGAGAATTCTTGTTTTTGTGTCCTCAAGTCGGTCAGTTCAACAATATTACTATATAAATTAAATTCTCAGTTGAGTTGTTCAATATCTGCACATGTTACCCCATGTACTTCCTTTTTTGTTGGTGGCAGTGTTTTGCAGGGTTATTTCCTTGTTCATGAGAACCGAGGAGGAACTTGTGTTGTATCATTGTCTCTAGACCCCAACTGTACAGATGCTTTAGCTTGTTTTTCTTTCAATTCAAAATGTTTGTAAAAATGTATTGATTTATCTAATATATACTGCATTGCCCTTGAATCGATTAAGCATGATCGATCAGATATGCTGCTTTGAAATTTTAACAAATGAAACAAAAGTTCCAGTTCTTTGTCTTTGCAGTAAACTAAAGGGTAAATTTGAAACAAAGAGAAAAAAATACCTCACTCTAACACACACACACACACACACACACACTTGTAAACACATAAAAATAGTGTGTACAGCTCTCTCTTTCACTGCTTTTGATGAAGGACTATTCATGGCAACAAGCGCTATCCTTATAAGTTATAACGGTTTTTTCATTTATTTATGTAAAAGGCTTCTCTGTTTCAGTCTGGCCAGTTCAATGAAGACATGATTCCAACAGTAGGTTTCAACATGCGCAAGATAACCAAAGGGAATGTCACTATCAAGGTATGTCACACCCTGGCTAACAAGTAAGAGATATGCATGTTTTATCTACAGTTCAGTCATGGACTTGATGGAATTGTCTATATTTATCCAGACAAAGGATAGACACCTATATTAGTATAGCTATTAAATTACATATTATTACCCAACTCACATATAGCAATTAACTCTAGTTCAGTGCTGGTAACGCTGTACGCGTTCCCCTTGGTAACAAGGGAGACCACCCTAAAAAAGAGTGATCCATCCCATAATATCAGACCGAAGTCCGGTCCAACATCCGTATGCGTGCGCATACGCCGCCATTTGTATCATTCTCTCTCAGCGGTTCAACTGGGAAGGACGCTCCTGATGTACGCTCCTGCTGTCTTCAGCATTTTGTCATAGTCTTTGGCTTGGCATCTCCCCTTGGTCATCGCCTAGCTGTTCACCTTTACCTACTTGTGTGGTGAGATCTTTCCGTTTTGTTATAACTTTAGCGACGTTTTCGTCGCTCGTTTTGTACTTGTGAAATTTTTCTGAAATTGTTTTTCTTTGAAATTTTTCGTGAGTTCTTTCGCTATGGCGGAGGCTGCGCTTGTTGATAGCGTGAATAGGAAGCCGAGTTCGAGGCAGGTGCCTGACGATTCGCCTCCTAAACGTAGCTCGAGGAGAGAGAAGGGCGCAGGAAAATCCGCGTCTGTTTCTTCTGATTCAACTTCTGTTAAATCTCCCGTGTTAGCAGACGTCAGTTTAACTTCCGGTCAGGCTTGTTTACGTTCTGGCAAGAGTGGCGGTTCGCGCAAAAGAACTTCTTCTTCTGCTTCTGCTTCTGCTTCAACTTCAGATGGCTGCCCTGGGTTAGCGCCAGCTGAAGTTGCGTCTTTATTGTTGACTTTGAGCGCTCAAGTTTCGACACTTGCGTCGGAATTATCTTCCACTAGGGAGGAATTACGTGCGCTTCCGTCGGGTGTTTCTGATGTTCTCTCCTTAGCACAGGCACGGCAGTCTCCTGCAGTTCCGGCTTCGACTTCCGCTTTGCCTTCGGCGACTGTGACTCGGGCGGATGTCCATGCTTCGCAGGACGGGAGTACCAAGTTGGTGTCTCTCCTTTATGGGACACCGGTTCAAGGTATGTCTACACCGCTTGCCGGTGTGCGAGCTCAGGGGGCTCTCTCTGGCGTTGGTAGTCGTGAGAGTTCCCATGAGCAGCGAAAGGACGAACGCCTCCGTACGTCTCTTTATGAGAATATCGGGGACCGTTTTAGTCCTCTTCCGCCCGGGGGGCAGGAAGTGGTCGGTTCTGCCGACGATAAACTGTCTGATGTTCTGCCTCCTGGCTCCGAGCTTGATCTCGAGTCGGAGTGTAGGGCGGAAGACGGGGATGCCTCAGTGGTAGAGGATTCCCAACTGAATTTGCCCGTGAAGCTGTCAGCCGCAGTGGCGCTGGCGGCGGAAACGGCGTTCAGATACTTTCCGGAAGGGGTGGTGAAGGACAAGGTTCAGCTTCACCCACCTCGTTCTGCTTTTGACGATTTCCGGAGTGCTCAGGAGCAACGGCCTCGCTACCGCTTCCGGGAATCGTCAACTATTGCCTATGAAATGGCTAACGTCTTGTGTGGTAAACGCAAACCGGCGGTGCCGTTGTTGGTTCAGCACGGCGAGGCCCCGGAAGACGTTGTCTCTTGGCTGGCTCAGCCTGGGGCTCGGGCTGCTTCCGGTGTTCCGAAGTTCAAGCTCACCCCTTATCCTGTGAATCTGATTGACTCTTTTGCTCTGCCGTCAGGGGCACTTCCGGTGACGCCGGAACTTGCTGCTTTGAGAGAGGACGGGTACAATAGGGATAGAGTTGTCCCATGTACTGACGGTTCTCTCACAGCTGTGGAGGAAGTTGGAAGGTCTTTGCTGGAGCTCACGTCCGTGTCGGAGTCTCTGCAAAGGTCTTTATCCAGATCGATTGCCACATCTCTTGATCCTTTTGAATTTCGGTTTGATGCGTCGCCGACAGATGTTTCAACACTGCTGGCTACTCTGGGCAAGGTGACTAGAGAACAGGTTACTTTGTCTGCCCGGCTGTATACTCACGCGGTGCTTTCAAGGAGATCAGCCTTCTTGACGGGGTCCAGATTTCGGGACACCGCGACTGTGGAGAGGCTGAAGGTCTCCCCTTTTGCTGAGGGGTCTCTCTTAGGGCAGGCGTCTTTCGATGCACTCCAGAAAGAGACGCAGGACGCGCGGGATGTAGCGATCGCGCGTTTGGCTTCACAGGGCTTCCAGAAGCCTCAGGGCAAGTCTCAGACTCAGGCGTTTTCTTCTGCTAAGCCTCAGACGTCTTCGTCAGGTGGTGGGAAGGCCCAGAAGCAGTCATTCTCCTCCAGGGGTAGGGGGCGTGGAGCTCCTTACCCTAAGAGGGGTCAGTCTTTCGGGGGTTCCAGGGGGTCGGGGCGTAAGCCTCACCCCCAATGAAACTTCCCCGAACAACACATCCCGGTGGCCCCCGCACTAGTTGTAGCGGGCGGCCCGTCCAGGGCCCTTTCTTCCTGGCTGCAACTGGTGGCCAGCAAGTGGGTCACGGGGATAGTGTGTTCGGGGTTCCGGCTTCTCTGGTCAGGGCAGAAGGCTCCCCTGGTCAGGATAATCCCGCCCTGCAGGGCGCCAAAGGATTTGGTGGCACGGAACGCGGTCCAGGAGGAGGTCTCGGCTCTGCTGCTCAAGGGAGCTATAGAGGAGGTCTTGGACGCGCGGTCCCCGGGGTTTTACGGCAGACTTTTTGTAGTGCCGAAAGCCTCGGGGGCGTGGAGGCCGGTGTTAGATCTTTCTCCTTTGAACAAGTTTCTGAGAGTAATCAAGTTTACCATGGAAACTCCAACTTCGGTTCGGGAGGCCTTACGGCCGGGAGATTGGGCAACGTCGATCGATCTTACAGACGCTTACTTTCACGTCCTCATACATGTCGCGGACAGGAAGTGGCTTCGCTTCCCTTGGGGCGGCAAAGCTTACCAGTTCAGGGCTCTGCCGTTCGGCCTGTCTTTAGCTCCGTGGATTTTCACGATTGTGGTCAGGCAGCTTTGCGCTCTTGTGAGACAGGAAGGCATCCGTCTCAGAGCATACCTGGACGATTGGTTAATCCTTCACCAGAACAGGGGGCTTTGCGAGGCTCATACGCACAGGGTGCTGAGCCGGGCGGCACAGCTGGGTTTCTCTGTCAACCTGACAAAATCCGAGTTGGAACCATCCCAGACGTTTACTTACCTGGGCATGGAATTCGACACGCTTCGGTGGTCTGTCCGTCCGTCTCAAAGGCGGATCGACAAGCTTCAGGGTCTGATTCGGTCTCTCTACGGAGAGAATCACGCCAGTGCAAGGGTTCTGACTTCGGTTCTGGGTCAGATGGAATCCATGGCTTCCCTCATTCCGTTGGGCAGGGTTCACAAGAGGCCTTTTCAGGCCTCCCTGCAGTCAAGGTGGGATCAGACATCCCAGGACTGGAGTGCTCCGATCGCACTGGGAACTTGGTTTCAGCAGACCACAGGTGTTTGGCTTCTTCCGGATTTGTTCCGGGGTGTTCCCATTGTTCGTCCACCGCCGGAGAGAGAGTTGTTTACGGACGCATCTCTGACGGGGTGGGGTGCTCATCTGGACGAGCACATGGTTTCGGGAGTCTGGGATTGCTCTCAGGCCTCCCTACATATCAATGTACTGGAGTTGGAGGCCGTTTCCCTGGCGCTTCTAGCGTTCAAGCCTTTCCTGGAGGGCAGTCATGTACGTCTTCACACCGACAACATGTCTGTGGCGTCGTATGTGAACAAGCAAGGGGGGACTCGGTCTCACAGTCTTTCCGACATTGCATGTCGCATTCTCAAGTGGTGTCACGCCCAGCACATTCTGTTGTCAGCAGTGTACTTGAAGGGCAGTCTGAACGTCCTTGCAGACACTTTGAGCAGAGGGGACAGGATTGTTCATTCAGAGTGGACTCTCACACACCAGTCTTTGCAGCGGCTTTGGTCGCAGATCGACAAGCCCAAGATAGATCTCTTTGCGACGAGGTTTTCGGCGAGACTGCCTCTCTTTGTGTCCCCCTTCCCGGATCCTCTGGCCTGGAAGGTGAATGCTCTGGAAGTGGATTGGTCAGATCTTCCGGCGTATGCCTTCCCTCCGTTCTGCCTCTTAGGCAAAGTCCTCAGGAAAGTGGACTTGGAGAAACCAGCGCTGGTTCTGGTCGCTCCTCTGTGGCCAAGCCAGCACTGGTTTCCCGACCTACTGCGTCTAGCAGTTCGGCCCCCAATCCCTCTCGCCCTGAAAAGAGGAGATCTCGTGCAGCCTCGGTCAGGCGTTCAGCACGAGAACCCACAGATCCTGGCCCTTCACGCGTGGATTCTGTCCGAAGCGCTTTGCGTAGGGCAGGGGCCTCTTCCCCTACTCTGAGATTCGTTGGACATGCGCATAGAAAATCGACTTCTTCGGTTTACTCATCGCACTGGGCCTCTTGGTCTAGGTGGTGCGCGCTTAACGGGGTTAAACCTCTTTCTCCTAGGTCTATTCATGTAGCCAACCATCTGTCTTGGTTGGCTGATCAGGGGGCTTCTCCCTCTTCTATTAGGGTCCGGAGGTCGGCGATCTCTTCGACCCTCGCGCAGTTAGGCCACAAAATTTCGCTCGGAGGGGTTATCGCTAGTGTTATTAAGGGGGCTGCCCTTTTAGCAGCTCGTTCAAAATCGCTTCTCCCTGCATGGGATTTGTTCCTGGTCTTACGTTTCTTAGCCTCGGATGAGTTCGAGCCTCTTTTGTCAGCCACTTTGGCCGATTTGACGCGTAAGACTGTGTTTTTAACGCTTCTCTCTACTTCTAGGAGAGGTAGTGAGGTGCATTCTTTGTCGGGTTTAGACAAGGACATTGCGTTCGAGAAGGATGGTTCCATTTCTCTCAAATTTGTTCCCGGCTTTCTCGCGAAAAACCAGAAACCTGGCCAGCTTTCTCCAATCTTGCGCATTCCACCCTTGAGCAAGATTTTGGCTCCTGGAGATCCCGATATTGCAAATTGTCCTGTGAGAGCTCTCCGATGTTACCTGTCTCGAACTCGGCCTGTTAGGTCAGAAAGTCAAAAGCTTCTTTTCATATCTTTAAACACGGCTAGGTGTAAGGATATAGCGAAGGTGACTCTGGCCAAATGGATCTCCACTCTGATCAAACGAGCATATGCCTGGTGGCTAGTGCAGTCGGGTGATGCTAGGGCAGTGTTGCCTCTCACCGCGGCTAGAACCCATGAGGCGAGAGCCTGGGCATCCTCAGTGGCAGTTCTTCGGTCCGGCAAGCTAGCCGAGGTACTGGAAGCTGCGTATTGGCGCTCTGAGGACGTTTTCGTCAACTTTTACCTCAGAGACGTCGCTTCTGTCAGACAGGATGGAAGCTCCGCGCTGCCTGCCATGGTAGCGGCGGGACAGGTCCTGCGTGCCTAGTTTTGGTAAGTACCCACCACCTATAGTAGCAATCTGCTATATGTGAGTTGGGTAATAATATGTAATTTAATCCAAAATTTTAATAATAAATTTTCATTTAATTAATATACTTACCCAACTCACATCGTTTAAACCCTCCCGCCTCCCCGCTGTGGTGGTATTGGGTTCTAAAAAAGTAGTGAGTTGGGCTTCGTTCGAATGATACAAATGGCGGCGTATGCGCACGCATACGGATGTTGGACCGGGCTTCGGTCTGATATTATGGGATGGATCACTCTTTTTTAGGGTGGTCTCCCTTGTTACCAAGGGGAACGCGTACAGCGTTACCAGCACTGAACTAGAGTTAATTGCTATATGTGAGTTGGGTAAGTATATTAATTAAATGAAAATTTATTATTAAAATTTTGGATTCATAAGTGCTGAAAAAACTTATTGCAAACAGTAGACTACGTGACAAGTTGAACAATAGGATGAAAGTGAAGCTGTCATCTACAGTGGTAGCACTGGTACCTCTGAGGAGAGGACACCCTTGGGACCAGCCGAAAATGTCCCCACATTGCAGGTGTTCTCTTCTGGCAGGTAAGCTCCAGTCAATTTTGTAGACTTTAACGGAAGCTGTCATTTATTGGGAGGTGTCCTCTTTCCTACGGGGCCTCACAATGCAGGTATTTCTGATACAGTGGAACCCCCTTTTTAAGACCCCCCAGTTTAAGACTCCCCCCTTTTAAGACCCTGTTATCTGAGACTTTCTGTTCATAACCTGTGTAAGTTTACCCCCATTTTAAGACTCCCTCCTTTTTAAGACCCCCTAGTTTAAGACTCCCCCCTTTTAAGACCCTGTTATCTGAGACTTTCTGTTCATAACCTGTGTAAGTTTACCCCCATTTTAAGACTCCCTCCTTTTTAAGACCCCCTAGTTTAAGACTCCCCCCTTTTAAGACCCTGTTATCTGAGATTTTCTGTTCATAACCTGTGTAAGTTTACCCCCATTTTAAGACTCCCTCCTTTTTAAGACCCCCTAGTTTAAGACTCCCCCCTTTTAAGACCCTGTTATCTGAGATTTTCTGTTCATAACCTCTGTAAACTTACCCCCATTTTAAGACTCCCTCCTTGTTAAGACCCCCTAGTTTAAGACTCCCCCCTTTTAAGACCCTGTTATCTGAGATTTTCTGTTCATAACCTGTGTAAGTTTACCCCCATTTTAAGACTCCCTCCTTTTAAGACCCCCTAGTTTAAGACTCCCCCCTTTTAAGACCCTGTTATCTGAGATTTTCTGTTCATAACCTGTGTAAGTTTACCCCCATTTTAAGACTCCCTCCTTTTTAAGACCCCCTAGTTTAAGACTCCCCCCTTTTAAGACCCTGTTATCTGAGATTTTCTGTTCATAACCTCTGTAAACTTACCCCCATTTTAAGACTCCCTCCTTGTTAAGACCTGATTTTGTTCAGATTTGTAGAGGTCTTAAAAGGGGGGTTCCACTGTAGATGTCTGGTTAAATAGCAAAAGTAGTCAAACATTGAGGTCTTAGTCTAAGTCTCTGGACAGGTTGTAAGACTAGGCTGTGCCTAAAACCTCTATCCTTATGTATTAAAGATCAGTCAGTTTTAAATATATAGTTACTGTACAGTACATTATATAGCTATTCTGATGAACACGTGGGGGAATTCGGGGGCTGTGATTGGATGGTCTCTTCCGGTCATCAAAGCATATTGCTACGGAAGTCGGCCATTTTACTCAATATCCAAAAGCATATTGTCAATAACAAAGACGCATGGTTCCGCTTTACCCATCTGTACCACGCGGCGATGTTTCTCAGTATCGACAACAGCATACACTGACAACTTGAAATTCTTCTCGGGAATGTTTTTCAGCTTTACAAATGTCGATAGCATACCCTTTTCTGCTAACTTCCCGATGAAACAGGACTAAACCAATTATTTTCTGTCCCTAAACACCACAAAATGCCCAAAGTCGAAAGATGTAGTACAAACAGGGGAGTAAAACGGAACAGCCGTTTTTGTGTGCCTGTGTGAGCTCAGTTGCCGACTAACACAAACTCAGTTTCGCATTCGGCTTTTCTTATCTCGTAACTCCACACTAAATACCCCACTTCCCCCCTGAAGTATTGATGTACAACCCATGGCACTAACATTGATGTAGTCGTTTATAACTTAGGAAAAGTTCGCTTCATGACGAGACAAGTATAAATGCCATTCACCCAAACTGAAAACTTCTTGCCGTCTGCTCGCGTTGTACGGATTAGCTGTTCTCTTCTCCTCCCCTTGTTGCATCCTAGTTCTTTAATTGTTTCTAGTTTTCCGTTGATGTTGTGTTTTGGTCTTCTTCATAAGTAGTCTTGTTCAAAATGAAAAAAACTCAAACTTCTTTTTGTTGTATACGAATGAACTAATAAAAAGCTGTTTAACAGCTGTGTTGTCAAATCGAGGTTTTTTTCCAAAGTCAGTGTGGCGCCTGCGCAAAACTAATGCGCATAAGAAACGGCGTCTGCTATCAAAACCTGAGATCAACGCATCGACTCAAAAACTGTCATTTTGTAAGTTTGGAACAACAAATCAAGGTCAGAACAGCTATATAATTGCTATTGTGTTTTCAGCGTAGCAATAGGGTCCGATATTTAGACTCGAACAAGTATAATGCGACTCGTCTTCGACTCGTCTCATTATACTTGTCTCGTCTAAATATCGGACCCTATTGCTATGCTGAAAACACAATAGCTGGTAATATTTTACTTTTAATCCATCATCATCATTAATAAAGATAGGATGTAACTGGAATGCTTTTTCTCATGAGCAGACTGATCACACACATTCCTTTGATTTTTATTGTTGTATATAGCTTTGGGACATCGGTGGTCAGCCCAGGTTCCGCAGCATGTGGGAGAGGTATTGCAGAGGTGTCAACGCCATAGTGTAAGTTGCTTCTTACGTAGTACCTATACACGTGTGTGTGTGTGTTTCGTCTCCCAAGTTACAGATTTAAATTTATTTTTTATCTCTGTTCTTTTTTTAAAAATACAGCGACAGTAATGATACAAAATATCACTACAGTAAAACCTGCGAGCAAAGGACGCTCTTGAGGAGCCTTGCCACTGTCCTTTGTAGCACTGACTGAGAATTTGTGTTCGATCAGCTTTTATGTTGGAAATTTGAGTTTTTCCGCAATTCAGCTCATCAGCAACTTTTCGAAGGGACAGCCCCTTGTCCAATTTCTTTATGACATCGACATCGACTCTCTCTTCTAAAGTCAAACATTTTCGTTTTGGCATGATGAGACGAAGACGAAGGATGAGACGAAGATGCATCACAGTACAGAAAGTAGAAACCCGTGTTTTTGTTTGTGAGTTCACGGCATCGACCAATGAGCGTGCACCATACAAAAATCAACTTCTTTCAAGTGCTGTCATTGGCTTGCAAAATAAGCTTCTCGCGCGTTCATATCGCCAGCGAGATTGTATTTGCAGAACCAAGATGGCGGACCAGCGTCTGCTAAAAGCTGTCTGCTTCAAGGGTTTGTCCGTTGTTGACAAGTAACGAACCCAATCGGGACCAAAAAAGGGTGTCCGCATCCGCGCCTTTGAGGTGTTCGCTCTTTTAAGGTGTTTTTGAGTATAAAATACATCCGTCCTGACTTGAATTGTTCGTTATGCTAAGGTGTCCGCCGAAATAAGGGTCCGCTAGATGCAGGTTTTACTGTAATTACAATTATGAAAATTCTGATTAAAATGTAAAAGTTGGAATTTTTATTTGAATGAAAACATACACAATCATTTGTGACTATTTAGTTTGTGGAAAATGAAAATGTCTTCACGGTATTCTATAAACTTTACCCTATGCACCCCTGGTCACATAGGAACAGATTTATCACCTGCTTATTCCTTTCCACTTGTTTGACAGGTATATGGTGGATGCAGCTGACCATGACAAGCTGGAGGCGTCGCGTAACGAGCTGCACAATCTGCTGGACAAGCCGCAGCTACAGGGCATCCCCATCCTAGTCCTGGGCAACAAACGCGATCTGGACGGTGCTCTGGATGAGAAAGAACTCATTGAGAGAATGTGAGTGTGTTCTTGGAGGAACAGAAAATGTTTTAGGATTCTGTGAGCAAAGGGCTTCATGGCTGAGGTACACAAGAAAGTACCACCCGCGGAGCTGGATTGGTTGAAATCACACACCCAAATCAGTTTCAACTAATCCGACCCTGCGGCTTGCTCCTTTGGTAGTTGTAACTTTATACCGGCACGGTTGGCCCCGTGATCGGGAGGTCGTGGGTTCAAACCCCGGCCGGGTCATACCTAAGACTTTAAAATTGGCCATCTAGTGGCTGCTCCGCCTGGCGTAAGGCATTATGGGGTTTGTGCTAGGACTGGTTGGTCCGGTGTCAGAATAATGTGACTGGGTGAGACATGAAGCCTGTGCTGCGACTTCTGTCTTGTGTGTGGCGCACGTTATATGTCAAAGCAGCACCGTCCTGATATGGTCCTCCTTGATCGGCTGGGCGTTAAGCAAACAAACAAACAAACAAACAAACAAACAAACAAGTTGTAACTTTCTCGTGCACCTCAGCCCTGATGTCAAAAATAACCTTGGTGACAGTTGTATGATTTGTGTAAGTTGTAACAGGCTATTTCTTTTTTGTCTTTCTGATGTTTTTGTTATTCTCATTGCATCTGGAAGTTGCCTGTTCATTTCAAAGCTTGTTATTATCTCAAGTGTCAGGAGATTGGTTCGGCATAACTCTCATTAAATTTCATATTCTTACTCCGAATCACATTAGCATTGAGTCACATGAGATGCTTAGCACTGAAAAACGCTTACCTATCTAAGGGAAGCAACCCCATCACCAAAACGAAAGCGAAAGTAGCTTAGGTAATGAGCAGTCACACTGGGAGTTACCTCCCATATTGGTGTGCACACGTCACTTCCCATAACTCCACGTGTCTACCTACCCTCATACGATCTTTTCACCTCTGAGGGAAAGGTCACTGAAATTTTTCGCTCCTATGGTCTGCTCTTGTGTTGTTGTGACACCTGCCGGCCATGTTACCTGTCTGTCTGCTCGTCACTACTGCTGTTTGGTGAGCTCGTTCCCGTTTTTGTGTTCTCTTTCTCGCTTTTGTTGCTGAACTTTCGTCCGTGTTCGGACTTGTTTGTCAGTGACTTGTTGCTTTGTCGCCATTGTTAGTGTGTTCAGTTAGCTTGCTAACTTCCATTATAATGGTATTTAGCCGTGCGGGCCTCCTTTGGGTTCGGCAAGCATGGTTATTTTGGGTGTTTCTCTAGAGAATTATTTTGTTTACTGACTGGGCAGGCCGTTGCGGCTTGCGTGTTTCAGTAATTTTAGCCGTATGTTTTTTCGCCATTTGCATCTTGTTAGCTTTGCTGACTTTAATGTTTTTGGTAGGTCGCCTTTGCTTGTTTACTCGGGTAGTTTACAAGCTTGGTTAGTTGCTGTTCTTTGAACTTTTTTAATTACTGAAGTTTTCTGTCCATTGGACTTACGTGCTTACAGTAATTTGTGCGAAGTTTTTCGTATTTTCTTAGCGTCTGATAGTTCGTCCTTCGTTTCGGTTATCAGTAGCTATTATTGGTTTTAGCTTTTTGGCTAGGCTGACGTTTAAGGCTAGTTTAGCTTTCGTCCGCCGTCGCCTTTTTTAGCTTGGGGTTGTGGTTTAGGCTGCAATCCCCTCTTTGTCCGTGCATGTTTCTGCTTCTAGCACTTGTGCTTTGCGCAGTCGTTCACGTCCGTTGTTTCTGTGCTCCCTTCTTGTTGGAGGGGGGTTTTTGGTGTCCTCTCTCGTGTTATCTTTGCCCCAGAGTTCGGCATTGAGGAGAGAGGAGATGCAGCGTTCCACGGCGGTCGGCAGTGTCTTGCTCCCTTCCGTGGTGGTTGTCCGGTTCCTGGCTTCCTTGTTGGATGCTTCCATTTCCGGGAAGCAGGTTCCTGCCTTGTCGGTGGCCGCTTCTGTGGTGGCATTACCGGTAAGTTGAACTGGTCCTACAGTCCTCGTGAGACGTCTGGACACTCCCTTCGGGGAGACAGTTCTTTGGGGCAGGGTCACTCCTTGCATTCTCCTGTTGTTGCCAATACCGACATTTCCCCAGAGGGCACGGACTGCGGCATAACAGTAGCGGCAGCCGTTTACGGCTACTGCGTTTCCGGTTTTCAACCGGAAACATAACTCCCGTTCTGATACTTCCGCCACCCACGATGGTCACGGACTATACAGAACGGTAGCGGCAGCCGTTTACGGCTACTGCGTTTCCGGTTTTCAACCGGAAACATAACCCCCGTTCTGATACTTCCGTCACCCACGATGGTCACGTACTATACAGAACGGTAGCGGCAGCCGTTTACGGCTACTGCGTTTCCGGTTTTCAACCGGAAGCATAACCCCCGTTCTGATACGTCTGTCACCCACTGCGGTCACGGACTAAACAGAACGGTAGCGGCAGCCGTTTACGGCTACTGCGTTTCCGGTTTTCAACCGGAAGCATAACCGCTGTTCTGATACTTCCGTCACCCTCCGTGGTCACGGACTATACAGAACGGTAGCGGCAGCCGTTTACGGCTACCGCGTTTCCGGTTTTCAACCGGAAGCATAACCGCTGTTCTGATACTTCTGTCTTACCCACCGTGGTCACGGACTATACAGAACAGTAACGGCAGCCGTTTACGGCTCCTGCGTTTCCGGTTCTCAACCGGAAGCATAACCCCTGTTCTGATACTTTCGTCTTACCCACCGTGGTCACGGTCTATACAGAACAGTAGCGGCAGCCGTTTACGGCCACTGCGTTTCCGGTTTTATCGGAAGCATAGGTCCTCTCTCATGCGTTCGCTCGGACAACGGTGACGGGATGGACTGGATGTGGCTGCCGTTTACGGCCGCTGCATTTCCGGGTTTGGTCGGAAGTATAGGTCCTCCCTCATGCGTTCTCTCTGCACCGGTGATGGGATGGACTGCAGACTGGCCTCCGGGCTTGATGGCTTCTGGCCTCAGTCTATGCAGCCTTCATTTCCGCTTTTGCGGTTGCGACGGCTGCGTTTTTTTCCGGTCCTCACCGGATTAGGGGGTCCTACGGCACGCGTACGCTAAGGCGACGGGGAAGTGCTGTACGGTACCGCCGACTGGCCTCCGGTCTTTTATGGTTTCGGCCTCAGTCTATTCAGTCCTCGTTTCCGCATTCTGTGGTTTCAGGGGCTGCTTTTCTGGCTTTGGCTGGATACGCTGTCTCTTTTTCTGGCTTCTTACAGCCAGAGAGAGAGCAACAGCGGTCGGCATTGTCGCACTCTGTGCTTCAGCCGGGGCAGTTTTTGCTTCACCCCGAGGGTGTTGTGACTTCCGCTTTTCCAGACACGGTGGTTGGATGGCCTCTCCTCTTACCCTTTTCCTCTGAGTCAAGGGATGAGCAGGTGTTTTCCAGAGACACGGGCTCCGGTCTCCGGTTATTGCGTGTTTCCTTCCGCCTCTGGGCCCTCCGTGGTATAGGCCTTCGGGCTTTCTTCACTTGGCTTTCTTTACTCTCACACCAGTCAGAGTATAAGTCAAAGTGATACTTCGGTACGCGAGTTTCCGGTTTCCGGGTTACTCGTGCATCGTTTTTTATGCCACTGGTCTGTGACCTTGGTCTTTGTCGCCTGCTTGTCCACCCCGACTGTGGGTCTGAGGCTAGCGAACAGACTTGTTTTCCGGAAGGACGTCAGCTGTTTTGGCACACTCTTTGGGTGCCTGTACGGCGATGACAACTTCCGTTTGGTTGGGAAGAGGGAGTTTTTCCTACTTCGGTTTGGATATTCCTCTTCTGTGGCATACCATTTTTTTACAGGTTCTTGGGCTATTTCATCCCATACCTGAAGTGGTACTCCTGCCGTTTCTGTTCCTTTTTCCTGTCCCTCAAGACAAGTTACGGAACAGTTTTAGCCTTAGCTTGTTTTGGCTATTTGGGCTTCGTCTGACACTCGTCCTCTGCTTCTCCGCGGTCGCCTTGTCTGGGGACCCGGATTTGGCTCCCTCTACTGGTTTCCAGTTATGAGAGACTCGGTTGTGGCTGTTTCAAGACGCATCCTTCTCTCTTAGGAGGAGATGGGACGTCCGTGTTAGATCTGGCATCTTTAGGAGACCTTCATCATATTTTTCGGTCCAGGACGGATTATATTGATTTGCTTACACTTGGTGTAGATCAATACGATGATGTCGTCTTCATTCTTGGTTCAACCTTTCCTAGGGTGAACGAAGATCAGGTGTTTTTATCCTCTCTTCACCTCGCTCACGCGTTTGGGTGTCGACGGGATTTGATTTCGCTCTTTAGCGATGTTCACACAGCGAGTTAAGTCCACCGGCTTGAGCATCTTCTGGGATCTCTTCCGGTGGGTTTCGGGCTGACCTTCGGGTATGCTGGCTTCTGGCGGTCAGGGTGACAGTCGTTTCAGCCACAATTTGCTGTTCCGGTCACATTTCCGGTTAGCCGGAGAGTTGTTCTCTTACTGACGTCATGGTTACGTCGGCGCTTTAGGAACAATGACTGACTTATGCGGCCGGTGTTGGTCTTTCGCTGGGTCAGGCTCTGCCTTTCTCGAGCAAGGACTGGTTCTGATGTTTCGTCCAAACTTAAGTTTCACTTAAGTCGTCCTCGGAGGTGACATACAGATTTTCTGAGGGGGCATTGTCTTCGGCAATATCAGTTCGAAGGATCATCCTTTGTGGCTGACCTTCTCTCTCAGTTTTTTTGGTTAGTCCTCTCCTCTCGGCAGAGGGCTAACTAATATTCCGAAACCTTTGAGTCATTCCTTTGCCGGTGTTCAGCGGGTATTTTGGAATGGTGTCTGGGTTACGGGCTCTTAGCCTTAGTCTGTGCGTTGTCCGGCAGCGTTTAGCTGCTTGACTTCGCTTTTTCGGGTGCCTATGTCTGTGGACCCGACGCTTTCTTCATCCTCATTCTAAAATGAGGAGAGTTAGAGCGGCTGCCGTTGGGTTGGGTTTCCTTTTACGGTCACCTTTCTACCACAGGCAACAATGGCTAAAGGGTTTTGCCTTTTGTCTGGCCTTCCGTCTCTCAAAGACGGACAGACATTTTCTGGTTGGTTCGTCCAAGTTTCAGCTTTCTCTCGATTTGGCTACGAACGTATCTTCCAGCTTTTCCGGAGAATTTTTTCTCGGGAATTTCCTCGACTGCTTGGCGCCACGGTTTTTTGATGCTTATCAGTCTCGCTTTCAGTCTGGGGTTTGGATTCTCTTTCGATTTTCCTACAAGCAGACTGAATTGCGTACTCTTTTGTTCTTGGAACTTATGTACGCTGACGCTCTTTGTGAGTTTTCGTCATCGAGTTGGACTCGGGTACCTGGTACTCGGACGTCTCTCTCTTTCCTTTACGTGGTGATTGGTCGCCCTTCTTTTTGAGCTGCCTCTCTTTGTCCACGCTTCTTGTTGGGTTGAACTTTCCTTCCTAGAAGAAGAAAGGGGGGGGGGGGTGGCAGATTGTCTTTCCCCCTCTACTTAGCTCGGGTTCATTTAATCCAGAGCTTTGGTCTCTCTCTGTGCCTTTTCCCTTTTTTGTCCGTGGGATTGATCGAAGGTTTGGGCACAGCTTACTAGCCCTCTGAGGTTTTCCTTTGGCTAGTTTTGATTAGAGACTCCTTGGCTGTCAATCAGGTTTGTTTCTCCGCTCCCTTCCTGATTTGTTGGCAGCGTGCCAGTTCCTGGCTAAGGATTAGTGTGAGTTAGAATTTTCTTTCCACCGAGCCCTCCCTGCCTTGTTGGCATGGGGCTACTTCCTGGCAAGGTTTTTAGAGTGAGTTAGATTTTTCTTTCCCACCGCCTTCTTGATGATTATCTGCTAATGTGATTCGGAGTAAGAATATGAAATTTAATGAAAAATTTCTAAAGTAAATTTTGATTTAATTAATATACTTACCCGAATCACATATTGGATTCCCTCCCGCCTGCCCCGCGTATGGTTTTTGATGTTTGTGTAAAAGCCGTATGAGGGTAGGTAGACACGTGGAGTTATGGGAAGTGACGTGTGCACACCAATATGGGAGGTAACTCCCAGTGTGACTGCTCATTACCTAAGCTACTTTCGCTTTCGTTTTGGTGATGGGGTTGCTTCCCTTAGATAGGTAAGCGTTTTTCAGTGCTAAGCATCTCATGTGACTCAATGCTAATGTGATTCGGGTAAGTATATTAATTAAATCAAAATTTACTTTAGAAATTTTTCATTTTATTGCACATGTTGTATGCATTTAGAGCGGTTTCTTCCTTTTGTTTTTCATATGCGTAGCACATAGCTGCCATCCCATCCGAATTTTTCGTGAATCTCCCGATGTTTGATATCCGTCCCGAAATGTGTTCGATTTTTCCAAAAAGAAAATTGTCTAAAATAATTTGTGAAAGCAGCCTCTTTGTTGGGGTACGAAACCGGTGAAAAAACACTCTGGTTAACCGAGACCAGCCAAGTCGATGTGCGCATGTACAAAAAATAAGTTGTGCTTTTTTTCGGTTTTGGCCTTCGTAAAACAAAGATCAAAAATTAAAGGCTAAAGTGAGGTTTTTATTACAGTATAAGGCAAACTATGACTTTATCGACAAGTCAGACAAGGGGGGACACCACGCATTTTGTAAAGCTTGTCGCCGTCTGGGGCCCCTGGACCCCCACAGGAATGTCATAGTCATAAGGTTGGCAGCCATGGTAGCATGAGCTTTTCCGTTGTAGTGAGATTTAGGTTATGTCATTGCCGGGTCAGTATCTTCTTCTTCTTGGCGTTCGCAGTCCGGGTCAGTATGAGCCCCCACCTCCCTCCAAAAGAAAGTTGGTTGCTGAACAATGCTATAAAAGTTTCAGGTGATTTGGAAATATATATATTTACAGTTATGTATAATTTGTATTTGCAGGAATCTATCGGCCATCCAAGACAGAGAAATATGCTGCTACTCCATATCTTGCAAGGAGAAGGAAAATATAGGTAAGTGCAGTTGATAGTCCGAGTCTCTGTTTGTATAACCCTTTTGTCTTCTGCTCTCTGCCCATTACAAAACACTCCTCCATTGTGGAAAATAGATGTAAAACGAAAGGAAGTGGAAGGAGAAACATATTTTGAGAGTTGTAGTTTTCTTCTGTGAAATACTACATGAAATGTGTAGGTATTATGTGTGTGTATCTGTATGACTGTATGAATCCACACACATTTTCATGTGAGCACATTGGGTGTTTGTGCACTTTAAAAAAAAGAAACCGTGTGTAAGACTACTAAGAGCGCCCATGTATTCCTCAATTTCCCTGCCATGTAAAGCTTGCATGCACATTGTTGATAGAGCGGAACTCCACTTTGAAGACCTCCAAAGACGGGCGCTGTGGCGGGGTGGTAGGACGTCGGGCTCTTAATCGGAAGGTCGAGGGTTCGAATCCCGGCCGCGGCCGCCTGGTGTGTTAAAGTGTGGAGATTTTTCTGATCTCCCAGGTCAACTTATGTGCAGATGTGCTAGTGGCTTATCCTCCTTCGTGTGTACACGCAAGCACAAGACCAAGTGCGCACGGAAAAGATCCTGTAATCCATGTCAGAGTTCGGTGGGTTATAGAAACACGAAAATACCCAGCATGCTTCCTCCGAAAGCGGCGTATGGCGGGTTAAAAACGGTCATACACGTAAAATTCCATTCGTGCAAAAACACGAGTGTACGAGGGAGTTTCAGCCCACGAATGCAGAAGAAGAAGAAGAAGACCTCCAAGAATCTGAGAAAATCATGTCTTAAAAATTTTGGGTAAATGAACAGGGGCTATGAACAGAAAATCTGACAAAACAGGGACTAAAAGGGAGGATGTCTTACATTGGGGAGGGGGGGGGGGGGGGAGGGGTGACTATAAAATGGGGTTCCACTGTATAAGTGTTTGTGTGTTTGCACATGCGTTTGTAAATCTACCTCTCCGATAAATTGTCTTCTTACCTTTGCTTTTTATTTTTCAGATATCACCCTTCAGTGGTTGATCCAGCATTCCAAGTCCGGGCGTTAGTGAGAACAATACCGATGTCTGTGATTACGTGTGAGCAAATGTACTGTGAATGAAAGAGTGAACGAACACGTAGAGTGAACACTTGATTACGTGACTGTGTGTGCTATTTGTTGTGAAGAGATGGTGGGAACTTGTGACCTACTTCATGGAAAGTCAAAGTGATGCGACTCAACTATTTTAGGTGTAGCTTCATATCTGAACAGTTGAAGATGAGATAATTGAAACATTCGTAAGACTTGGTTTACTGGTGTAATGAGGGTTTTAAGTTTTATTCCCAGCAAGCGTAAAAGTTCTTCAAGGTTAAAAGATAAAGTTGTGAACTTATTCAAGACAGTTGAAATTTAGGCGAGATATTTCTCGAAAGACTTCTGTGAAGGGCAGAATGAGAGTCAGATATGATTTAGAGCCTTGAAGATATATACATTTGAGACATTGCTTTAGTATTACCTGCTTTTTAAGACCAAAACTTGTACAGTAATAGTCTTTCTTAATTAGTGCATGTATATGACCCGCACTATGGACCCCTATGCCAGAAGGGTAGGGTAGATATGATGTGCATGCACATTTTTTTTATTTTTTTATTTTATTTTTACTTTTTTTTTTAGCTTTGAAAGTGACATTTTTCTTGAAGATGTACATTTTTTCTGGATGTGTACAATTTGTAAAGTGTAATGGTTATCTCATTAAAATTTTCAGTTTGAAGTTTGTGTGCGTTTTTGTATTTTTGTACTACATGTATCTTGTGCGTGTGATCTTTTATGTTGAGTTGCTGCTTTTCCGATTTGAAATGGAAAATGTTTTGATCCTTGGTGAACCACATCGAAAACGGTTAAGTCTCTTTGTTAAGAGAAAGATTGAGTGATCGATGAATATTGCTGTTGCAGAAGAAGAATTTGAAGACAGGAAAAGAACATTTATGTACTTAGTATCTTCGCTGCTACTTGCAAGTACAAGCAATATATTTCAGTGACAGTTCTTATGTTGTTGCATTTAACCTTTTTTAATCTTTTACAGTCCAGTGGCATTGTTTGTTTTCATTTTAAAAACCATCTGAACAAGTTTTCAATGACGTAATTCTATTATATAAATGGCACAGAATAGAGTTTTCTGATACTTTGGGTGAGATATGAAAGCCACAGAAGCACTCTATATTAAAGTCATACAATCTCTGCAGACATCTTTGTGAAATATGCAGCGTTCTATCTTGAGCTGGAAGTCAAATCGTTTCAAGTCGGTGGCTTCACTGTAGCGATCTCTAGAAGGTTGATTAACATGCAGTGCTTGTTGGTCCATGTATTGTGATTGTGTCTCTTTCTTTTCTCTCTTTGTCCTTTTTCTTGCCAGTGATTTTTTTGTTAACCAAGATTTTGGAGATGAAGTGGTACATGTATCTGCAATGAAAGGACGCCCTTAGGACCAGCCGAAAGTGTCCCTTCATTGCAGGTGGCCTGTCATGACAGTCTGGGCAAGATAATGGACATAGGGACTACTGAAGGTGTCCTTTATTGAGAGGTACGTGTCACATCACAGGTACCTCTTTAGCTTGCTGATTTTTTCAGTGTCATGGCTTCAAAAACTGTGTTGCAATGTTAATTCTGTACATTTGTACATGCTGCTGTCATGCATATTTTTTTTTTTCTGATTATGAATTTTCTTCACACTGTCTTCAATCAAACTATTTGATGTCTTACTTTGTAGGATTTCTGCCATTCAGTTGATAGAAGCTGCAATTGAGCACGTCTTCTCACTGTATTTTATTCACACTTTAAGTGTCGATAACAACTACTCGAGTGACCGACCAAAAGTGGTGGTTATAGACAGGTGCTTGCGAAGGAAAGGAGAATTTTATTGAACAAAAACCCCTTGTTGGGAATCCTTGGTGGTGGTCATTTTGGGTTGTTATCGAGAGGTGGTTGCCACGGCAGGCTCAACTGTACTGCAATTGGACTCAAATGCCACCAGACATTTCTTGAGAATATTGAAATGTGGGTGTGAAAGTTGGTGACAAACTTTATAGCTTTAGCGGTATTTCTGTTTGTCATGTGTACTTGTTTCTCTCTCAGTATTTCTTCTTGTCCACGTCATGGTTTATATGAGCGTCTGTTTTCACAG
The DNA here is from genome assembly GCF_037325665.1 of Littorina saxatilis. NCBI lineage: Eukaryota > Metazoa > Mollusca > Gastropoda > Littorinimorpha > Littorinidae > Littorina > Littorina saxatilis. Next base: position 25,016,764 of record NC_090248.1, on the reverse strand, counting down.
TACAACGTGTAATTAGCTTTTATTTTATTTTGTTGGTCTTTGTAGTAATTTGCTAGAGTTTTGTAATCAAGTGCAATCGTTCCAATGGACATTTATTAATGTTAGTTTGTGTGCGTTTGTTCAGTTTGTTTTTGATTCTCACTTTAAGCTAAAGATGGATTTGCTGAATGTAAGAGCGTAAAATGCTTCTTTATCTTGTGTATGAAAGAAACAGCTTTGGTGATTGCGTAACTGATGAATGAGTCGTTAAGTTTGAGTGTTATTAAAGGTAGTATACACGCAGAAACATGACATGATCACACAAGCTGCAATTCCTTAAAATATTCACACACAAGTTGTTTCACAGTGAGAAAGTTTCTTCCCGAGATGATCTATTTTCACAGTGACAACCATTCCTTATAGCCCGAGCATATGAAGTTTATCCATCTTTTTGGGGCATTTTTCAGGAAACTTCTTTGGGAGGAAAATCGTATGCATGGGAATGATTGAAATATCAATACATTACAGCGTTATAATTGTCCGCCGTATGAAAAACTGTATCTAGCTCTTGTTCTGTTTGGCTGCTTCCGATACATTCTGGATGTGCATTCAACAGTCCAATGATTGGAATGGGTGGAGTCAAAATAACAAAATGTAGTTGGTTAAGTTTCCATCAGTGTGACTGCTGTATCTGTTCAAATGTAGCCATGTTAAAGTAGTTTGGTTATATATGTACATGTAACTCTTCATACTTTACAGCACTAACCTGCTTTTTTGTGTTTGTAAATTATTCTTTTTCCTGCCCCCCCACCCCCTCACTTTTTTCCCAAACATACCCTGGCGAGTTTTAAAATTAAATAGCAATGACTACGCATGACAATGCAGTTTGTGTTTGATTGACAATGCATTTTGCGTTTGATTTGAGGAAACCTGAAGAAACAACAACAATCAACTGTAATTAAAAAGTCTTCTACATGTATTATTGTGTTGTCATGCACTTCATCATTCATAAAATCATGTTTTGTGCAGCCTGCAGTGAATTTAGCAAATTGTCATCTTCCTCGATTTGTACTTATCTTCAAAGCTATATATCGGATCTAAATAACAAACGTAACGTTTTTCATTTGTTGTCTCGGAGTGTCAGGGGTATACTTTTTCACTTCCAAGAACGGTAGATTGTGTGCTTGCACAAATGATTGTACTGTACCTCATTACTTTGGGCATGGCTACAAATTATTTTAGTCATTATTTTATTATTGCTGTGCAGTTTTCTGGTATAGTTGTATGTTGCTTGTACCATGTTTTAATTCTTCATTGTAAATCAGTTATAAATTAATATCGCTCTACCGTGTAAGCTAGGTTTTTTGTTGTTGTGGTTTTTTTTTTGGGGGGGGGCTTGGTTGCATGCGTTTAATACTCATCTTCCATTCTTGCACTGTTGTACCCCCCGCGGGTTAGGGGGAAGAATTTACCCGATGCTCCCTAGCATGTCGTAAGAGGCGACTAACGGATTCTGTTTCTCCTTTTACCCTTGTTAAGTGTTTCTTGTATAGAATATAGTTAATGTTTGTAAAGATTTTAGTCAAGCAGTATGTAAGAAATGTTAAGTCCTTTGTACTGGAAACTTGCATTCTCCCAGTAAGGTAATATATTGTACTACGTTGCAAGCCCCTGGAGCAAATTTTTGATTAGTGCTTTTGTGAACAAGAAACAATTGAAAAGTGGCTCTATCCCATCTTCCCCCTTTCCCTGTCGCGATATAACCTCCGTGGTTGAAAACGACGTTAAACACCAAATAAAGAAAGAAAGGTTGTATTTTTGTTTTCTGTGTCTGTTGTACTTTCTGCTATTTTCTCTTTGTATGTATGTGTACACAGATAGAATTTTAATGTCTTTGGAGATAAAGGAACTGCCACTATTATGTGAGGAATTTGTATGTGTGAGTGTGTGTGTGTGTGTGTGTGTACATCAAACCATACACTAAAACAAGATTTATTTTATACTGTTCAAAAAAAGAAATGCATAGCTTGTAATATTTGGTTAATTTAGTTATATGGCTACAAGGATATCCACCAAACTGCAGAAAATGTTTATCTGGTCGTCGACCTTTCGTCCATTGCCACAAGTGAGCTCTGCACGTGACGCATGCGTTATCAGTGGCTACAATGTCAAAATTGCTCATTTGGCATGACCACTCGTCATGCTTCAGTGTAATCTCGTGAAACTCGGGGAATATTGAGCTCTCACCATGTCTTCCAAAACCCATAAAAGCGGATTGTTCGCCACAAAGAAATCGGACGACAATTCAGCGACGAAAGATGGCCCGATTGAGCAGAGAAGACCGCCAAATTGCATTGCGTCGTTTACAAGCAGGCCAAAGTCAAAGTGCAATCGCCAGGCACTTCCACGTGTCCCAGAGCACCATCAGTAGACTGTGGGTCAGGTTTCAAGCCACTGGCTCCGTTGCTGACTTGCCACGAGCGGGAAGACCAAGGGCGACAACTGCTGCTCACGACCGCTTCATACGGCTCCGCCACCTCCGGAATCGTTTCCTGTCGGCCTCATCTTCTGTCCAGGCTCTCCCCGGGCCACACCGATTATCGGACCAGACCGTGCAGAACCGCCTGCATGAAGCTGGTTTGAGAGCTCGCAGACCTCACAGAGGAGCTGTCCTCACCCGCCGCCATCGCCAGAACCGAGTGCAGTGGGGCAACCAGCACCTTCGCTGGACCGTCCGGAATCACTGGAGACACGTGTGGTTCAGCGACGAGTCCTACTTCCTGCTCCAGCGACATGATGGTCGGAGGAGGGTCTACCGGAGAGTAAACGAACGTTATGCGCCCAACTGTGTGGATGAGGCACCCGTTCATGGTGGTGGAGGCGTCATGGTGTGGGGGGCGATCAATACCGCTGGAAGGAGCACCCTGGTGCACGTCCAAGGGTGCATAACTGCCCAGCGATACGTGGAGGAAATTCTGCGCCCACACGCCCTTCCTCTTCTGGCTGACCAGGATGCCATATTCCAGCAGGACAACGCTCGCCCGCACACAGCACGACTCACCACCCAGTTCCTCACCGACCACCATGTCCAGGTGCTTCCCTGGCCATCCATGTCGCCAGACATGAACCCGATAGAACACCTCTGGGATGAATTGGACAGACGTGTGCGCAGGCGAGAAGAAGCGCCGGCAAATCACCGCGATCTATTGCAGGCACTTCAGGAGGAGTGGGACACCATCCCACAGCAAGATATCCGGCATCTGATCCAGTCCATGCCCAGAAGGTGCCGGGCAGTTGTTGCTGCTCAAGGCAGTCACACCCCCTACTGACTTGACAGCCTCGGCACCCAATCGTATTGATTGACTGATTGATTTGAAGATGCAAATGAACTGTGTGTGCATTCAACTGTGTCCATACCAAATTTCAAACAAATAATCTAAATATTGGATTTTCTGTTAATTTTTTCGAAAAATAAAACAAATTTGGCAAGTAGCAACTATGCGTTTCTTTTTTTGAACAGTATAATACCAAGAACATGGCAAACTTTTGTGGACATAAACAGGAAACAAATGTTCATTTGTTGAAAAGCCATTTTAATCTAATTTGACAACACACATGCACATTTTGACATAGCAATTAGGGAAAATGCCCATTCAGATCCCATTAAAAATGTGACTTCACGTATGTGGGGAAATCCAAATACAACGTACGTATATTTCAGTTTCAGTATGTTTTATTTTCTCAATTTGTATGTTGACACACTGGGAAAAAAGGAAGCATTTAGTTGGTCTCCATAAAGTCAGAAACTCTCGTCTCTGCTCAAAGGTGTCTTTCACAGGCAAAAACACAGTGTGAGGGTGTTTAAAAAAGGTTTTCCACCCATTCTTAGAGTTTCAGTGCACAGTTGACTGCTGCAAAGTTGGGGTTGTGATTTTATATCTATCCACCATGAACCAAACTGTACATAAAAACAAGATATTCATTATCACTGTATACAAAACAAAACAAAATTGCACCACAGTGGAAACTTAAATAAACTTGTCTTAACCCAATGCCCCCTGACAAAAAAATGGCAGGCAGCCTTCTAAATCCTGAGCAAAGGGAAACTACTCCGCACAACATGCACACATACAAAACAAAACAATTCATATAAAATCATAGAGTACTCACATTTATATAGAAGATGGCAGAATAACTCGAGAATACACTATAGTTTCATATGCAAGTATGTTCTGTCCACTTCCGATGTACTAAATGTTGTTTAAAAAAAATAATCCAGCAAGTGTTCTTCAAAAACGTCCAGCGTGTCAGCCTTATCACCAATATATGTTGAAAACTCCCAGAAAAATCCTCCCGAAAGTCCTGTTGTCGAATAACAACACCCAGATCGATGTCAGACTCATCCCCTTTCAAAGTAGAAAACCTTCGAAAGGCATGTCAGAATCGTCATCTGAGTTCCCCATGATCGAACACCATACTTCCAAACCTTCGTTCAACGCCTTTTTGTCAGACAAAAAAATCTCAAACTTTGAAAATTCACAGCTAACACACTATCGCATCGATTCAAACTCTGCAAACGCTAGAATGAAGCAGCCGGAAGGAAGTGCATTAATCACATCCGGTCGCAAGGCCTTATGGGTAAGGCTCAAAGCGAAAGTGAAAGTAGGTGACCTAGTGTTTAGCGGGCCATGCCGGGCGTTTCAGGGATTTCATAGGGCACTTCCGGCGGGCCATGCCGGGCGGTTCAGGGGGCATTGGGTTAAGTGTTAACTCACAACCAAGAAACAATCATTTTAATGTGTAACTTCACATTAAAGGATCACTTGTACCCTTCATGTTAATTACAAGGGTAACCAAACAAAGTAATGGGACTTAAAAGGGTGCTGGTTCATAGGTCAAACATTGGTGTAACAAATAAAAGCACTAATGCATAGGGATCATGTGAAAAGGATACATTTATACAGTGTATTCCACCCCTATTTTAAGACCCCCCATTTTAAGACTTCCTCCATTTTAAGACCCTGTTTTCTCAGACAACCCATTCACCACCTGTACATTTCCCAAATTTTAACCCTTAGGCTGGTTGTCGCGCTACTTTATGCATACTGTCACCTGGTTGTCACGACATATGTCGCGCTACTGGCTCAGTCTGTTTGGTCGGTTCCCATTACCTCCCATGGATGCAAAAACCTGTATGACTGTTTTTCTTTATTTTTCTCTCTGTTAATTCACCAGTGGCTATGTAACATGTGTTACAGAATTGCACCAGTGTAAGGGTTAAGACCCAATTTTCTCCAATATTAGGAGGTCTTCAAAACGGGGGTTCCACTGTTGAGGTCTTAAGAGGGGGGTTTCACTGTAGTAATACAATGCCACTCTTCCATGCCTTTGTTCATTCACCTTTTGCAATTATTCAGTCACCATAAAAGAACTGAAGAATGAACAGAAGAAAAAAGACAACAGAAATGTATCATATCCATACCAAAGCGAAAAAGTATCTGGTACATCTGGCCTGCAGAGATACTTTTTTTTTCATTTTCGTTACTTTATTGTTCCATCACTGGAAAATTTGGGTTGCTTCCTCCCAGTGGAAAACTAGCAGCAACAGAGTTGCGCTAACCAGGTGTGTGCATATTTTGGTGTAATCAGCCACCTGCACTTGTGGCAGAATGACCGAGGTCTTTTACGTGCCACAGTGGTGACATGAGGGTGGAACATGGATACCGTCTCTGAGTCTGCACATAAAGTTGACCCATGCCGGGGCCCCTTCACAAAAAAGAGTACATATAAGACAACATGTGGAAGGCATTTCAATCTCCTCGGACACTATTCCATAAATGCTGACTTTCCAAGCACAACATCTGATTTAGGGGTCGGGGAGGTGACAGATAAACTCTTCTAGTAAACAAAATGCATTCTATGCACAGCAAATCAGCATTTCTGGATTCATACTGGGTATCTTGTCCTACCTTGTAGTGATAATAAAAAATGAAAAAATGATCTACATGCAATAAGCCTGGTCAGTACATCAGCGACAATGAAGAAGAAAGTGAAAGCACGAAAAGAAAAGAGAAAAAGGGGTTCCGACACCTTTCATGAGAACGATAATGTTCTTCAACAAATAATGAGGAATGATCACATGATGTTTGTTTTATACAAAAATACAATGCAAGGGCACAAAATAACATGTGCGCCTTACCAAAATGGGGCGCAAGCACTTTGTAGTCTCTTCAGAATCAGATCAGTTATATACAACATTTCCCAGCAGCCAAACATTCAAAACATTTATTTCAAGGTGCCCAAAAATTACCAACACTGTATAACCAGTCGTAAAAAAAAAGTGCATCCACAGTTTGCCAGAGTAATTTCTGCTTTGTTTTAAAGCTTTGTTTTCACTTCTTTGGCAGGCAGTTATGATGAGATTCTTACACAGCACACACATATATATCCAAGAACATAAATACAGCGAACAGCCAAATCATGAAACTCACACTGTAATAGCATCAAATATTTGTTTCATAAACCTATACTCAAACAAACCAAAAGTAGAACAGTAGCTTTTTTTCTGTAGCTAAAATCGTGTAACATTCTAGTTAAAAAAACGCTGGCCGGTGTCCAAAAGAAATGACCGTATACAGTCATGAACGTTTTTATAAGCAACATACGATGTTCACAAATAACTCTTTCTTTCTTTATTTGGTGTTTAACGTCGTTTTCAACCACGAAGGTTATATCGCGACGGAGAAAGGGGGGAGATGGGATAGAGCCACTTGTCAATTGTTTCTTGTTCACAAAAGCACTAATCAAAAATTTGCTCCAGGGGCTTGCAACGTAGTACAATATATTACCTTACTGGGAGAATGCAAGTTTCCAGTACAAAGGACTTAACATTTCTTACATACTGCTTGACTAAAATTAAATCTTTACAAAAATTGACTATATTCTATACAAGAAACACTTAAGGGTAAAAGGAGAAACAATCCGTTAGTCGCCTCTTACGACATGCTGGGGAGCATCGGGTAAATTCTTCCCCCTAACCCGCGGGGGGTGTTTTTATAAGCAACATACGATGTTCACAAATAACTCTGTTGAGTTTGTATAGGTTTTGATAGAGTGAATACTCGTGCTCTTATTGAGTCAAACTTTTCCACGTGACATTATAGGCCAGTCACTACCGAGGGGGTGTGTCTGAAACACGTGGACAAAGAGCACGTGTGGAAAGCTTGCCTCACCAAAAGCAAGAGAATTCACTCTTTCACAACCCATACAAACCAGACAGAGCTATTTGGAGAGTTTGTGTATTCAAATAAAGCTATGAGCAGGTAAAGCGCGTATAAACAGAACAAAATGTATCAGCTTACACTCGGCTCTGTTAATAATACAGCAGTACCTTTGATGAAAGGACATCCTTGATCAGTCTGAAAAGTCCCTGCATTGCAGGTGGCCAGTAATTGACAAGTGTCCTTTTTTGGGAGGTGTCCTCGCAGAGGGGTCTCACATCGCACGCACTGTGTTCTCCGTAATGTGAGGCCCATCTGACGAGAGCACATCTCTCAATAAAGAACACTTCTTGTTGTCGCTTTGTTCATTAATTCAACAAAAGTCAGTCTCCTTTATGAAAGGCCATCTGCAATGTGGGGACATATTTGGCTGACCCCAAGGGTGTCCTTTCATCACAGGTACCACTGTGCATATGATATGCAGGGATGGGAGTTTGCTGCATTAGTTTTACAACAGAGCAGTCAGAAATAGTTAAAACGCTCCCGTGGAAGCTTGATCTATTCAATAATATCTTTCTGACAATTCATTTCAGCTTTTGCCATTTTGACCTATGGTGCCCACCCGTGTGAAGATGAGTACAAATATCCTTTTAAAAACACACAATGCTTCAAACATATTTAGGATTTCTTCTTCAGTCAGTTGGAATTGTGTTTTTACTCTGTAATTAGAATATTTTTTTCAAGATGAAAATTCAGATAAAATCTTCAATTCACACTTGGTGTAAGCCTCCATCCCAACAACTCCCGCATGGGTCAAACCAAATAAGTAATAAAATTACACATTTTTCTTCACTATACCAACAATTTCTCAAACACCAACAGCAATCAAGACATAAGGTTTTGGTCCGCTTAACCTTCACCGTGCATCTTGGGTCGTGTATGACCTATATGGCCTCACAAAAGTGCCTCTATTTCTGACACTGTTGGAAATTTCTTCTGTATATAATCCTAAAATGCCAGAGGACCATACCGCTGAGCATGTTTCAGATTGGTGTACCAGCAAAACAAAAACCCAATGTCATAACTTGAACCACAAAGTCGAGATGGTATGGGCCATGCATGACATATTTAGAGCGTTATATTAACAACGGGACAACAGAAGGTGTCCTCTCATTGAAGGGGCCTCACATCGCAGGTACCAACAGTACAGTTTAATTTTAAGAACAAAACAACGTGCAAGTTTGAAATGAAAACGGTTATCCTGTTCATATCGTTTAATTATCACACACATGTAACATAATCGTAATAAAACAATGTGTACAGATGCAAAACACAAAACTGCAAACACAAAATCAGATCGGTTTTCAACAAAACAGGATTGGGGAAAACAAATTGGTGTAAAACCATGCAGTTTGAAGGAGCACCTCTGTATACACGTGGATAGAAACACATGTCATACCAAATACTGAAAGTAATTTTCAAGCAGATCAAAATCGGAAAATACTGACTTATCTTATATCACTATCAAATAATGATAACCGGTTGCGGGTAGACTTTGAAAAGAAGAACAAACATAACACATGTGGGTACAGAACATAACACACATGGGTACAGAACATAACACATGTGGGTACAGAACATTACACATGTTGGTACGGAACATAACACATGTTGGTACAGAACATAACACACATGGGTACAGAACATGACACATGTGGGTACAGAACATAACACATGTGGGTACAGAACATAACACATGTTGGTACAGAACATAACACACATGGGTACAGAACATACCACACGTGGGTACAGAACATAACACATGTGGGTACAGAACATGACACATGTGGGTACAGAACATAATAAATATGGGAAGACTGGCAGCAAAAACAAGTGACTAAAACCTTGAGGGCCTGCCATGCACCTTTGTTGCCTCTTTAGTTCAAACATGGCTTCATATTCACAACAATTTATTGTACACAGAAGGAAATAAAACCCAATTGGACTAGTAGAGCAAAACAAAATTAACACAACAACAGCATAAACGAGAAGACTTGAAAAAAGTAAATTCGTATTACGTGTGCAAAACAAAAAACAGGCGCAAAACAACATTAAAAAATGTCACTGAACACAAATGAAAAGATAACTACCAGCACCTATCCCAACACCTCACTTTAACATAACAAACAGCCCCTAACCCTCTGTTGCAACATAATGCAATCCCATTTTTTCTCAACATCTGTTCCCTCATCAGCTTACTGCATGCAAGTGATGTTGTAATGTACCCGACCCATACCCATCAATCCTACCCCCCCTCCCCCCCCCCCTCCCCAACCACCCCCTCCCCGCCACATCTGTTGCTCCACTTATCTCTGATTCCACAACCTGCTCAGTCACTGTGTGAGTCATTTAATACGGGAACATCTTTCTTTCTTTATTTGGTGTTTAACGTCGTTTTCAACCACGAAGGTTATATCGCGACGGGGAAAGGGGGGAGATGGGATAGAGCCACTTGTCAATTGTTTCTTGTTCACAAAAGCACTAATCAAAAATTTGCTCCAGGGGCTTGCAACATAGTACAATGTATTACCTTACTGGGAGAATGCAAGTTTCCAGTACAAAGGACTTAACATTTCTTACATACTGCTTGACTAAAATCTTTACAAAAATTGACTATATTCTATACAAGAAACACTTAACAAGGGTAAAAAGAGAAACAGAATCCGTTAGTCGCCTCTTACGACATGCTGGGGAGCATCGGGTAAATTCTTCCCCCTAACCCGCGGGGGGTAATACGGGAACAGCTTGATCAGCTTATTCCACAAGCTTTAGGCCCCAATAATTCACTGCCACCAGTGCAATATAAAAGAGATGTCATATTCATTACAACAGCAACAATAGAAACAATAGCTAAAACATAAAAAAACGACAGGAAACTTCTCTTCACAAAGTTGCAGGAATTTCATTTGGCGTCAGCAGTCGGCGAAACACATTTCAAATCACTTTGCTATTATTTCGGCAAAATTAATTGCAAAATGTTTGCATGGTTGGGAGAAAGGTGGTGCCAAGAATTGCAGCTTTTCATGGTCCAGGGAAGTTGACGTCAACGACTTCTGAAAATTGTCGAAACTTACATTAACAAATTGGCAAACTTGCAAAAGAAAAAACCTAGCAACATCTCTGAGGGTGCTTCACCAGGATATTAATACTTTTTTCTTTTTTTTTAGTCTACATGCACCGCCACAAAAAGTTCTCAGAATTGCTGACTAGATTATTTTTCAAACAAACTTAGACATGTATATAAATGCTTCACATACATGTATTCCTCTTTATGCTATTCAACTACGTGTTATTGTCTCCGCAGATTTTCATCCACAACTTCTTTTCTTCTTCGTTCATGGGCTGGAACTGCCACATTCACTCATCTTTTTGCTCGAGTGGATTTGTATTAATATGGCCGTTTTTACCCCGCCATTCAGGCAGCATACGCCGATTTTGGGGGAAGCATGTTGGGTATTTTCGTGTTTCTATAACCCACGGAACTCTGACATGGATTACAGGATCTTTTCAATATGCACTTGGTCTTGTGCTTGCGTGTACACACGAAGGGGGATAAGGCACTAGCAGGTCTGCACATAAGTTGACCTGGGAGAAAAAAAAATCCCCACCCTTAACCCACCAGGCGTGGTCGGGATTCGAACCCACAACCTTCCGCTTGGGAGGCTGGCATCTTATCCATTAGGCAACTGCGCCTGTTTTTATGCTATTCAAATACCTGTTATCGTCTCCGCAGCTTTTCATCCACAACAAAAATGCTGTTTTCATGGTTGAAGAAGCTCATTCCAATAAGAGATTTGAACAAATACGGGTAAAGTGCACAACAAATGACACGTCAAAGGATGAAAAAACTATGTCATCCAATGATGACAATTGTAGATTTAAGTGTAAGTCCCACAATACAAACATCATCAGAGAAAAAAGATGACAGGATGAAAATATGATTTTGTTGTTGATGTTATGATGTTAGTGATGTATTTGTAGTATTTAGCACCTCAGCCAGTCTGCATACCAATGGAGGGATTTCAATGAATCAGTCTGAATAAATAAAAAGACATCATTGCAATGGCAATTAATGAATCAAAATGAGTTTGTGCATCGGTACATATCCATTATAAGAAACCATTTAAAAAAATGACTGAACAGTAAAAATCATGTCAGCGAGTTTGTAGATAATAGTCAAACAGATCTGAATGCAAAGACAGATTGCTATGACAAAACATTACCAATTCCTACAGAATTCAGTTCAGGACAAAATCAAGAAGAAACACAACACAAAACACAATCTAAGACAAATAAAGCGAAGGACTAATTTGCTGTCTTTCTGCTTTCTAGTGTGCGATTAATTAATAACATTGAGTAACATGTATCAAGGTAATTCAATGGCCTGCATTTACAGCTACATGTACAGTGTTTTGCTCCTGATAAACAGGGTCAAACTTTTCAACAAGGAAAACTCTTGAGAATGAAAATGAAAATAAAGTGCACTGGATATTTCCAAGGGGGGGGGGGGGGGGAGGGGGGGGGAGGGGGAGGGGGGGGGGGGAGGGGGGAGAGGGGGGAAGAGGTGGGATAAAAATCAGATCTTACCAACTTACTGACAATCTATCACCATAAAATATTCCTACTTCTTCTTGAAAATTATAACTCTCATATGAAAGCTTTTACAGGTTGCCAGGAGATTCTATATTTACTGCAATCCATTTGTGCCTGGATTTCATGAACACACCTTTAAACTTCCTGTACAGTTTCTGGTTTTTAAAATTTTTATTTGTGACTAAAAGAAGACGGTCATCCAAATATATTTCCGTTTTTTAATTGGCTGTTTGATTGACCATGTTGGGAGGGGAGAAAGTATTACTGTAAGTCTTATAAATGATCTTGGTCCATTTCTCTTTTTGGATAATCGATTGTCCTTACAGAAAAAAAATGTGATACTCAAAGAGTTTGTACATTGAACTTAACTGTAGCATCGAAATCTAAATGGCAATGTCTTGACATTTGAACAAACGTTTTGTTCTGATAAGCATATTTGGAACTTTCTAACAAAACTCCCATCAGTTGTGTGGATTATGCTGCTACACAAAAACAAAGAAAACGTTTTCATTCTAGACCCCTTCCCCCCACCCCCATTTAAGACTTCACCAATTTTAAGACCTTGCTTTTTCAGATGTTCTGTTCATAACCTCGGTAAATTTCCTCAATTTCAAGACATGATTTTCTCAGAATTTTTACTGGTCTTAATAGGACGTTTCCACTGTTCTCAAAAAAACACTTCCAGTTACACAGTTTCTCAGAAACCAGTCAACCCATTCAACCGACCTCAAGACAATTTTAAACAGCAGGGATTTGGCCCAACTCATTTCTTCTTCCGGTGTTCCCTGGACCACTTGGTCAGTTGTTGGACCAGCATTTTACAGGGAGGGGGGAGGGGGGTTTGGTCGCCGCGGAGGTGCAGCATCACTTTCTGCACGAACATGTAAGTGTTATTCAGCGTGCGCGGGTACTCCATGTTGAAAACCCAGTAGCTAGCGAAGAGCGAACCGAAGGCCATGGTAAACTCCTCAAACTCCTGCAACACTGTCTCCTCCGCGATGAGGAAGAACTGGTCCGAGGAGAAAATGTTGCCCTTGGAGACCAGCATGGGAACGATCTTCCCCGTGGCGTCTACCTCGTCATCTTCGCCCACCTCGTGAACCATCTCCACCAGGTTTTCCCGGTGGAGAAGCGGCAGGAGGCAGATAGCCGACACCATGTCCCAGTACTGACGCAGCGTGGCGTTCTCCTCCTTGGCCTGCTCAGCTTGTCTGAGAATCGACGCCGCCCCCGGCATCTTGCGAGCGACCGCCAAGATCGCCGGTGCGTACTTGACGCAGTACTCTTGAATAGCGTGGTCAATGTCTACCTTGGAGATGCGCTGGAATTCCAACAGCATGTGCTTGTTACGAAACAGGTATGGATAAGTCTCCTTCACCTCTGGAATGCTAGGCATTTCAAGCGTGATGAAAGAGCGTCGCACATCGAAAGTCTCCTCTAAATATTCTGAAATTTCTTCAGGGCTCTTTTCATTTTCAGCAGGTTTGTTCCCTGAAGTGGAAGGCCGACCTTTTTTCTTAGGTTCATCAGAGTCTGTGTCAGCATCCCCCGAGCTAGACGCAGCTGCGGCGGCAGCGGCAACACCCTGTTTAATGGCGGCAGCTACATTACTGGCAGTTGACGGGGCTGGTACCAGTTCTGCCGTCATCGCTGCATGTTTACGTTTTGTGTTCCTTTGTGCCATCATGGACTGTTCTGCAAACAAAGTTCAAATTGTGACTATACAAAACAAGCAAATCAAGAAAGTTGGAGATCTCAATATCATAACTTATGGGTCTTCCTAATCAGTCCCAGCCAGCAAAATTATGCGCAGCGAATGCGTCTCGCAGTTGCCAAATTATGCGTACCAACTGCGAGAGACGTATTCGATACGCGTGCGATTTTGCAAATCTTGGACTTGTTCTTATAGCAGCATGTTAACATTTTGTAGTTCTCTTTGCCTAATAGCATCAAAAGAGGCATGAAAAAAATAGTGTACAATTATGAAATTTATACTTCATGCATATATATATACATGTATACATGATTAAATGATATGTGTACAAGTACGTACAAGGATAAGTCTGCCATTCACTTGCATGTCTGTGCATCACATACACACATCCACTGACACACCCACACACAGAGACAAAACTCTAATTTGCTGACAAATACAATGCTCAGGAAAGGACTCAATAACACTTAAACAGGAGAAAAAAACCTTTTAAGACCCCACAATCATCTGTCAAATAGTTATCCCAGAATTGCTTTATTCATACACACACATACACACACCATCAAATTGACTAAATATATTGAACAAGAGCTGTCATAAAATGTAACTAATAAACTCATACACACACACAAACACACACACTCTCTCTCTCTCTCTCTTTTACACACTCAAACAAACACACACACTCTTCCATGCTTCTAAACTTCCATTGGTCCGGAATATCCACATAGGTTGAGGGGATGTTAAAAACCAACCACCAACAACCCATGCTTCTGATGCTTGTTTCAGCTGGATGATTGGTTTGTCTGTCTCTGGGTGTCTAATAGAATGTTATACATATTCGGTGGAAGAGTCTGACAAACTGCTGGTCAAACGTTACCAATGTGAATTGAGAGTGATACTACGAATGAAAACACACACACACCCGTACACAGAATAGCAAAGATGACACGCCCCCAAATCAATCAATTCTTTTACTTTTGTTGCATGGCAACTGCATGTCAGTGGGCGCAACATTATGACCCTGCTTTTATTGTTTTTAGATTAGCAACGAAGAAGATACCAGGCTGGCTCAAGGTGTTATCTACGACACAGTGTGATCAAATCGATTTCTTCTGTGTCTCTGTAACTCTGGACTCAAGACGTCAAGGGAGGCAACCCTGTATTACGCAGGCGGGTTGAAACAGACGGGATTAAAAATGAAGGAACAAAAATTGCCCCGTAAAGAGGTTTTGACCTAGTGCCAATCTGCGTTTAGAAGAGTGTTTAGTGTGGGTACCGGCTGGTCTGGGGCAGTAAAATATTTTATGCAAAACAGCTTTTTGGATGAAAAGGGAGAAGTCATTTCCGTTTGAGCATTAAAAAACACACACAAAAAACGCAAAACCAAGAGATTGTAAAACAGAAGCAAATAATAGTCAAAGACGCCGTGTAAGCACATACATTCGCATTTTGCTCCTCTAGCATTCAAATACAAGTGCGGAACTTTAGGAAAGAAGACCCGACAGCCAGGCCAAACCAACACAATTCACCTGGAGCAGACGAAACAAAATGCCCGCACTGTCACAAGCAGTACTTCGTGAGTTAAAATGTAGAAATAAGCCGCACTCAGCTCTCCCAGTTAAAGTAGTGGCAAGAAATCAATGTCACAGAAAATACACCGGCGGATTTACTTCCAGCAGACCACATGAACCTCATGCAACTCATAGACCTGCAACAAATGTTCGTTCCGACACATTCTCTGGTTGCTGATGTGTAAGGTCAAGGTCGGGGAGCGACCATTGTTTTGTTTTCTGCGCACTTTGTAGACACGCCCCCCCCCCCCCCCCCCCTTTAATTGTAAATTTGACATATATATATATATATATAAAATAAGTCGGCAATGTATGCGCGTGTAGCCCTAAGAAGAAAGAGAGAGGGAGAGAGAAGACAATTATTGATTTGCAATGAATCAGGATCAGAAAAAGTAGAAAACAAAAAGGTAGTAACATTTTTTGTTTTTAAAGGATCAGAAAAAGTACTATTCTTTGTGTCAACTGAATAAAGTTGGGTTTTGGCGTTGGCAGTTGAAGAAACACTAAAACTCCTTTGAAATTACCGGAACTTTTGCCATTATTTCGACAGAGCCAAACTTGTTCACAGTGGGGGAATATTGACGTCAGGGACTGCCTTTAACTTCACAAAATGTCTGATAATCGTATTGCCATTTTGAGAAATTTGCTGAAGAAACAAAATCCTTGCAAGAGCCCTGATGATGCAACCTTATGACAGGTACAGAAGTAAACCATGTCTTCAGTCAGATGCACTTGATGGCCTAATTAAACCATTTCAAGAGCATACGTTTTGATTGAATGGTGCTTTCTGTCTCGATAGCAGAACTGTATTGTCTGTACCACTTCCAGCATGTAAAGCCATGCCCAAAGGATGGTTTGGGTGTTCTTTTCTCTTGTTTTGTGTGTGAGTGTGTCTGTGTGTGTGTGTCTATGTGGGTGAGTGTGTGTGTGTGTCTATGTGGGCGAGTGTGTGTGTGTGTGTCTATGCGTCTGTGCGTGTCTATGTGGGTGAGTGTGTGTGTGTGTGTGTGTGTGTATGTGTGTACGAGTGCGTATCAAGAGATACAGGCAGAAATTGCTAGTGCATGGAGAAGATGCTGAGGCATCTATTACAGTGGACCCTCCCTTTTAAGACCTTCAAAAATCTGAGAAAATCAGGTCTTAAAATGGAGGGAGTCTTAAAATGGGGGTAAATTTACAGAGGTTATGAACAGTAAATCTGAGAAAACAGGGTCTTAAAAGTGAGGGAGTCTTAGATTGGGAGGTCTTTAAAGGGGGGTTCCACTGTACTGCACCATGAAACCCAACACTCAACACACAGTAACATTTCAAAGTCTCAATTTATTTTGTTAAATAATATTCAAATACACATACACAAGTAATAAACAAGTCGCGTAAGGCGAAAATACAACATTTAGTCAAGCTCAGTCGAACTCACAGAATGAAACTGAACGCACTGCATTTTTTCCGCCAGACCGTACACTGTCCACCGCTCGTGGCAAAGGCAGGGAAATTAACAATCCAGAAAAGCGCGGTAGCGGTTGCGCTGAGGAGGATAGCACGCTTTTCTATATCTCTATTCTTTTTAACTTTCTTTATTTGGTGTTTAACGTCGTTTTCAACCGTTCAAGGTTATATCGCGACGGAGGGAAGGGGGGTGATGGGATAGAGCCACTTGTCAATTGTTTCTTGTTCACAAAAGCACTAATCAAAAATTTGCTCCAGGGGATTGCAACGTAGTACAATATATGACCTTACTGGGAGAATGCAAGTTTCCAGTACAAAGGACTTAACATTTCTTACATACTGCTTGACTAAAATCTTTACAAACATTGACTATATTCTATACAAGAAACACTTAACAAGGGTAAAAGGAGAAACAGAATCCGTTAGTCGCCTCTTACGACATGCTGGGGACATGCTGGGGAGCATCGGGTAAATTCTTCCCCCTAACCCGCGGGGGGTTTCTTTTTAACTTTCTGAACGTGTTTTTAATCCAAACATATCATATCTATATGTTTTTGGAATCAGGAACGGACAAGGAATACGATGAAATTGTTTTTAAATCGATTTTGGAAATTAAATTTTAATCATAATTTTTATATTTTTTAATTTTCAGAGCTTGTTTTTAATCTGAATATAACATATTTATATGTTTTTGGAATCAGAAAATGATGAAGAATAAGATAAACGTAATTTTGGATCGTTTTATAAAATAATAATTTTAATTACAATTTTCAGATTTTTAATGACCAAAATCATTAATTAATTTTTAAGCCTCCAAGCTGAAATGCAATACCAAAGTCCGGCCTTCGTCGAAGATTGCTTGGCCAAAATGTCAATCAATTTTATTGAAAAATGAGGGTGTGACAGTGCCACCTTAACTTTTACAAAATGCCGGATATGATGTCATCAAAGACATTTATCGAAAAAATAAAAAAAACGTCTGGGGATATCATACCCAGGAACTCTCATGAAAAATTTCATAAAGATCGGTCAAGTAGTTTAGTCTGAATCGCTCCACACACACACACACACACACACATACACCACGACCCTCGTCTCGATTCCCCCCTCTATGTTAAAACATTTAGTCATAACTTGACTAAATGTAAAAAGGGTGCAAGAACTTTAAAGGGGAGACAAGGCATTTGTCACAAATTTAGCCAAACTTCTTCAGATGCACATGATAAAGAATGTGCTTCCGGTAGAACATAAAACCATATTAATCTAAAAATATAACTGGATATGCTGTGAAATGAATGACAGCATACAGTTGTCATAAACTCTCATGTACAAGCAGTCAGAAATGTCTCGTTGGCACAAGGAGTTAAAAGGTTACCTCCAAATAAAGTACATGTAGCATTAATAAGCAGGGGCACAGACCCTTTTCTCATTGTATTTTGTTGAACAGAAAATTAACCTGAACAATATAATGCTCACAGGTACTCGCATGACAATCTGTCTGATCTTGGGCACACTCTCCCGCACACACAAAGTTACTCATGACAGTGTTCAGACCAAGACCAGCGCCAAAATATGTCATACCCCCCTTCCAAACAACAATATAAGATGTTTGGTGGCTTGTTGACAGACCAGCTTTTTTGTTGGTCCAAGGGGACCATATCGTCTTTTGTTTCATCTTTATCGACCAAGGCCGAAGGCCGCGGGTGATAAATATGAGACAAAAGGCGATATATGCTCCCCGAGGACCAACAACAAAATGCTGGTCTGACAACAAGCCACCAAACATCATTTTTGTCATCATTTTGGTTGTGCAACAAAATGCACAATAACCCACAGGGAGACGAATTTTTAGAATCCAACTCCGGACCACAAAGCATCGTCACAGTAGCTCGAGATAACACGTCAACCTTGTATGTGACGTCAAACGTAGCTTGTTGACGCTTTTCTTCCAGTTTGAAAATGTACAGAGCTGCGATCATACGTGTGAGTTCAGTAAGTGTTGAGCATATTTCTTTTCTTTTTAAGTGTTTATGACTTTTCGTTGTGGATTTTGCGATTACAGAGATAAGTTGCAAATTGACCATGAGTCGCCGCGGTAATTATCAACATTGATTGGGTCTTTGAGAGTGAATGCTTACAATCATTGTCCTCGGAAACACAAATCCAAAGCCGCGATGGTTCCACACATCAAACAATCAGCCTGATTGGCTTTTACTTTGACAATCCACGTTTCACCTAAAAGCTCAAACCCATTCACCACCTCGATTTATTGCCTGGGGAACATGAGATTTATTTCCCAGGTGCTTGTTAATGAAAACTCGTGAAAATGATGACAATTGTTTTTACTTCTTTTTTGAAAATAACAGGCAGAAAAAGCTACTTCTGTGACAGTCTCTGTGATTATTTTCTACGGCATTGCATATTGTGTACGGGTACACAACATATGTAAATGATAACATTTGAAGCTAAATGCAAAATAAAGCAGTGTTTGTACAATATCAGCATACATAGCCACCTTTCTAAAGTAAAAATTGGACTAAATACTACAAAAACTTCTCATATGAAGATACTCTGATGGGATGATACATTTTGTATTAGGACACCTCTTACTATCCCTAACTTCCCTTCCATGAAAGGACACCTCTTACTATCCCTAACTTCCCTTCCATGAAAGGACACCTCTTACTATCCCTAACTTCCCTTCCATGAAAGGACACCTCTTACTATCCCTAACTTCCCTTCCATGAAAGGACACCTCTTACTATCCCTTCCATGAAAGGACACCTCTTACTATCCCTAACTTCCCTTCCGTGAAAGGACACCTCTTACTATCCCTAACTTCCCTTCCATGAAAGGACACCTCTTACTATCCCTAACTTCCCTTCCATGAAAGGACACCTCTTACTATCCCTAACTTCCCTTCCATGAAAGGACACCTCTTACTATCCCTAACTTCCCTTCCATGAAAGGACACTTCTTACTATCCCTAACTTCCCTTCCATGAAAGGACACCTTTGCTTGTATCCCAAATTACCGCTCAGGACAGGTACCTCTGTAAACAGAGAATGTTTCAATACTCAGTTAAGGTACAGTGGTACCTATTATGAGAGGAGACTACCGTGACTAGCCTTAAGCTATGTTTTCATAAAGCGACGTGGCGAAGTTTAGTGTTAGTGTTCCCATAAATAGCCACGCGGCAGGCATATATTTTTCTTTCTGGCTTGACTCCTGAGGATCAATCGGTCAAAAACTCACACAACCATGCTTAAGAAATTCTTGCTTGACGATGTGCAGTTCAGAGAATACAGGTATCTGACGAAAATAGAAAAAAAGAAGTAATAATAGACTGTAAAGCTGGTTGTAGGGGGTCTTTGAATATTTGGAAAGACTAAGACCACGTCCACTTTGGGCAGCAATTTTTTTTCGCACAAAATCTTGCCGCCAAACCTCCGCGCAGCATGTAGCTGCCGCGCTACGGTTTCGTCACACATGTATTGAAACACGCGTTCTTTGTTTCCACTTTAGCAATCGGTTTTGCCACTGCCGCCACCATCGCATTGCTCGCAGCGCTATATGGAAACATAGTTTTAAACATCCCTTGATTATGTGTGCTTTTTATTACAAGGATATTTTGTTCTGTTGGCAGACCACTAAAAACCACAGTATATGTCCGTCACTTCAAGGTGTCCTGACATTGAACGGGCTCATATTACAGGTAATAGTGCACATATTCATCCCAAAGAAAACCTTTTTCTCTCGTGCGGCACTCAAAGAGATGGGAACATGTCCTTCCGTTTTTGTGTATTGCTTCAGTAAATAGAATAATGAAGCACTTTCAGTACATTGAATAAGTCATAAGAGCCAAAGTTTTTGTGCATGTTATTTACTCACGGAATTTAAATATCAACATTTCTGCATGCTCCGTGTAAGCAAAGAAGCAAGGTCTATAAAACTATTATCAAGCTACAGCAGTACGAGCACATACACTAGACCACTCTATGCATTGCACATCCACATGTTATTATTTTGATCATTTCTCTTCTCAGTACTTCACAGCAGAAATCACATCATATTTGAAGCAGTTTAAACCAATATCATAACACATATATTATGCAGTAATTCAAAACTATTCGCCTTCCTCACACAAATAAGTAGTTGATGATATCCAGCAGTTTTGAAGACAGAACTTCAAATTATCTCAATCACCCAAAACAAGAAATTCTGTTCCACTTACTGTGGAAAATAAATGCAAAAGAAGACTTGATTTTTTTGTTTTGTTCTGATTTCATCGGCAAGCGATTTTCCCTAAAAATAACAAGTGTCATGTGACTGGTGCCTTTACACTTCTAAAGCAGTCCATTGCAGGAGTAAAAATGGAAGCAAGCAAAGAAAACTTTGAAGCTGTTAAAAAGGGAAGCAAGCAAAGAAAACTTTGAAGCTGTTAAAAAGGGAAGCAACCAAAGAAAACTATATCGAGCAATAGCTACCAATAATAAAAATATTCTGTATTCTGCAAGCAAGCGCGGATTTGATCCCAAGTGGCGGAAATGAAATTATGTGGAGCAATGTAGTGGATCTCACAAGAATCTTCATCACAAATAAGTCATGTACCACTCACAACAGCACTTTGTGATAAATAAAGATCCAGTGCAACCCCCTTTTAAGACCTTAAAACATCTGAGAAAATCAGGTCTAAAAAAGGAGGGAGTCTTAAAATGGAGGTAAATTTACAGAGCTTATGAACAGAACATCTGAAAAAGCAAGGTCTTAAAAAGGAGGAAGTCTTAAATTGGGGGGTCTTAAAAGGGGGTTCCACTGTATTCATTTAACCAATGATACATTAAAGCTAGTAGAGAGATCAAACATAAACAGTGAAAACGGAGCAAAGGTTGTGAAGACATAATTAATTAATTATTTACAAGAAACAAGAACGTGCAAATACAGATATGGAGAATATGGAATAATGCTCTTTAACTCATTCGCTGCGCGTCGGACCTGGAAGTCCGACACCTGTGTTTAGCGTTGGCTGCGTGCCGGCACTTGAGATCCGACGGATATCACGAATTTTTAACGGTGTAAACGGTCCTGCTGACCAAGGGAAACAACCCCTGCAATGAACTTCTATCTGTCTACAGTGGAACCATTCACTGTAAACAGTTCCTTCCCTTCAATTGTTGGGATTAATTTAATTTTGTTGGCGGTGTGCGACCCACGTGTTTTGACTTTTCAAAGATGGCGGATCGTTCTGCTGAGACGTAGTAACTTGAAAAGAGTGCTAGAACTTGTTATTCAGTACGGTTCTGATCTTGACCTTAGCGATGATGATAGTGGAGATGATATTTTAGATTCTGGTGACGAGTTTGTGCCAATGGACGATCATTTGGGTGATGATTCGGGCAATGAAAGTGTCGATCATGACATTGTGTATGATGAACCCATGACGTAACAAGTTTTTTTGTTTTGCTTCAAATTGGATATTTTGCCTGGATATGAAGACAACAAAAGGTATGTACTTTCAAATGTTTCATATATTTTCTAAAAGAGTAAGTTCCAAACTTTGCAAAACATAAAGGTATTTGTTTATTTGTTGCTTAACGTCCAGCCGACTACGCAGAGCCATATCAGGACGAGGAAGGGGGGGATGAAGGGGGCCACTTGTCAAGCGATTCCTCATAAAGGTATGTAAGGTTATTTTGTGTTGTTGATTTTTAATAATTTTTTCAAAATGGCTCTAAATCGCGCGCTGGCAGGGAACACAGGGGAAATTTAGACGCGCTTTGAATGAGTTAAAGCTAAACCAGAACTACGTGACATAATGCTGGAAAAAAAAAGCCACAAAATCGGAAAAAATACAAGCAATAAAGCAAGACAAAACTCATGTCATCAAAACTATTTCATTTGTATACTGTGAACCAATGTCAAAAGCAGAAAACAGTTGAGCACAGACACACAAACATGAGCCTCAAAGACCAGAACACTTTCTCTGCAGCCATTGCAAACATAGATTAGAGTATATCAGAGCATAGACCATTTATCCTGGACCGCCAACTAGCTCTCTCTCCGCTCTTTCTCTCTATTACGAGGTAGCGGCCTCTCGCATTTAGGAACCTACGCTAACAAGCCTTTCAGAAATCAGGGGGATGTGATATCCGGTGTCGATTGTAAACATGGACGAAGTTGCCGAGGTAAGTTCTGAAAATGCTAAAATAAACTCAGCTAAAGTGCATATGGAACATGTTTTTCGATGAGTTTTGTTAAGTTTAGTTTGGAGTTTTGGAAAATCCAGTTCATTGTCACCTCCCATTGTCACAAATAACTGGAGCATGCTTTCTTTTCACTGTCTTCGAATCGCTGGCCTTTCAAACCGGACGCGACGCGCCCATGAAAGTCGAGAGTCGTAACCTCGAAGGGTCACGGGACGAGTTGGCAGTCCAGGCTATTTGGTCTATGGCTATTTGGTCTATGATCAGAGTAGATAAACATCTGAACATTTGGCACTCACACAAAATTAAAAGAAAGAGTACACATTTTGTATATAATAATAATAATAACTGGACATTTTTAAGTGCCTAACCTATGGCCCTAGGCCCTTTACATGTTTATACTGCGGCAAACTGAGTAAACCCTTGCGCAGTATTTGCGCTTACTTTTCAAAGCCTAGTACTGCGGCAAACTGAGTAAACCCTTGCGCAGTATTTGCGCTTACTTTTCAAAGCCTAGTCATCATTGACATCAAGCTTGTAAAACTTGAAAAGCCCTTGTAATTTGCTCTGAAAGTTGAAAAAAGGCCCTTGCCCAAAGCTAAGACTTGGTTGGTATTACTTAATTTTTTTTTTCCACTGTTAGATGATATTGTTCAGAATCACTATGCTGTGAACAGATGCTTGGTCTGCTTGCCATCCTCGTTAATTCTACAAGATGCTTTTGGCCAATACAAAAAAGTAGTGCTGGTCTTGAAAGCAATTTTTTTTTGTTCTTGAAATTACATATAACACCTTCCAGCATAAATAAAATTATAACAAAAAACATGAATCTTTATTCTTCTTTTTACTGTGAGTTCACAGCAATTTCTACTTTACAGCAATGAGAGGTAGATTCCGTTTGATACATTTTGTTAAGTATAGTGGCACCATGTAAGAATGGCAGTGGACAATGGCTATCTAAACCATCATGCATGCATCAAGTAGAAAAGTGGACAAATTTGGCTGATGCCCTTTGATGACTCACATAGAGAGCTACATGTACTTTTAGAACCAGGAAAAAATATAAGTTGAGACAGATGAAGAAGAAATAAATACAATTATGACATTGACAAATAATAATTTGCTTAAAAGGCAGAGTAAACAACAGCAAGATGCTATGTAAAAGCATGCATATCACACAGGATTTTAGATAAAAAGAGTATGTTTTACACATAATTATAATTGAGAAAACAAATCAAAACAATAAAATGCACTCATACAGATGTAAGATTTTAGAAATATACATCGCTCACACACACAAAATCTGATACAGTCACAATAGATACAAATACAAACCAGCAAGCAAATCTACATGTGTTTATAATGTATGCTATCCATAAATACATATAATGCTTCTCAAGCGGTAAAACCCTTGAAAATATTCATGAGGACACATACATTATTTTAAAGAATAATATAATGTTGGTTGTTCGATTTGCACAAACAAAGAAAACATGGAGATAAGTTACTGAATGCAAACAGTCCATTTCTTCATTCTTCGTCTGCTTGTCCATTTATCCCCAGCTGAATAGGATTTGCAAACGTTGTGGAAAAGTTGCACCCCGCTTACGTCATACAAACAGGAAACATGTGGTCAACCAGTTAAACCATGATCGCAGCGAATAACCGACTCCGATGTGTATGTTATGCAGTGTCCAGTCGATACGACGCCTTTCGCTTTAAAAAATCTGCACATTGGAGCCACAATTCACTTGATGGCCTGCAACGATCGCTAAGCACACGTGTCTGATTCCCACGCTGCCGTGACCACCACCGCAAACAAAACTCACATGACCTCAGGCAAACACGTTGTCCCTTATCACTCGTTGCAAGCGATCCGGCATTGCCGCAACAACTCTGATGTGTATATTTTCGAAATAAATGGGGTCATATCGTGCAGACACTGCATAACATACACATCGGAGTCAGTTCTTCGCTGCGATTGTCGTTTTCTCACACAGCAGATACTTACACATGTACATGTATCAAAAATATATGCACAACTTTCAAGAAACAAAATACCGGATCAAGAGTTGTGAAACACGCAATTTTCATGTTTCAAGAGCAAACAACATTAACACTTCAAACTTAAGAGTCCCCTTTCACCGTAAATTACTTCACAGTGACACGATTAGCAGTAATTTTAAAGAACAGAAAATATTGCAGTAACCAGGCACTTGGTTGGCATCTTTGCAGAAAAGAATAGAAGATAGCAATCACATGAAAAAGTACATACAGTAAATATGTTTTAAAAATATGACATACTAGATGAATACCTGCTTCGCCGGGTAGCCGGCTTCGCCGGGAAGAAGTAGAGCCGAATACCCGGCGAAGTGGCGCACCGTACGCCGGCTTTGCCGGGTGAGTGGCGCACCGTACGCGATTGACGCCACACGAAGGAAGGGAGATAAACGCGCAAAACACTGGAGAAGATAAGGAGCGTTGTGGACAGTGACCTTCTAAAAATAGTAACGGGAATATGGATTGAGCGTTGTGGACAGTGACCTTCTAAAAATAGTAACGTGAATATGGATTGACGCCACACGAAGGAAGGGAGATAAACGCAAAACACTGGAGAAGATAAGGAAGAGTTACTGGGAATGGATGAACAGAAAAACCAAAATCGGTTCAGCGCTGCGCGCTGAGAGCACGTGTTGAAAATTTTCATCGACCAGATTGTGTCCGGGGTGTACCTGAATATGCCCACCAAATTTGAAGCAGATCCATCGAGAACTTTGGCCGTGCATCGCGAACACACACACACACACACACACAGACAGACAGACACAAGTCGTATATATATATATAGAAGATGAATATACCGTCCAATTGTGATATGGAATAATAAACAAGCAGCATGTCTTTCAATGATTATTTATATGCAGTGAATAGTGACCCATTCAGCAAAACCTCAATTAAATGGATTTGCAAAGAGCAATTTCAACCAGGAAACAAGAAGAGCAAACGCTCGATCGAGTCACTTTCGCAGTTCTGAATATTATATGAGGCATCAGATGGACAGGAAGAAATTGCTATTCACAACACAATGAGTCACGTTCACATAACATTTGAGCCCGGTCACTTTTATAGTTTCCGAGAAAAGCCCAACGTTAAGTTGTGTGTTGCCGAACAGAAAAGGCTAGTTATCTCCCTTGTTTTTCTGATAACGTTCGTAAAAGGCTACAGATGTAAATACTTTGATGTAAAGAATAATCCTACAAAGTTTCAATCACATCCGATGAACTTTGTCAAAGATATAAAATGTCTAATTTTTCCTTTGACGCTGACCTGTGACCTTGAAAAAGGTCAAAGGTCAACGAAACCATCGTTAAAGTGTAGAGGTCATTGGAGGTCACGACTAAACAAAATATGAGCCCGATCGCTTTGATAGTTTCCGAGAAAAGATATAAAATGTCTAATTTTTCCTTTGACGCTGACCTGTGACCTTGAAAAAGGTCAAAGGTCAACGAAACCATCGTTAAAGTGTAGAGGTCATTGGAGGTCACGACTAAACAAAATATGAGCCCGATCGCTTTGATAGTTTCCGAGAAAAGTCCAACGTTAAGGTGGTGTCTACGGACGGCCGGACGGCTGGCCGGACGGCCGGCCGGCCGGACAGACTAACACTGACCGATTACATAGAGTCACTTTTTCTCAAGTGACTCAAAAATACTTCTGCTGCAACAGAGGCACAGATATGTGTATCCTACAACCAGATGTAAGGAGGGTTGATAGGCTCAAATTTGTACAGTTACCCAAGATCAAGGGACCTGGGGTGGGGGGGGGGGGGGGGGGGGGTGGGTGCCTGTAACTCAGTTGGTATAGCACTGGACTTGTGATCAGCGGGTCACTACTTCGAATCCGGGCCTGGCCGAGTCAACTTTAAGTGCAGACTCAGAGATGGTTTCCATGTCCTGACCACGTGTCGCCACTGCGGCAGGTAAAAGACCTCGGTCATTCAACCATACGTGCACGGGTGGGTGATTACACTTAAACATGCACGCACCAGGGCAGGGCAAATCTTTTGCTTCTAGCTTTCCACTGGGAGAAAGTGACCCACAATTTCTACAAATGGGGCATTGTATCAAACTAAGTATTCACATTGATGCATAAAGGAACACACAGCATCTCCATTTCTGGGATCATTCAGTTTAAAGAAGCAAGTTCCGATATGGACTCTTTCTGCTTCAGATATGGTAGTACGGAGAAGGGAGTATGGGTGCATACACTGGTTTGAAAACAAAACCTGGGTTAATTTGGATTCAAGCATCTGTTGCTTCAAAATGTGATAGCAAAGCGTGATAAAACAAAACTCGCTTCTCTCTCGATTCTTCTTTCATAGAATCTATCAAATCCTCAATGTCTTCCTAAACACCAGGAAACATGGAACTATGTGCACAGCAGATGACTATAAACACTGCAGACAACGACACAGTATAATTATTGTAATGTCCACCTTTCCATGATCTTTCGCTTTTGGAACAACTGAGATTCAGATAAAACAGAAATCAATCAATCAATCAATGAGTCTTATATCGCGCATATTCCGTGGGTACAGTTCTAGGCGCTCTGCAGTGATGCATCCCCTCATCCCCCTCACCTCATTTCCCCCCGCACACATGCCTCTTTATTTTCCATTGTCACAAGCCTGAACAGTTTTGCACAAATGTTTGAGGGAAGTGTGGTCTACTTTTCATATTTATGAATGCACGTAAATGTCAAGTAAATGGAAATAAAACATTGTTTAAATCAAGTGTGGTGAACCGGCCATCACTCACTTTTTCAAGAGAAGAAAGATGACAGATAACAATAGTGGAATTCTAAATGACCCCATTGCAAATACTTAGGTCTTGTTATGCTGCAATGTGTGCAGCCTCCCAATAAAAAATGTAAAAAAAAATTCAAAATGATTACCCCACTTATCCTCTTCTCTCCAATATGGCATCACATCAGTTGATGTACATTTTTCAAGATCAATGACAGTCAAACTGCCCCAAAATTGAATTTTCCCAAAAGGACAAATTCCTTTCAACAATCTCAGAAGAGCTTCAATTACCCTGCTCCAATAACAACAGTGTTCTTTTGACACAATTTCTCATGAAAAAGGATTATAGTATTTTTTTTTTTTAAATTGAGCAACAGATTTTACCCCCATTTTCAAGAACAAGAAAAGTTTCTTTGATCTCAAGCAGAAGTCAGAAAAAATACTGACTTGAGCTCACAGGCAATAAACGAAACAACGTAAAACTAAACAGCTTCATAACAGAAATCAACCATCCACGACAGGTTGATAAAACATAAATAGTTGAAGTTCATGCCAAGTCACTCAACTCTTCAATGCAATTGCACCAATAATATAAATAAAAACACACACAAGCAAACACAAAAAAGATGCATTTCCACAAGGAAAAATAAGCATCAGACACAAGGATTAGAAATCCACCAAACATCATCAAAAGGCATATTCTCAATCAATCAATCAATGAGTCTTATATCGCGCATATTCCGTGGGTACAGTTCTAGGCGCTCTGCAGTGATGCCGTGTGAGATGAAATTTTATACGGCCAGTAGATTGCAGCCATTTCGGCGCATATTTACCTTTCACGGCCTATTATTCCAAGTCACACGGGTATAGGTAGACAATTATTAACTGTGCCTAAGCAATTTTGCCAGGAAAGACCCTTTTGTCAATCGTGGGATCTTTAACGTGCACACCCAATGTAGTGTAATATAAATAAGTAAGTCCGGGGAGGTTCGGACACCGAAGAGAGTCTGCACACAAAGTTGACTCTGTGAAATAAATTTCCGCCAAACCTGGGATCGAACTCACGCTGACAGCGGCCAACTGAATACAAATCCAGCGCGCTACCAACTGAGCTATATCCCCGCCCCTATTCTGAACTGCTTACACAAAAACTAAAGAATACTTTTTTCCCATAAGTCTCCTTTTGCGTAATCCATTAAAAATAAAACCTCTGCAAATTGATATGTCAGCCAAAACATGGTAGAAGAGCACCTCGGTGAATTTCAAATCATCTTTTATCCAATGCTTCAAGCAAAAAGAATACCATCAGCTTCTGCCGATTTATTTTTTTCGTTACCAAAGTTCTGGTAATAATAAGAATGTCCTACCGCTGGTCCTAAGAAAATCGACAGCTTTAGTTGCAAACTCCCAAACTGTAATGAATCACAGTTTCATTCTGATACTTGAACAAGTTATAAACAACAAACAGTCATGCTGATGCTTTATGGAAATAAATAAATTAATAAAAAATAAAATTCGCAATATCTCTTTGCTGCCCACAGTAAACGGATGGCTTCCATGTTGTCACGATGATGCTTAAATAAAATGAAGAATCCAGCAGTGTCACCGCAATGCTTGGCAAGGCAAAGAATACCCTGACGACTAGAAAACTAGATCAGAAAACTTTCCTCCTCATCTTTGCGGACTTTCGCACCAGCTCTGTCACTTCAAACGGATCAATATTCACGTTTGTGGCCTGGAACAAAAACAAGATTTCACATTGTATCAAACATTCAAGGCACAAAACAAGTGTTTCGTTGTGTCGTAGTTCACCATTCCTGTAACTACCTTTTTTGATTTTCTAAGCTGCTATTAGATCAGCTCAATACTAATTATATATCTTTTGTGTGAGGCGTTCACACACATGTGGATCTGTTTTAAAACTACCATGTCCAGTCATATGATTTATCTACCCTAGTTCTGCATATGCTACCTGTCGGTCAATCTCCAAATACAGAAAATGGCTGCCCACTTGACTGAGAATCAACACAGGTCATACAGTTGTAGGTAAACAGAAAGACACCAGTCCTTTGATCAAACTCTTCAGATGATCACTGGGCACTAACACAACTGAGAAGTGAAGAAAAATCAACAGAAACTATTTCACTAGGACACCCGCTTCAAAATTGCTACCGATACGCCGTAATATTTTACCCAAAGTTACGCCGTAATTTGTTACCCAAAGTAACTTGAAAACTGAATCAGGTAGACAAAAACAAAATAATAGGGAACTCACAGCAAACAGTTCCAGAGAACTCATGTCTGCTCGTACGTCTGTCACCACGCCGCGCGTTATGATGCGAGCGTACGCTGGAATCAAAGCTTCTAGACCGTCCTAAAGACAAAATCAACTCAAGGTATACATCAGAGGAACGTCGAACGCTGAAGAAGAAGAAGGTCGAACGCTGAATCAGAGGAACATTCAAGACAACTCTTAAAATGGCAGCATTCCACACACACACACAGTGTCCATACATATTGTACAATACCCATGTCCCTCAGTTTTATTTTTAAATATCTGTAACGATTGCTGCAGCTATATTGGGAGATAAACAATAAAGTTTCATTGATAATGTCTGAAATAATAAGTTGAGTCAGAAAGGCAATATGGTACAGTGGAACTCCCATTTTTAGACCACCGCCCCCCCCCCCCCCCATTTCAGACTCCCTTCCTTATAAGACCCTGTTTACTCAGACTTTCTGTTCTTAACCTATGTAAATGTACCCCCATTTTAACACTCCCTGCTTTGATTTTCTCAGATTTGTAAGGTCTTAAAAGGGGGTTCCATTGTATTATTAAAACAAATGGAGGACAAAAAATGTCTGAGTTAAAATAAATACTGATGTACAAACTCTGCCACAAAACAGAAAAAGATACTCGGGGAGGGCAATTCTTTTGCACATACAAGAACAAAGATATTGCATTACATACCAATGCAGGATAGGCCAGGCCCATAGAGAAACAGTACTTGTGAAGATCATCTGCAAATGCTGCAAGTCCAAACACAAAACACTTTTTAACATTTTGAATTTCAAGCAAAACATATGTCCTCATATGTTTTGGACTTTTTTGTCTGGAACTTTTGATTTTACTTTTCACTGCTCATAATAAAATGTTGTCATTGTACATTCACTGGTACTTCCAAAATTACAACAATGTATTACCTTTCCACATTTTGTGTGCTTACATTTATAACTAGCAACAATACCGGCTCCTGGACTCAGCTCACACTTAAGATACAATCAAATACCTATTCGTACCATTTTACACATGACAATTAATGTAAAAGGGGAAAACTTCTCCCACTTAAACACAACCAAATACTGTACACCCACTTACCTACCCACTTACACAGATGGCTAAAAAAAACAAAAAAACTCTCACGCTCAGACAAAATTACCTACCCTATTACAAACGAAGATTCTGGAAACAGTGTTTGAAATTATAAGAAGTATTTTTTTCCCCCAGTTGAAAGTTCTCACCTCTGAGTACGAAGTAGACCATCTCAAAGAAGTCTTTTCCTGCTGTTGGAGCCATAATCACAACTTCATGATCTTTACGAGGAACCTGAAAAAGCATAGAACAAGGTCAGTTCTGTGTCCATTACAAAGTTGCCTTGAAAAAGAAAATCTTGCAAGGGATAGTTTAAAACTTGCAAGGGATAGCTTAAATCTTGCAAGGGATAGTTTATATCCAGTGATCATGCTAGCCATTTTCCAAACCAGTATCTTTTTATAAGTAAGATTTCTGAAGAAGATTTCTAAAAAAAAAAAATTAAAAAAAAAGTAAGATTTCTGGCTCTCCAAAAACATAAAATATCAAAAGTAAAACAAAAAACCTACTGTCTATACTTGCCCTCAGAGCCACACACACTTTGATTAGTGTTTTGGAATGATGACACCACTCACAAGGTACACGTCCTTGAACAGATTCTATCTAAAACATCTGTTGTTCCCTTTGGGGTTTTTTTGCAAAAATTTTCTGACGAATCTGACCTTCAAACTTGTCCAAAATGGCATCCTAGATGGTATCGGTTTAATGAGCGCTTCTGGGGTAATAACGCGAGACAACTCCTGTGATCTTGCCGCGAGGTGGCGCCAGTTACCAGCCGAAAGAAAGAAGGGGCATAACCTCACCAGAACCGACCATTGTCTGTTTACCGTATAAAATGCACGACTTACACACGAATTGTTACCAAACCGATATGCTATTTGGGACCAATGCAAGTTTTTGTTCCTTTCTCGTGTGATCTTGCCGTGAGGTGGCGCCAGTTACCAGCCGAAAGAAAGAGGGGGCATAACCTCACCAGAACCGCCCATTGTTTGCATTTGATTTAGCATGTACGTGGTTAATCGATTTCCTCACGCCATGCAACAGAAAAGTGGGACTCCATGTGTCTTCATGCCCTCAGGCAGATGCCATTTCAAATAATATTGCTCTCACATACATAAACTGGGGCCGTTTATAATCAGATGGAGAAAAAAAACAGCAATCAGTTTATACATTCGAACCTGTCTGTAACGACCAACCAAGAAATTGACCAAAAATGGTTGTTATCGACAGGTGGTCGCGATGGAAAGGTGCTTTCTATAGAAAGAAACTCGTATTGGGTTGTTCAGAGTGGTCTTTGTGAGCCGATGGTCGCTTTTGAGAGGTGGTCACAAGGGCAGGTTTGACTGTATGTGGAAGGAAGAAAACAAAACAAAATAACCCACTGAATCAAGGACTCAATTACTGTGTCTTTGCATGCAACACTTACCAGACTAGCAAAAGCTACAGCGGATTTGTGTGTGACAGCAAGACCCAGTGATGCTGACAGTCTGGCCATGTCTGTGTAGAAGTTGGTCCCTGTGGTGGTGAAGTAGTCTTGTGCCCCCAATCGCCACGCTTCCACCACACCTGAGACCACAGTCACCATCTTCTGTTAGCTTTCAAGCATGTACTATGGAACCTCCCTTTAAGACCCCTAATCTAATAAGACTCCCATTTTAAGACATTTTTTTTAATCAGATTTTCTGTTCATAGCCTTTGTAAATTGACCCCCATTTTAAGACTCCCTCCTTTTTAAGACCCTCTTTTTACATTTAGTCAAGTTTTGACTAAATGTTTTGACATAGAGGGGGAATCGAGACGAGGGTCGTGGTGTATGTGTGTGTGTGTATGTGTGTCTGTCTGTCTGTGTGTGTGTGTGTGTAGAGCAATTCAGACTAAACTACTGGGCCGATCTTTATGAAATTTGACATGAGAGTTCCTGGGTATGATATCCCCGGACGTTTTTTTCTTTTTTTCGATAAATACCTTTGATGACGTCATATCCGGCTTTTTGTAAAAGTTGAGGCGGCACTGTCCCACCCTCATTTTTCAATTAAATTGATTGAAATTTTGGCCAAGCAATCTTCGACGAAGGCCGGGGTTTGGTATTGCATTTCAGCTTGGTGGCTTAAAAACTAATGAGTGAGTTTGGTCATTAAAAATCGGAAACTTGTAATTAAAATATAAAATTTCTAAAGTAAATTTTCATTTGATTAATATACTTACCCCAATCACATATTGCATTTGACTACGTCTGAGATGCTAGGTACTGAAAACGCTTACCCATCTAACACAACAAGGGGAAGCAAACCCATCACCAAAAAGGCAAACGTAGCCATGGTAACGAGAGGGTATCCCGGGAGTTACCTCCCCTCTAGTGGATACCACGTCACTTCCTACCACACACGTGGCAACTCATACGACTTGAAGAAAACTCAAACCATAAGCGGGGCAGGCGGGCGGGCCTACACTATGTGATTGGGGTAAGTATATTAATCAAATGAAAATTTACTTTAGAAATTTTATATTAAATTACATATTCTTACTCCCAATCACATATTGCAGATAACATCAACAAGGCGGTGGGAAAGAAAAAATTCAACTCCCATTAGAAACCCTGCCAGAAACTGGCCCGCTGCCCAAAAAGGCATGAAGGGCCCAGTGGGAAAGAAAAATTCTAACTCCCTCTAACACCCTTACCAGGAACTGGCCCCCTGCCAACAAGCCAGAAAGGGGCCAGAGAAAATCCTGAAAGACAGCCAGGATGTCGCTTAGACCAAACTTGCTAGAGACACCTTCAGAAAGCTGTGCCCAACCCTTCCTCCCCGGACCGTAAAGAAGGAGGCCCAGGGAGGAAGAAGAGCCCTGGATTACATGAACCCGAGCCAAGAGGAGGGGAAGACAATCTGACCCCCCCCCCCCTTTCTTGTTGGAAGGCTATGCCAAACCCCGACAACAACTGAGCGATATAGGTCAGCTCCAGAGAAGAGCGACCAAACTCCGCGCAAAAAGAAAGAGAAAGACCTGAGTACAAAGTACCAGAGTCCGACCCGATGATAAACAAACTCAAAAAGAGCATAAGCGTTCCGAAAGTTCCAAGAACGTGAAGAAACGCTCACCCCCCCTTAGCACACTGTCTGCTACTCTGTGTTAGAGTACAACCAACCAAGAAACGATCAAGGTACGCTTAGGAAGTGACGCAAGAAAACAGGAAAAACCCTGACTGCGATCTTTTGACATCGTCACCCCTAACGCATGCTAAAGAAGGGTGCCGTAAACGGCAGACCTGCTGCTCTCAAAAGAGATGGTAACCCGAAATCCTCTACCCGTTCGTGCCACAGCAGAAAGGGATAGTACGAGGAAGCCGATACTTGCAACAAGCATAAGCACCCGAAAGTGCGGGAGTCACAGAGGGCAAAAGCCTAGAGTGACCAGTAACCATGACAAAAAATGGCCCCCAAGCCATAGAGCTCGCAGTTCAGTCCGCTTGTAGGTAATTGAAACCGAATCAAGAACCCAAAGCCGAAAACACGACTGGTAAGCATACCAGACAAAGCGTGAAGCCGACCAGCCAAAAGACTCCCGAGACAAGGGGTCTCAGGAAAAGACTGGAAATTATATCCCAGATCAAATCAAGAGCCCTCCTGGGTTTGAGCGAAAGGCCCGAAAAAGCCTGTCCACGTCTGAAAGACTGAGGGACAAACACTGAGCCAACGGGCCAACACCATAAACATAGTAGCCTGTGATAGAAGGGTGACTGTAGCAAGAAACCCGACCGAACGGAAGTCGTACTGACTCACCTCAGAAAGAGGATGCAGAAAGCCTAGAAATCTGCCGACACAGGCGCCGGAAATGCCATAGCTACCTGCGAAATGCAGGAGACAATCGCACCGGTCAAGACTAAAAGCCATAATGTCCGTAGGACAGCCATAATTCCGAAGTACCCGCCGTACGCAGGTAAACGAAAGAAAATAGGAACATTAGCCAGCTCCCCCCTTCCAGAAGGAGAGGACTGGCCAAAACTGAGAGAGAAGGTAAGCCACAAAGGATGACTCCTCCGACCTACGTTGCCAAAGACAACGCCCCCTCAGAAAACTGAATGTAACCTCCGAGGACAACTCAAGAACAGCTTAAGTTAGGACAAAACACCAGAACAAGTCTGATCGCTGAGACAGGCAGAGTCGGACCCAGCGACAGACAATAATGACCACAAAGGTCAATCGTTGTTCTAAAACCCTGACGTAACTAAGACGCCGGTAAGAGAACCACCTCTCCGGCCAGCCGGAAGTGCGACAGAAGCAGCAGCCCGTGGCTGAAACAACTGTTCGCCGCCTGAGGGCGGGCACCCGTAACCCCGAAGGGCAGAGAAGCGAGGATCAAGCACCTGATCTCCGCTCACACTGCTACGGAAAACCCCAAAAGATGTCTCTTCTCTAGCCACCAACTGAAGTCAGAGTGGCCGAGCGAAAGAAAATGCCGAAGTCACATCCACCAGAGGCAGAAAAAGTACACGGAATAACCGGAAAACCGGAAACGCGCGTACCGGAACATCGTATTAGCTGATACCCTGACTGACAGCGAGTCAGAAACAGCCAAATGACGTCCAAGACAACGGGACGGAATAGACAGAAGCCCCTCCCACCGGAAAGGTGACGAGACAACTACCCCGGCCGAGGAGCTGGACCGCCCGAAAGCGGCAGCCGTTCCTTTCTCCCAGA
The DNA here is from genome assembly GCF_037325665.1 of Littorina saxatilis. Taxonomy (NCBI): domain Eukaryota; kingdom Metazoa; phylum Mollusca; class Gastropoda; order Littorinimorpha; family Littorinidae; genus Littorina; species Littorina saxatilis. Next base: position 24,981,101 of record NC_090248.1, on the reverse strand, counting down.
AAGCAACCGGAAAGAAGAGGAACAGTATATCCAGCCACAGCCAGAAATGCAAACCGACCAAGTAGCAGCATGCACAAAATAAGGCTGCTGAGACTGAGGCCGGAAGCTGAAAAGCCCGGAAGCCAGTCTCCGGTCAACCCCAGCACAGCCACAGAGTGACCATGTGGTGAGAGACTTAATATTCCCAAAAGGAGGGTACCGGGAAGTAACGTCCGCCACGGCTGCAAGAAAAGCCTTGAGCCTTGCCGGAAATCCCGACCATGTCCCTTCGCTGACCACCAACTGAACCTCAGAGTGGACTACAAAGGACAAAGGCCGAAGCCATAAACCCAGCGGTGGGAGGAAGAACGGAATACCCGGAAACCGGAAAACCGTAACCCAGAAAAGGACCTCCCTCATCCCTTGACCATGAGGAAAAGGGTAAGTAGACCACCCCTCCGACCCCTGACTGCCCTGACCAAAGCACAGAGTGCTGAAAGCCGGCTGCTATTGTTCCCTCTCTGACGTCCCACCGGAAGTGACAGAAAGAGGAACAGCATACCCGACCGAAGCCGGAAACGCCGCCGCCGAAACCACAGAAAGTGGAAACGAAGGCTGCGTAGGCTGAGGCAGGCAGCCATAAAGCCAGGAGGCCAGTCTGCGGCCCCTCCTACCACCAACGACGGGGCGTACAAGTGAAGGAGTGCCTATTGCCAGACACTGTTGCCTTCTCCCTGCCATCCAAAGGAATTGCCAAAAAGAAGAACAGCAAACCCGGCCGAAGCCGGCTAGCAGCTGACGTAACCGTCACAACGGAAACGAAGACTGCAGAGGCTGAGGCCAACGCCAGAAAGCCTGAAGGCCAGTGTGTGGTCCACCCAAAACCGAGCGTCAAAGCGAATCTGTTTAGGTGGACCTACGCTTTCAGTCAAAACCGAAAAGGCAGCCGCCGAGACCGCCACCGCGCAAACGAAGACTGCATAGACTGAGGCCGGAAGCCATAAAGCCCGAAGGCCAGTCTGCGATCCCCCGTACCCCGCCGCTACAGCGTACGTGTGTAGGTGGACCTATACTTCCGGCCGAAACCGGAACCGTTTATCCCGGCCGAAACCGGGAACGGCCGCCGCTGCCAGTCAACAAAGTCCGAACCTGCAACAGGAGTTCTTGCCAACAGGCCGCAAACCACCCGAAAACGCAGACGCCGAAACCGCCACCGCGGAAACAAAGACTGCAAAGACTGAGGCTGGAAGCCATCGTGCCCGGAGGCCAGTCTACGGTCCCGCCATACACGGCAGCTGCAGCGTACGTGTGTAGGTGGACCTATAATTCCGGCCGAAACCGAAAACACAGCCGCCGGAACCACAAGAGCGGAAACGACGACTGCATAGACTGAGGCCGGAAGCCAAAAAGGCCGGAGGCCAGTCTGTGGTCCATAAACTCACCGCAAACAGAGCGAGAAGTGAGAGAAGGACCTATACTTCCGGTCAAAACCGGAAAAACGCAGCCGCCGAAACCGCCGATAGCGGAAACGAAGACTGCATAGACTGAGGCCGGAAGCCATAAAGCCCGGAGGCCAGTCACGGCCGCGCATAGCTTGCCTCTTTACTTTTAGCAACACCAGCTGCGCTACCGCAGATCTAATCTCCTGAGCGGCCTGCGAGCTGCCAGCGGGGAGCACGCTGTCACGCGATACCGCAGCCGTCAGCGGGCTGATACTGCTCTTTCAGTCTGCGCGGGGAAACACACTGCCTTTGTTTTCATAGATAAAATAATCTTCCCATTCATGCAGTTGCAACGCTCTTGATCTCATCGCATAGTCCAGTGAACACAGTTTACATAGACACCAAACACTCCTGGAGAAATGTGAGCGTGATTTGCACTAAGCCCGTTATAATGCATGCATTCTACACGTCTTACAGCACAGTCACATGCACACAACACAAACAAGCACTAACTTCCACCCAAGCTGTGTGGGGCATGTAAGATTTTTGATAGAAGAAATTAGGTACTAGCGTGACTACAGTTTAGCCTCTCTACAAATCACTCACTAAATTTTGGAGAACACACCATTAGCGCTGTGGAGGTCGGGGTCAATAAACAGACTGGTTCCCCACTGTCTGCGGCGCGTACTCCAGTTTTGTGTCGGTTCACACAGACAGTCAGCGAGCCAAAGGCCGTTTGTCAGTTCTTTGTGCCACTGGTTTATCCACTCCTTATTCGCCTAGTATTACTATTAGCTACCAGAAATGTTACTGTCCGATGTTGGTTTGCACTCAGTTACCTATTGGATATATATACAAACAATGTGTTGACCTGTACTCTCTCCTGTTACATTATTTACAATAGTCAACAGCACCTTTTTTTCTTTTCTTTGTTTTTATTTCTTCAATTTCTTGGAAGTAGTTTGCATCGCAGGAGAAGAAAGAATGTGTTGTTCTTTGGTGATCAATGCCAGACGTTCGCTGTCATTCTTGATCGCCCAGAATCTTCGCTTGAGTTGATTGACAGTGGCGTGAATCTGTTCTCCTCCCTGCTCTCCGTGCAGCGCCAGTCCAAATCCCCACCTGCTGATCCATTCCACGCAGTGTGTCTCCAAAATGTGTTGTTTAGGGACAATGTTTACCTGGGGAAATGTGGTCCTGTAGAATTGCATGTAGTTGGAAATGAACTTGTCTATTTCAGGAATTGTTTCTTTTTCAATGGGCCGTTTGTGGGAGAGCAGTTGATGGACTTCAGAATATAAACGGTTGAGTTGTAAAAACTCGTCTCTAATGTCCTGGGCTGTATTGTGAAGCTCTTCGCTGTCAGTGAGCTCAAACGTTTTTTTGACAACGCTGTCACATATGGCTGTGTAAACATCTGGCTTCAGGTATTTGTTACAATGGTTGCCGATAAATGAGCGACTGTGGAAGGCTTGAACCACTATCTTATGTTGGTTTAAAACATCTTCTAGGTTTGCTGTGACAGGCCCAGAGCGAAGTTGAAGTCCACTTTGATCTTCTTTCAGTGTCTTAATTTCGACATCCAGTGCATGTACAGCGTCATAGAACTCTTGCGGGTCTTTGGAAGCGTTGTGTTGTGGGTCTGTGGGGACAGCAGATTGTGTCGTCTGTGCAAATACTACGCGTGTTCCTTCCCTTTCTAGCTCTACTTTTTCTCTCATCTTTTCCTGGATGACATTTAACGATTTAACGTAGCTCTGAAACTGCGGTGTAGTTTCTGACAAGTCCAATTGGCTTTCTTTGGCAAGGGCGACTGCAATTTGTTCATCAAGTGTGGCATTTTTTCTCGAGCAAGTCGTGATGTTTTTTTGCTATGCCCAGCAGCAGGTGAAGGTATGGTGGAGCTACCTGTGTCAGCTGAATGTCCCATATCGGTGCTGTCACAACATTGTTGAATGCCTGTGCAGTCACTTTCCGTCCTCCTGCTCTCTTGAATCTGTTGTGATCTTTCTTGATGTTATTCAATGTCCTGGGTACAGCAGACGGTCTATTGGATGGGGCTCTCTGTATTTGTAGCTTTGTAGCTTGGCACCACAGACATGGATGAACGCCCTGTGCGCCGGACAGTCCATAGAGCTTCAGCAAAAAGTCGTAGTCGCCAAAAAGAAACAACTTGACTTTCTTGTCATGCCAGATCATGTTGGATAGAGTGGTGAGTTGATCCTTGAATGGATGAAGTATTGATCGGAGATTCCTGACATTGTCTTTGCATTCCACCAAGCAAATCATAAACGTGTTTTCCTTTGAGTTTGGAGAGTCAACATTGATGACTTGGAGAACGAGTTTAAAACTGTCACCGCCGTGATCACCTCCTACTTTCACCCATACTTCGTTACTGGGTATGGTGTCGTCATGCCATGTGAGTCGCCCTTTTTTGTTGAGCTGATCAAGGAGATTAGAAACAAAGACTGGAACATCCTCTATCTTAGCAACAGGCACATTTCGCTTTGCTTCTGTGTCTAGCGTTTTGTCGTAGAAAAAGACAGCGTTCTGATCAACTGTTACCTCGCCACATATCGATTCAGCTTGGTATGCTCGTTCTTCTCTTTCACTGCTGAGAAGAATGCCTTTGCCTCGCATGAGTTTTCGGTGTTCTCTATGCTTGGTGTGACTAAGTTCAAGTTTGGTTTTTAATCTTGCCGATTCTTTTGCTGTTAAATGCACTTGTCCACACCCTGCTGTTTCGAGTATCTGCCTCCTTGTTTGTTTCGTCGTAAGTTTCAGTTCTGTTCCATGTTGCCGAACTGCATCCTCTGATGATGCCCCTGCTGTTTCCTGCCTCAGTTTAGTCATTCGATTTGCTCTCCTTTTTCTGAGAGGGGATTTTGCATCCCTTGAGGACTTTCTTGGTTTGACTATTTTTTTTAGGAAAATACTCTGTCCTCCTGTTCGACATTCAACAGTGTGTTTGTCTCCCGAAGCATTTAATTTTAATTTGCACATTTTTGTGAACATCTTCTCTTCTGCTGTTGTAAATGGAAGATTTAACTCTTGGATGCTCCGTATGGTTTTTGCAGCCGTGAAAGACTTGGTAGCGCAGGTCATTGAAGTTGGAAAAGAAACTCTGGCCACTTTACGTTTGACAGGCGTGTGACACACCTCTACTACTGTTTTGGCGGTGGGGGTAGAAGGGCAAGGGTCTGGGGGTAGACTCTGTGACGTTACAGTTGCTGGGTTTGCAGTTGAAAAAGACACTCTGGCAACTTTCTCTTTGGCAGGCGTGTGACACACCTGAACAACTGTTTTGGCGGTGAGGGTAGAAGGGGAAGGGTCAGGGGGTAGACTCGGTGATGTTACAGTTGCTGGGTTTGCAGTTGAAAAAAACACTCTGGCAACTTTCTCTTTGGCAGGCGTGTGACACACCTCAACAACTGTTTTGGCGGTGGGGGTAGAAGGGGAAGGGTCAGGGGGTAGGCTCGGTGACGTTACAGTTGCTGGCTCAGAAGGGGTGGAGGCAGATGGAGGTGAAAAGCTAGTCACATCACTGACACTGTCACTCTTAGAAGGGGTGGAGGCAGATGGAGGTGAAAAGCTAGTCACATCACTGACACTGTCACTCTGGCAACTCTGCTGTACAAGTAGGCCTACATGGCTGCTATGATCGGGTTTCAAAGGCCGACCGCCTTTTCCCAGCTGTTTGAATTGGCTACACACACTGCAGTCATCGATGCTGGCAGAGCTGTCAAACAAGGTCCAAATTGTGGTGCTCTTATCCAGGGCAGAAGATGCGGTTTCGAGTGCTTTTCCTGATGAACATGGCCTACGTTTCAACATATATAGCCTCGAATGACATTTAATGCACATTGTCTTGGAATATAAGATCCCGTCAGTGTCTTTGTTAATGACAATTCCATGATAAAGTTTCAAGTAGGAGGCAAAGTTAACACATAATTTAGCAGGGTTGCTGTCCCTTTTTCTTTGAGATCTTTCACCACAGATTCTACAAAGAGCATTCAGTTTTTCTAAATGACTTGATTCCCAGTACACTGTGGTATCCATGTTTGTACAGAAGCTTCTCTATACGCTAGTTTTATTTCTGTCTCAATAACATTATGCTAAAGAGTGTTCTCGGAAATCTGTTAGTCACATACTATAGAGCACACATCAAGCAACTGGAATCATAAATGATATCGGCACACAAATCGTGATGCACAAGAGAATCCACTTTGAGAACACAAGAGACAGCCGCAGACCAGTGTACTCCACAACACAGAAAATAGACCGTATACACGGGTTATATTTCTGTCTAAATTACATTACTCTAAAGGGTGTTGTCGGAAATCTGTCAGTCACATTATAAAACACACACACATAGCAATTGGAATCAGCAATTGATATCGGCACAAAAATCGTGATGTAGAAGATAATCCACTTTGAAAACACAAGAGACAGCAGCAGACCAGTATACTCCACAACACAGAAAATAGACTATACACAGGTTATACTTCTGTCTAAATTACATTACTCTAAAGGGTGTTGTCGGAAATCTGTCAGTCACATTATAAAACACACACACATAGCAATTGGAATCAGCAATTGATATCGGCACAACAACTGTGATGTAGAAGATAATCCACTTTGAAAACACAGGAGACAGCAGCAGACCAGTGTACTCCTCAATACAGAAAACAGAACAAATTCCAGAGCCAAGGAGTGACCTAGAAACACTGGCTGCCAGCCTCAGCTCTTATCACTAGCCTGGCGGGTCAAATTACAGCATGCAGCTGGACAAACTTAAGCGGTGGTTTTGGGCAGAATTCGTGAGCCGTGCAGTCTGTGATCCATACCCTCACCACACAAGCTGAGCGGGAAGTGAGAGGAGGACCTATACTTCCGGTCGAAACCGGAAAGACGCAGCCGCCGAAACCGCCGATAGTGGAAACGAAGACTGCATAGACTGAGGCCGGAAGCCATAAAGCCCGGAGGCCAGTCTGTGATCCATACCCTCACCACACAAGCTGAGCGGGAAGTGAGAGAAGGACCTGTGCTTCCGGCCGAAGCCGGAAATGCGGCGACCGTAAACGGAAGCTGCTGCTGAGCATCAAAGCCCCAGACATTCTGGCTGGGACTGACGCTAGCATAAAGCACAGACTGGTTACCAACGTCCAAAGCCGAAACGGGAGGACGAGTCACCAGTAGAATGCAGAGAGTGACTCTGCCCAATTGACCTGTCTCCCGGCAGGGAGTGTCCCGACGCCTCACGAGGGCTGTGGGACCAGGTCAACTTACTTGAATGGCCTGCGAAGAAGGCGGAAACGGCAGAGGCAGGAAGCTGCACTCCAGAACCGGAAGCCACAGCTAGCAAAGCAAGGGACTGCACAACCACAAAGGAGGAAGGTAGCGCAGAGCTGACGAAAAACGGAAGAGCGCTGCATCTCCCGCTGGCCAATGTATCGGATATCTGAAACAAGAGATATATAGCAAAGAGGACCAAGAGCCCCCTAATCCGGAGCCAACAAAGAAGAAGGCGGCGAAACAACGGACGAGCTAGACGTACAGCAGTAGTCGAACTCGGAGGAGAAAAAGTCACCGAAAAAAAAACAGTGTTGAGGGCTTCGTAAGAAGCCCCAACACCTAGCTAAGCAGAGGACGACTTGGGCTTGTTACCTTACCCCTAACGTCGGCCTTAACCCCTTTCGCTCGTCTGAGTCAGCCATGCTGACTAACCAAAACGAACAAGGCAAGACAAAAATTTTCTGAAAAAACGTACGTTCAAAACGGACAGAAAACTCAGTAAACAAACAAAACAAAGAACGTGCAACGAACACAACTACCGAGCTTGCAACTACATGAGAAGACAAGACCGGTACATGCCAAACAATAAACATCAGCAAAGCTAACGAAAATACAAATGGCGGCACGCAACAGCTACTGATAACACAAGTCCCACGGACGAACTATCAGTAACAACACAGAAAGGACGTTTGCAAACAACAAACCAAAACAAGAACGGCTCACCAACTGGAGCCCGCACAGGTGAAAGACAGGTAAAACGTGGCAGGCAGGTGAGAAGTCTCACCAAGATAGCCACTGTCAGCGAAAAAATCAGGACACCCTCTCTCTAGGACGCTGAAAGATCGTATGAGTTGCCACGTGTGTGGTAGGAAGTGACGTGGTATCCACTAGAGGGGAGGTAACTCCCGGGATACCCTCTCGTTACCATGGCTACGTTTGCCTTTTTGGTGATGGGTTTGCTTCCCCTTGTTGTGTTAGATGGGTAAGCGTTTTCAGTACCTAGCATCTCAGACGTAGTCAAATGCAATATGTGATTGGGAGTAAGAATATGTAATTTAATTATTTTTTTATTAAACGATTTAAAAACAATTTCATCTTATTCTGCGTCATTTTCTGATTCCAAAAACATATACATATGTTATATTTGGATTAAAAACAAGCTCTGAAAATTAAAAATATAAAAATTATGATTAAAATTAAATTTCCGAAATCGATTTAAAAACAATTCCATCTTATTCCTTGTCGGTTCCTGATTCCAAAAACATATAGATACAGCAGTCCCTCTCATGAACGGACACCCTTGGGCCATAGCAAAACTGTCCGTACATTGCAGGTGTCCGGTCACGGGAGGGGTGACCACACCACCCCCTCCCTCATACACTCACACAGAGACACACAAACAACAGGATTGAGTCTATGCTAATCACTTCTTGTGGCTACTAAACAATAAACTCCTAATACTTCTTTAAACGTTCTGTAAAAATGATTTGTATGAAAAGTGTTGAAAAGAAGAGATAAAATAAATCCTCAAGGCAGTGAACACACTCACCATGCACTGACATACCAAAGCAGCCACACAAACACAGCACAGAGGAGCGTGTGCAGATGCTTTGCAAGAATAAGCTTGAAACCCAGTTTGAATAAATAGCAGCAGATAGAGCTGCATGTCATAATCATGTAATTTATTTTCATCTTGTCTGGCTTTATTGACTGCATGCCGATCATGTGGCATGGCAGTGACTTTTCACTCTTCAGTCAGAAATACACTGTACATAACACAGCTCCCACTCTCCCTCACTAATGCCTACCCCAAGCCGTGACAACTGATGCTTGGAAATTGTGTGGAAGAGTACACCTCTCTATTTCTCTCCAATGCTCTTCCTGCTGACATGCAGTGACACCGGACACCCCACAGAGTTTAGCCAGCTACCCCTCCACCCCCCACCCCCCTCTCTCTCTCACTCCCTCCAGCCATGTACTGTTGGGCTGTGGCCAGAGAGGTCAGCTCCAACTGTTCACTCAGAGCAAAACCAGTTGACTGTGTCGTAACTTTTGACACAGCAAGACAACTGAAGTGTTCACAGATTAGGCAACCGACTCACTGGTCAAGGCTGAGGGGAAACAAGAGTATCTTGTCAATGAAAGAGGTTACATACAGACACACGATGCTGAGAACTGTGGCCGGATTTTCACTTTCTTTCGCTCAGGACATTCATCGATTGTACGGTTTCTGTTGTTTACGCCCAACAGACAAGAATAAAGAGCACAGTGCAGTTTCATGTTGGCATCTTCGCATGTACTCCACTCCTGACCAAAACTACCCCCCCCTCCTGATGGGTACAGGTGCACTCAAGTTACCAGTGACTGTCGTCACGCCATTGCGGCTGTGATCTTTGCACCAAGAGCCGGACTGCTCTGTTATCGATTTTGTTGTGGTGAAAATTTGACGATGGTCTGTCCGTACATTGGAGGTATGACCTGCTGTTGGGACCGAAAATGAGTGTCCGTGTCCACGTTTTGCAGGTGTCCGTTTAAGGGGGGGCAAATATAGAAGGAAAACACTCCGTGCCGAGCAAATGTGTCCGTACATGTCAGGTGTCCGCTCACGCCGGGGGCCGTACATTGCAGGGACTGCTGTATGTTATATTTGGATTAAAAACACGCTCAGAAAGTTAAAACGAAGAGAGGTACAGTAAAACGTGCTATGAAGCACAGCGCAATCGCTACCGCGCCAAACAGGCTCGTCACTTTCACTGCCTTTTGCACTAGCGGCGGACTACGTTCAGTTTCATTCTGTGAGTTCCTCAGCTTGACCAAATGTAGTAATTTTGCCTTACGCGACTTGTTTTAGATTGCATGAGGTCTTAAAAGGGGGGTCCCACTGTATAGTGCAACTGCACTGACTGCTAGAAAATATTGTCTGTTTGAACTGCAGTGGAACCCCCCTTTATGACCCTCCAATTTAGGATTCCCTCCCTTTTAAGACCTTATTTGTTCAGATTTTCTGTTCATAACCAGTAAAATTACCTCCCTTTTAATTAAGACTTCCTCCTTTTTAAGAACCTCATTTCTTAGATTTTATGGGGCCTTAACTCTTACCAGTTCGCTCCCTTACCCATAGTAAGCAAGCTTACGATGCCCCCCCCCCTGTAGTTTTCCACTGACCAATTATCTAATTATCACAAAACAAATTGGTTATTTTACATTGGATGGGTTGGACAGTGGATAAACTCATATGTTAGACACACTTTATGACAAATTTCAACAAAAATCATGTTGTCACCCCCATAACCTTTTTTACCTTTAAAGATAGCACAATTATCTTTGCAAATATGAAAAGCTTATTCATTTTCCTTTCATTTGATATATAACTTTCTATATTTCATTTAGAATATGACCCCAGATAGCCACTCGGCAAGTAGGCACCAACAGCACTGTAAAATATGCCCTAAAACCCCCGAACTGGTAAGAGTTAAAAGGGGATTTCTACACTGCAACTGTGTGTGTGTGTGTGGGGTGTGTGAGCGTGTGTGTGTGTGCAAATGAACGAGCGAGTGTGTATGTGGGTGCTTGTGTTCAGGTCGGTGTGTGTGTGTGCATGTGAGTGTGAAGGTACACAACATTCACATGTATGTGGTCGTGCACATCACAGTATGCAAGTGGGCATCAAATGTTATAAACGAATGAACGCAAAACAATGCATAAAACTACAGAAAAGACAAAAAGATGGCGTTACCATGATATCTTTCGGGGTCCAGGAAGCCATGAAGATGTGGGTGAACCTGACTGGCACCACACTTTGGCAGCACATCCCAGATAAGAGAGGGGAATCGTGCTGATGGAAATGAACGGTGTGCTTTTTGAAACCTGAAAAAAAGCATTACATTAAAAAAACATGTTTAATTGTAAAAGAAAGAATTCAAAGAAGATATAGCATTTTGAAGATGTTATCAGTTTTTCTTAATCGTGAAGTAAGAGATAAAGGGCAATTGTTTTATACATGAGGAGTGTTGCGTAAAGCTTCATAATCAATTTAATGTGACCATTTTTCATTTCAAACAACACCCGAAGAGGTTCAAAAGATGAAGATTCTCATGCCTGTACACTACACCACACCATCATTACTGTACCATCACCATGGACGATAGCAACAGTTAAGAGCGTACTCACCATGCAAGAGTGAGATTCATCAGCCCCATCACCAACAGCAACATTTACCACGACACAGTCAACCATCACCCCTACACTACACTACACCACACCGTCATTACCAACACCACTGACAACAGCAACATTTACCACGACACAGTCAACCATCACCCCTACACTACACTACACCACACCGTCATTACCAACACCACTGACAACAGCAACAAGAGCGTACATGTACTCACCACGCAAGAGTGAGATTCATCAGCCCCATGTAGGACTCTGCCGACCATCTCAGAGGATCGTGCTGCTTCATGGCTATCAGAGCGTGCAGCGTGTCCACTTTGAACGTGTTGGACATGGAAAATGCGTGCTCATTTTCCACACGATGGAACAAGTGCTCTGCCGTGTAGCTGCAACAAGCACAGACGCTCAACCCCATGAGGAAAATATACTGATGAGACTTTCTGTGTTTGAATCTAGGTTTGTTGTACATTTACATGCAAACAGAGATGTGCACCTTCCCAACCACACGATTGATGAAACTTGCCCTCAGGAGATCAATTTATTTTATGTGAATGCTTACTTCCCAATAGATTTCCTGAATTTTCTAAACCTCCAAGAAAGGGAAATAACAGAAAAATACACATTTGACATTTAAACCCAAGGCCAATTTTCCCTGATTTTAAAGCTTCTGTGGTTTCTTTCATGCCACACACAGACCTGAGAAACTGATACAAAAAGTAACAAATAAGTTACAACCTCAACATTTTTTTTTCACAGACTGGTGAGAATTTTATTTTTGGCTCACGTAAGTGTAGCCTATGCGATGATAAACTTTGTCTGTCTGTGCGTGCGTGCGTGCGTGCGTGTGTGTGTGTGTGATAGAAACTTTAACATTTCCGAGTCTATGGATTACGTCAGTCTCGGTCAAAAGTGTTTGACGTGTGTGATAGAAACTATTTGAAGACGTCACATTATGACGTAAGAGGGTTAGACGTCACGCAAAGGAATTACTGAACGTCTCGGTCATTGTTATTGTGAGCGGGCCGAGACTACTTGGCGCTTTCTTGCACAGTTTCACCTATGCTTACTGTGTGTGTGTGTGTGTGTGTGTGTGTGTGTGTGTGTGTGTGTGTGTGTGTGTGTGTGTGTGTGTGTGTGTGTGTGTGTGTGTGTGTGTGTGTGTGTGTATGTGTGACGGAGTGATTGAGTTTGTGTTACTGTTTGTCGATTTCTTACGTGAGCCTTGAAGGCTTCGCCTCTTGTTTTATAATTGTATGAATAACAAGTAAATTTGTACACATAATAAAGAAAGGTCCATACATACCTCTTAAAATTGCAGAAGTCACAGCTTTTTTTAGTTTCTTTCAGGATGTTTTCGTAACTGGAATGCACACACACAATAACGTTGTCAGTTGCACATTATTTGACTGAAACAAACTTTAACAGTTAACTGCCAAAGTTACACCTGTATGTTTTACTAGCTTATAACTCATGATAAAAAAACAAAACCGTGAACATTAAATTGCCATGCTTCAAAATGCATACATTCCATTAAATCTGTTTATTTCTACCACAGCGCATTTTATTTTTCTGGATATTTTCCCTGCTCACAATAACACTCACTAATGATGCGCATCCATCTCAGTAGACTGAAAAGGAAACTCTGGGAAATCAAAATAAGATTGACTCACTAGTCTGCTTCTGGTTCATCCGGTGGTAACACTGGTCTTTTGTCTCGGAGAGGGTTGAAAATGGTGTGCTCGCGTGTGAAACGATTTACTACATGAATGATTTCCTGCAAAAATCAAAACAAAAACAAAACAATGATAACAACAGAGCAATTCTAAAAATCAATTTTGTACAAATATCAAGAGACTACATGAAGATCTGATAAAAAGTTAATATATTATATAGTTATAAATGAAGGGAAACATTAGAAGCACATGCAGACCAGCCTGAACTGTGTTCAGCTGAAATAATGAATATTGTCATTAACAGCAATGCAAAATGCTCTTGTTTTTATTTTAAGGGGTTACTTGTGTGTTCAAATCGCTCGACAGATACATTACACATTTTGTGCACAGGTTCCTCTAAGCAATATGGACACATCTGTGCAAAGAAAAAAGGTGGTTGCCTTATTAACATTTTTTTTATAATTTTTTTACTGGGGGTTGTCAAGTACGATTTTGCGAAAAACACTGTGATTCTTAACGTGATCCTAACTGATATATTTAGCTCTACAAATGATAAATGAAACATTACTTTGTGTAGATAAATGAATGAAGAGTATCACTTTATCATAATACGGCACTTATCAACGTGCATTTTCAGAAAATGATTGAGGTTTCTCGAGGGCGTACACATGAAACTATCACTCATTTAGTAGTAAAAACGTTATTAAAAAAAATTCGCTCGACAGATCATAACTAAATTTGAACACAGCTAAGTTCACTGTATACAGATACAATACCTGTAAACAAAATAAGTTGTTGCCTTATTGTCTACTTCACAATTATTCCCGCACCAACCCCACCCCCATATCTTGATTGACAAAAATGATTAAAAAAATAATTTGGGAACCCTGTATGTCAGTTGGTAGAACACTGGACTTTTGATCCATGTATTTGAATCAGGGGGAAGGGTTGGGGGTCGGAACATTTGTGTGCAAAGTTTCATAAAGATCTGTCCAGTAGATTTCTCTGAATTGCACACCACACACATATTATACACACCAGGGTGGATCAGTTAGTTTGTAAGGGGGGTGTTCTTAGAATTCAAGAGTGTAAATCGAGGTCGCTAAGCGCCCGAGACCGATCAAGGGGCATACGCCCAACCCCCACCCCTCCTCACCCCCAGAAAAAAAATCGCTTGTGAGATCCATTACACATTTTGAGCACATGTTTCTCTGAGCTATATGTACAAAGATGCAGCCAGAGAAAACGTTGTTTCCTTATTCACTTTCTTATAAGAAATTTTTTTCGGAGGTGGGCAAATGTGACCTTACAGAAAACACTGTGATTTGTAACGTTATCCTACCGGAAAGAAGGAATGGACTGAGAGCTACTATAAGCACGGCGCAGTGTGTACAATCGACCGAATGATGTTATTCACACAATACCATTTGGCGATCTCTAAAAAATAATTTAAAAACAAACTACCGTACTTTCCGGGTCATAAGGCGCGACTTTTTTCCTCGAGTTCGACCCCTGCGTCTTGTATAACGAAGCGCCTAATCCGTGTATGAAATACGAAAAAAATCAAAGAGACCGCTTGAGTACCAGTCAAACAACTTGTGATAATGCATGTTTCAGCTACTAGGTACTGCCCTGCCTTTGATCTGGCCGCACACACAGATTTCCACTCTGTTAAACTCGGTCACTGACCGGTCACTGACCCCGATGCAGGAAGTGTTTCCTCTCTCAGATATGACAGGGGAACCACCTCTCATGGCAAGGTCGTGTCTTTTAACAAGGCCACCCAGCTATCACAATGCCTTTGATCTGGCCGCACACACAGAGCACACATATTTTCACTCAGTTAAAGTCGGTCACTGACCGGTCACTGACCCCGATGCAGGAAGTGTTTCCTCTCTCAGATATGACAGGGGAACCACCTCTCATGGCAAAAACTGGGTCATTTTGGTGCGCCCTATCGGCCCCCTGCGTCCAATGGGTGACTGGATTACAATTTTTTTTAAAAAGAAGGGGGTGCGTCTTAGATAACGAAGCGCCTTGTCACCCGGAAAGTACGGTAGTTGACATGTGATGAAACTATTTACTGAAATCAAGAAGTATCTTAGTTCTAGCCGTGCATATTGGGCACCCCCTGTCGAATGCACACTGAACCGTGCGTATACGCCATCGCAATCAAGGCAAGTAACTCAGTGAGTATAAACATTAGCAAGAACCGCAACTTGAACACACTCGTAACACCTTAAAAGGTATACAAGTTGAACTACAGAACGGGATTCATGAAGGATAAAGTGACCTAAGTTTCACGTTCAATCAACTATAAACAGATGCACACAAAGGCCACATCCCACCATCAGCAAGCAACACAATAAAAAATCTTTCTTTTTTTTAGATTACATAAAAAGGAAAGAAAAGCAAACAAACTTGTAAGGTTTCAGTCACACATAACTATACTCTCTTTGCTTACAATCACAGAATTTCTGCTATCATCAGTGTTTCAATATTCCACATGAAGACATCCCAGGCCATGATATCTTTTCAACAAGAACAACAACCACAACAACAACGTTTAAATGAAATGGAAAATGTTGCTCCAAACCTACCTGATGGTACACTTCTTTGAAAAGCTCTTCATTGTTGCCGAGCCATTTTTTCACCTTGACTTGAAAAGGGTCTGGTAGAATGAGGGATGCGTTTCTTGTGCTCACAGAGTACAAAGTGTTAAAGGCAACCAATAATTTTCTGCACAAAGAGAAAACTGTCTTGAAATGAAGAAAACAGTCGCATGAAGCAATATTAAAACATTTAGTCAATATGCCGGCCTGAAACTAAAAGATCAACACTCAAAACAAGTCATCATCGAGACTACAACTAGGTGATTTCCATGGAAAGGTGAATTATTATAATTATATAAAAAAACTCAATTGGGATCCTTTTGGCTGGTCATTGTGGACAGGTGCTTGTTATCGAGAGGTGGTCACCAGGGCAGATTTGACTGTACTTTGACATGTTCACAATTGTATCCTGTGTTGATTGACAGTTGTTATCTCCCGAAATACATTTCTTTCCAAACACTTACCTGCATTTTTCATCTGATGTTTTCGCCCAGTGACTGAGAATGCTGCCAAGGTTTGCTATGGATATTTTCACGCTAAAGGGAAGGCACCGTTGCTGGAACCAATCCTGAAATGAATATCAGAATAATGTTAGACAAAAAAACCCAGGTCAAACACACAAAACCAAATGAACAACTAGCAAACACGCTAACAAAAAACCCACTTTGCCTAGAAGAACAATCATCCAATCCAACCCAAACCAACGCTGCAGTACAATGGAACCCCACCTCCCTCAACCCCATTTTTTAAGACCCTCAGATTTAAGACTTGCTTACTTTTTTTTAACTTTTTTTTTTATTCTCTTTTTGTACATTTTTTTTTACAAGTATATGTTGTACATTACAGGACATCACCTAACCAAAAGGACAGAATCATATAACAGAAAAGCACACTTGGACAATTACAACATGGGAGGATGGAATGGGGAGGGAGGGATGTTCAGTGGTTTGGTGGTCGCATTATCAAAAGGTTTTAAGAACGAAAAAACCTAAGGGTTACATCAAAACGTGCATATACAGGCGCCAATCCTTGTAGAATTTATCTACTGTATTATTCACAACTGCGTTATACTTTTCACAAATAAATCTTTGCTTAAAGTTTAAGACTTGCTTACTTGTAAGACCTTGCTTTCTCGGATTTTCTGTTCATGGCCTCAGTAAATTTGTCTGCATTTTAAGACTCTTTCCTTATCTCCGAATTTGGGAGGTACTTAAGTTAAAGGGGGTTTCCACTGCATGAAAAGCTTATAAAGACCACAACAAAAGTTCAGAAGCTGTGCATTTGATCATGATATATGGATCTATAACTGATTTGCATGGTGACTTGAAGTTCAAGCCCGAAAAGGAAAGTCCACCACACACAACCCTGGTCTCATGTGGAAGGGAAACTTTTATGAATCTGTTTTTATCAGTGTGTGTGTGTGAGTGTTTTTGTGTGCCTGTATGTATGTGTGCATGCATACACTATAAGTATAAAGATACATGATTTTAATGTATACAACAATTCTGCCTCTAAGCTGTATTCACTTTTATACTTTTGCCTTCATCTTTTAATCTGCTGCTGTAGCTGTTTATTCAGTCTCCTTCTGTGTACACTCATATACTTTTTAGCGTGTGTGTGATCTATTGATGTGCACTACTTTCACTGAGTATAAAACATTTTTTTGACAGCTCCTAGCCCAAATGTGCTAACTGAAAGGACTGAGAGAAAAAAATATGTGTGAAGAGGAATAGGTGAAAAGACTGAGAGAGGGTGAAAGTAAAATGAGATTACAGTGGAACCCCCCTTTTAAGACCTTCATAAATCTGAGAAAATCTGGTCTTAAGAAACCGGCACGGTTGGCCTAGTGGTAAGGCGTCCGCCCCGTGATCGGGAGGTCGTGGGTTCGAACCCCGGCCGGGTCATACCTAAGACTTTAAAATTGGCAATCTAGTGGCTGCTCCGCCTGGCATCTGGCATTATGGGGTTTCTTTCTTTCTTTATTTGGTGCTTAACGTCGTTTTCAACCGTTCAAGGTTATATCGCGACGGATTATGGGGTTAGTGCTAGGACTGGTTGGTCCGGTGTCAGAATAATGTGACTGGGTGAGACATGAAGCCTGTGCTGCGACTTCTGTCTTGTGTGTGGCGCACGTTATATGTCAAAGCAGCACCGCCCTGATATGGCCCTTCGTGGTCGGCTGGGCGTTAAGCAAACAAACAAACAAAGGTCTTAAAAAGGAGGGAGTCTTAAACTGGGGGTAAATTTACAGAGGTTATGAACAGAACATCTGAGAATACAGGTTCTTAAAAAGGAGGGGGTCTTAAATTGGGGGGTCTAAAAAGGGGGTTCCACTGTAACAGCAAGTGCTCTTTTGACGTTCAGTTAGCAAAAAAAGATAAACAAATTCAAGAGTAAGAGCCCTCTCTTTTCTAAATTTTTTCCCAAGTGCATGCATGCTTGTAACGAGAGATCAAAAGTAGCCTTTCCCTGCAGAATTCATCTAAAATTGTTCCAGCGAGTTACAGTACATAGAAAAGAGGTTAATTATTCAACCTACTCTCTCTCTCTCACACACACTTGTGGACCAATCCTTCCACCCACACAAAGATAAATCAATGCAAACCTGTTCATCTTGCTCATTGACAGGAACTTGGAAGGAAGGCCATATGTCATAACCGGTAGTTTTTTTCAGCTGTGGGGGAAGCTCCGGCAGGTAGGCCATCTTGGGAATGTTGGCGTTCCATGACACAGCGTAGCAAATGTACAGGATCCCACAAGAACACACACCAGCAAATGCCAAGGTCCAGCTGCTCTTCATCTGTCTTGTCCTCATTCTGAAGAAAACAAAAAGTACATATGTCATCAGGGATGGCCAAAATCTCACAAATTCCACTCGCCAGCTTGGCGAGTTACTTCACTGGCAAGCTAATAATTTCACTAGCTCGGTACACACCACGCACTAAAATTGTGACTGTCAGAAACACACACAATAGCGCGGTGATTCGATAGACAGCCGGACTGTGGTCAGCGATGATCATGCTTTCCCAGTGTTCATATGGCTTTGAAAATTGATAGTACATGTACCACCGAAAGTTGTTTTGCCTCCGGGCGAGCTGCCGAACGATTTCTACTAGCCCGACGGAATTTTTACTCAATTGCCCTTGGCGATCGGGCTGCCGATTTGGCCATCCCCGGTCATGGCTGAGATTGAAATCTAAATACAGTGGAACCCCCCTTTCGGCATGACTTAATTTTCCCTTTTTAAGACCTTGATTTTTCAGATCTTCTGTTGATAACATCTGAAAATGTATCCCCATTTTTAGACTCCCTCCTTTTCAAGACCCGATTTTCTGATTTTTTTGTGTAGGTCTTAAAAAGGGGGTTCCACTGTACTAGTCTGGATTCTGAATCAAGCTGGCTAAAATCATAATTTGATATTAACTGGCACAGATCCGAATTACGATCTGAACTGAATGAAATGAGAATCTTTGGTCGTAAACGCACACTGATTCGAATTTCTCCTAGCTTCCCCGGCCCTAAATTGTTTCAAGTACCAATTTCCAGCAGGCTAGACTGGACAGCCCGGTTTTGTTTGTTTATTTGTTGCTTAACGTCCAGCCGACTACGCAGAGCCATATCAGGACGAGGAAGGGGGGGATGAAGGGGGCCACTTGTCAAGCGATTCCTGTTTACAAATGCACTAACCCATTACTTGTGTCCCAGCAGGCTTTAGTAAAACTAAATTAATACCTACTGGAAGATTACCAGTTTCCAGTATGTTAAAATAGGCTTAACCTATCTACTGCTGGACTTACATCAGAACACTAACAGATTAAACTATACATGAATCGCGAGACAAGCGGCGAGAAGAGATTTTTGGAAAAAATACCGGTGAATGAGCAAGAAGGCAGAAAAAAGAAAAGAATTCACGAAGAAAAAGAGAGCATGACAGGAAAGAGGAACCAAAAATCTACCTAACAGCAAACTAGAAAGCTCCTGCGGTTCCAAAAACAGGAGGGACCTTTAATTTCATAACCGCAGTGCCCCACTGCGGGAATTCTGAATCAAGCTGGCTAAAATCATAATTTGATATTAACTGGCACAGATCCGAATTACGATCTGAACTGAATGAAATGAGAATCTTTGGTCGTAAACGCACACTGATTCGAATTTCTCCTAGCTTCCCCGGCCCTAAATTGTTTCAGGTACCAATTTCCAGCAGGCTAGACTGGACAGCCCGGTGAAAATGGGGTATTTGCATTCGGCCCAAATGCGGATCAAACCCACAACATCCAGCGTGAGAGGCAAGCACTATAAACACTATACTACACTGGCTCTCATACATTAGGCCCCCCCAAAAAATAGGTGTGGTTACGGTAACATAGCCAAAAAAAATAGGGTAGGAAGGTAGGCAATCACTTTTTTTTTTTTAACTTTTTTTTTCTAATGTGTACAAATTAAACCTACTTGACAGGGAAATAAGTGTGCGACTCGGGCGATTTCGCTTTCATTGCGTTTTCTGCACTCGTTTTTTTTTTTGTTGACAAATGTAATAAAAAGTTATAGGGTCGGCCCTTAAAAATAGGGTAGGTCGGTTTACCGTAACCACACCTATTTTATTTTTAGGCCTTACAAATCACTGGCTCTCATACAACCACTAAATACTTGCAATGACATGGAAGGCACTTTAAATAATTTTAAAGAGTGACAAAAGTTTACAGTATCCACATACAGTATAAAGTAAGGGACAGTGTGTGAATAAAAACAACAACTAAAAAATGAACTGTACACACCCCTGCAAAATACTGGAGGTCATCAAGAAAACTGGTAATACAGTGGAACCCCTCCCTGTTAAGACCTAAAAAATCTGAGAAAATCAGGTCTTAAAAAGGAGGGAGTTTTAAAATGGGGGTAATTTTACAGAGGTTATGAACAGAACATCTGAGAATACATGGTCTTAAAAGGGAGGGAGTCTTAAAATGGGGGGTCTTCAAAGGGGGGTTCCACTGTATATAAAATACACTTTGCAGCCTGGCTTTATTTAACACAATATTCTGTGAAGAAGACTCACTCAACCTGCCCAATATTCACAAGTTTTCTTCCTTTGAAAAGACTGGTGTGAAAGTTAATTTGATTCGTGCCTGCAGAACTGGATCAACATAATTATGCGAGGAAAGTGTCTGACTGATAAAACTATAAAGGTGAAAGAAATTCAAGTTTTACGCCCTCACAGGAAATTTAGTCATTAGGGGCATGTTCCCGGGTTTTAACCCGACGTTAGATGAGATACACAAGTGTATGCAGGTTTAGGTGGTATCAGCCATCTGCACTTATGGCAGAATGACCGAGGTCTTTTACGTGCCACTGTGGTGACACGGGGGTGGGAGATGGATACCGTCTCTGGGTCTGCACATAAGGTTGACCTGTGTCCGTCCCGGCCCGGATTCGAACAAGCGACCTTTCGATCACAAGTCCAGTGCTCTACCACCTGAGCTACCCGGGCCCCCCAACTATAAAGGTAGACGAACAACCTCAAAAGTTCTCCCAGCATTCATGAAAGACACGGGTGTTGGACTAAATCTTTCTTTCTTTCTTTATTTGGTGTTTAACGTCATTTTCAACCACGAAGGTTATATCGCGACGGGGAAAGGGGTGGGGCGGGGGGGGGGGGGGGGTGGGGGGGAGACGGGATAGAGCCACTTATTAATTGTTTCTTGTTCACAAAAGCACTAATAAAAACAAAGGCTCCAGGGGCTAATGCAACGTAGTACAATATATGACCTTACTGGGAGAATGCAAGTTTCCAGTACAAAGGACTTAACATTTCTTACATACTGCTTGACTACAATCTTTACAAACATTGACTATATTCTATACAAGAAACACTTAACAAGGGTAACAGGAGAAACAGAATCCGTTAGTCACCTCTTACGACATGCTGGGGAGCATCGGGTAAATTCTTCCCCCTAACCTGCGGGGGGTGTTGGACTAAATGTCAACATTATGAATTGAATACGAGCCAAAACAAGACCTAGAACACTAAATCGATGTAACCTCATTCTGTTTTAACAAATAATATTTTGTCTGTCAATCGTTTTAATGTGTTTCCTTGTACTGTATCTGTCTGGGTAAATGTTAATAAGTGCAAAGGTAAAACATTCCAATAAGTTGCCGGTTGTATCATCTGAGTTGGTTTTGCATACATGTTTGGTCCAATTCACACAGGAGTTTCTTTGATGAAATCAGAATTCTGATTCTAGTCAGATAGGCCGGATACAATCAGAATTCCCATCTCATCTAGATGATTTGTGGGTTTGATTTAAAAACTGAATAAAATTAGAATACTAATTCTATCCAGTGAAGTTCTGGATAAAACTGTAATTCTCATCTGAGCCAGATGAAATTAGAATCAAGTGTTTTATTACCAAAGATTCCCATTTCATCGGGTTTAAATCACAGGTTGGATCCTATCCAGATTAGATCAGAATTGTAGTTCTTTCCATCTATATTCAGAGTTCAGTCAAACTTCTATGAATCTCAGTATGCAAAATATTATTATATATCTAACCTACTAATTAACATGCATGGCAAAATTATTCTTGTGAAGTCCATCCGGATACATCTGCATTGAAACCATCACCCCACCCCACTTCAAGACCTCATTTCTTTAATTTTTTTTTAGAGAAAATAAGACCTCAAAAGGGAAGTAAATTCAAAGATGTTTTGAACAGAAAATCTGAGAAAAAAACGATGTTAAAATGGGTCTCTTAAAACAACAAGGGTGGGGGGGGGGGGGCACGTGATCCGTCCAGTTGAATCCATTCCATAAAGAATTGTAAATCCTTCTTTGTTAATTCGACATTTTGATTGGTCAATGCAATCACTCAGCGGTCAGGCAATCAGCGTGTCTCACCTCCAAATGGATCTGCCTCAATGTACACTTCCTGGCAAGCGTATCAATACAAGTCATGTGTTTCACGTGTCGCCATGACTGCAATAGTTTCTGCCAGCCGGTTGGTCATGCGCACGAACGATAGACAAATCAAGGGAAATGGAAGACAGCAAGTACGCAATTTGGTGACCGAGACATGAAAAGGATGTGACGTCATGTTATAATGAATGACGAATTGTTCTAGCGAGAACGTCACTTTGTGATTCGGCCTTTGCAGACTTCTCAAAAGGAACAAGCCATGGAAAAGTCAGTCTGTAAAATATAGAAAAGCACATAATAACCTCAAGCGAATTATAATGTGCTAAGCACATCGTAATTCCATGGGACTATACTTGCACCGAAGGCGATGGTAAGTACGTGACAAGTCATGAATAAAATTGATGAATTGAGGTGCCACTTCACATCCAAAAAGAAAGATCCTTTGAATGGATAGATTTACAATTACAATATCGACCTGCTGCTTTCAACATGGAGGGGTGTGCCTAAATTGTCTCACCTGTGATTTGTAAATGGAATCCCTCCGGCCTGAGGGATTCCATTTACAAATCACAGGTGAGACAATTTAGGCACACCCCTCCATGTTGAAAGCAATCGGTGAATATTGTATCATTGTAAGCTCCTCACCACCAACACCACCCCAAAACATAAACACGTAACATTAAGAAAAAAACAACAGTGAAACATGCCAAGTTTCAACACTCCAACCAGTAAAGAGTGACTCAAGTGATACTGCTGCACTGCCCAATGTTCAGGTGTCAGATAAATCTTCCTCTAAATCTACAAAGTACAAGCAGCATACTTAGCATACAATGAGTGTACTTATAGCTCTGTTATCAAAATTGCAGCTACAGTTGAAAGTCCCCCTTTTAAGAGAAGAAAGAAACCCTTCTCCAGGTAGTTTTATGGGAGGCTGTCGCCAGGAGGTCCGGGAAGCTCAACTGTGTCCATTCCTCAACTTTGTCCAACCAGTTAAGACCCCCCAGTTTAAGACTCCTTCCCTTTTAAGAGCCTCTTTTCTCAGACTTTCTGTTGATAATCTTAGTAAATTTACCCCCATTTTAAGACTCGTTTTTAAGACCTGATTTTCTCAGATTTTTGAAGGTCTTAAAATGGGGGTTCCACTGTACTTGTTTCAAACAGACATGAGGGACTGAACAAGGCTAGTTAAAAAAGATAGAAAGGAAATGTTAACATGCAGGTACATGCCCAGAGCAAACCAACTTTACTTCAGTTCAAACTGCCTTTGATCAATATAGTTTGTTAGAACAGTACCAGTATAAGGCAATTGGCTGAACATGTTATATCTTACCAGCCCTGAAAGTCCAACAAATGGTGTACTCGCCTTTGGCTAAGTGATTCTGAAAATTCACTAGCCAGAGAGCAAACTTTACTAGCCAAACCAACAATTTGTTTCAGCAACTTTACTCGGCATTTGACGAGTAGATGGAACATTTGTACTCGCAGGTTACATGTTTCTACTCGCCACGGCGAGTAAAATACTCGCCACTATCAAGCCTGCTTACCACATTTTTATTTGAAGGTACATCACTTCTCATGTAAGCTATCACATTCACCACCACAAATCTATCCATGTTTTTACAAAAGAAAAGCACAACAGGGATGGCCAAACCGTCCGCCCGATTGCTAGTAGAAATCGCCTGGCAGTTCGCCCTGCTGGCCAGTGAAAATTCTGGTCAAATGCAAAACTTTTGGTTGTACTATCAAGTTCTAAACCCATATAAGCACTTCAGATGCAGGAACTTCTGTCGTCTGAAAAATAATCGCCATGTTCTTGTGAAACAAAAAAACGAGGCTCCTGTGTGTATCACTGCTGTTTTAATTGTGTAAAGAAATCTAATATATACCTTTTTCGAGTAAAATAAAAACATACTGCAAAGTTCTATCTTTATCTTTCTGGAAGATGAATCTGTCCTAAAAACTAAATGTTTTATAAAAATAAAAATAAAAAAGTAACAGAAAACATCAAATTTGACCCATAATACATTCAAATATCACTTTTAAGGACAAAAACCACTTTTTCTGAGGCTTTTTATTAAGAACCTTGAACAAAACTTGAAAAGCTTGACATCTCTACCCTTAACTGTATAGCCCAGCTGTTGTCTACCTTCAAATATCTGTAAATAATTTAGTATTAATCCATTAGTAATTTTTTTCATTTTCAGCAGAACGAGTTTCAAGTTAAGACTTGTAAGTTATATGCATTGGTCGTCTAGACGTAATTGTAAGGTTATAAAAATATCATGCTTTGTACTTGTTTCGCATTATTTCACAATAAAGCACGGACAACTGTTCTTCGCATTTATACATGCAACATCAGGCACAAGATCATGAAATTGTTAACGAAAAGCCTGCAAGCATGCCCTGCCTGGTTATTGAAAGAATTATTCCCGGAGGTTTCAAAATACTCTTCTTTTTTGTTCATGTGTTAAAACTCCCACTATCTTTTACGTGTATGACTGTTTTAACCCCACCATTCAGGCAGTCATATGCCACTTTCGGGGAAGAGAAAATGCTCTAACTCCCCCTGTCTGTGAACCTATCTCATGCCTAAACCTTAGACATGTACAACAGGCACACAGAAAGAAATTAAATGTTGCTCTTCACATGCAGCAATTGCTCCTCAGTTCACAGCTCCAAGAATAACCTAAGTTTCACAGCAATCTCAGACCTGTCAAAACTCCATTAAGGGATTATCAACATCCTTCAAAAGCCACACCTGTGTCTTTGTGCAAGAATTACAGTGCCACAGCTGTACTGACTACCCACTGGTCAGTTGCTCAGACCCTAGTCCAATAACAATGACCCACTTTCCACTCCACTCTTGCATTGTACAGTGGTACATGCCATGAAATGACACCCTTGGGACCAGTTGAGTGTCCATACATTGCAGGTGGCCTGTCATGACAGGTACATTTCGGTCACAATAACAGACAAATGGACTCCAGAAGGTGTCCTTTCATGGGAGGTGTCCACTCATCAGAGGGGCCTTACATTGCAGGTATCACTGTATTGACACTTCTACCCAATCAGTCTGTGAAGACTTTTAAGACCCCCTTAAAATCTGAAAAAAAATGTAAGGCCTTCAAGGAGAGAGTCTAAATAAAGGAGAGAGTTTAAATAAAATGAAAGTAAATTAATACAGATGTTATGATAAAAATCTGAGCAATCCGAGTACAGTGGAACCCCCCTTTTAAGACCCCCCCCGGCCCAATTTAAGACTCTTCCCATTTAAGACCTTACTTTCTCAGATTTTCTCTTCATAACATCTCTAAAATTACCTCCATTTTAAGACTCCCTCCTTATTAAGACCTGATTTTGTCCAATTTGTTTTTTAGGTCTTAAAAGGGGGGGTTCCACTGTAAACTGAAAGAATACCTTGTCTTAAATCCTGTGTGTACAAGTGGGTTCCACTGTGACCCCAAGCTGAAATGTTTGTTTTTCATGCCAAACTTACTTCAGGTAACCAAGGCAACCACTACAATCTCACAAACTTCTGGCTCAGCCTAAGCTAGAGGCAAAGAAAAGGAAGAAAAGGAAGAAAAGCATGCAAACATTTTCCTTTAGGCTTGCCACTTGTTATGACTTTGGCAGGGGATGTAATGTGTAAGTGGTTGAAGCAGGTGTTGTGAAACTTTACACAAATCAAATACAGTGGGACCCCCCTTTTAAGACCTCCAAAAATCTGAGAAAATCAGGTCTTAAAAAGGAGGGAGTCTTAAAATGGGGGTAAATTGACAGAGGTTATGAAAAGAAAGTCTGAAAAAAACAGACTCTTAAAAAGGGAGGAAGTCTTAAATTAGGGGGGGGGTCTTAAAAGGGGGGTTCCACTGTACTTTCAACATGGCCACTTTCAAAACCAAGTTTTCCCAAAGAAATCTGGTTTTCTTTTCTGTTCATAACATCTGTAATGGGGCTGTCACACCTGTAACCATTATCAGTGCATAGCTTAAACTGACCTCATTTCTAAAACCTGATTATCAGTTTCTACGACAAGTACTTGTAGACTCACTATCTGTCAAGCAAAATGAATAGGTATTGCAAGTTTGTTTGTTCGTTCATGGGCTGAAACTCCCACGGCTTTTACGTGTATGACCGTTTTTACCCCGCCATTTAGGCAGCCATACGCCGCTTTCGGAGGAAGCATGCTGGGTATTTTCGTGTTTCTATAACCCACCAAACTCTGACATGGATTACAGGATCTTTTTCGTGCGCACTTGGTCTTGTGCTTGCGTGTACACACGGGGGTGTTCGGACACCGAGGAGAGTCTGCACACAAAGTTGACTCTGAGAAATAAATCTCTCGCCGAACGTGGGGACGAACTCACGCTGACAGCGGCCAACTGGATACAAATCCAGCGCGCTACCGACTGGGCTACATCCCCGCCCAGGGATTGCAAGTACACTGCTTCAAAAAATTGCCCTCAATTAAAACCCACCACTGCTTATTATCCCTAGACATGTCAGACACATTCATTCAAGTTTTCTCGCTAAGTATTAACATCAACCTGAAGGCCAGCAAAATCTTTAAGCCATTCTTATACAATGCATTTGAAAGCATTTGATGCTAATTGCTAGCATAAAAGGGCTTTGTAACACACACACAACATGTCTTCAGAATGAATAAGTAACTGCATGACAACACATTTGCTCGAGTTGAAGTCTATAAAGAATGAATTCATAGATAACCAACTACCTTGGCATAAATTGATACAAATGGAACTTGACTGAAATGGAACTTAGTGCTGAATTGAACGAGATACAACACATAGTCATATACATATATATTGATTCACTCATTTCCTCATCCACCCTTCCCTTTCAGCTCCTTCACAGTTCACTTGGAACAAAGGCGGATCTTAATACTTCTTCTTGGTGGTAATATTACTTCCTTGTTTAAATTCATACAAATGGTTATCGGCAAACTTTCGGTAAAAGTATTATTGTTTAGGGTGTTTCACGTCATACTCAAGAAGAACTGAGAAAACCACCAGGCCGTGCATTTCCTGTATACATGAATGATGAAATATTCTCCCAACTTGGGTTGAATGAGACCCCTTCTGCTCTCCTTTCCAAAACAGGCCTCAGAACAGCACAAGATATAGGTCAAATTCAGGAAAGCAGCACTAGATATATATAGGGGAGTCTTAGTGGTATACACTTACAGAGTGACACAGATTTCCGTCCATGCATACACTTTGACAACGAGTCTATGAGATATATGCTTTGTACCATGGCATTCTCTGGGGTCTGATTTGAAGGTTTAACAAAAAAAAGTAACTTGGAAAACATTCAAAACGTAGAAATACAAAAGTAATGCGAGTGATGCACACACCATGCAGAACCAGCTTGGGTCTAGGCATCTGAGCATTCAAATAAATGAAAGACTTTCATTCTGCAAGAGTCAGGGTTAAACATACCTATTCAGGGTTCGACACTAGCGGGGGCGGGGGGCGGAACGCCCCAGAGTTTTGTGTTCCGCCCCAAACATTGCCGAAGCTTGGGGCCCACTCCGCCCCAGGATAAATTCCAACAATGACAAACCGAAAATTCTAATGCCAGCAGAGCCAATCACTAAAAATCGCCAGTCAAAGTCGTCACTGAAATTTGCGTTACGATCAATGCCGCAGTCAAGAAAAAAACACATTCAAATCGTCGAAGGACAATGTCGTAAGGGAAATAACTCCCAGATTGCGCTCTTTAGCGTGAGAGATAAGTATCGCCTTCAAATGCCAAACGCAAAATGTGGCGACACATCCCTGGTGTAAAAAGACATGGAAATGAAGATGAAGAACAGGGTGGAGAGAAACGAAAAAAGGAGACCGATGCAGCCTAAAACGCGAAGCGCTGTCGTAATTTCAATGTCAAATGGTTGAAAGAATTTCCCTGGCTTCAGTACGATGAAGAAAAACAGACAATGCATTGCCGCACGTGAATACTGAGAGTGGGCCCCAGATTTTTTTTTTCCGCCCCAGCAATTTCCATCTAATAAGTTAGTGTCGACCCCTGCCTATTGCAATGAAAAACTTTAGGAAATGTGTTAACAAGTTTCAAGTAATTACCAACAAGTTAAACACAAAATAAAATAAACTGCAGAAGTAGATCACATGTATGTCAAAAAGTTTGTGGTTGGATAATGAACAAATAGGACTTGTAACGAGGCATTTCAATGTCTGAGTGTGAAAGACTTGAAAACCTTGTATACACTTGGAGTGAATAATATAGCCTTTTCCTGAACCTTTTTCATCCAAAATTTGGCTAAATTATGGGTTCTTGTGATCCTTGACTAATTTAGTAATTAGCTCAGCACTCGATCGCTATAACAACATAGCGACACGAAACGACAACAAATGAACTTGATTAATTAGAACTAAGAAGCAGATGTACACACGTACTGATCTATTTGGTCACACTTGATAGAACTTTACTATATTATGGAGATTTACCATCTGTTGCAACTTGCATACATGTAGGCCCTATCTGTCCAATCCTAATACTGTATTCACACAACTGCTAGTGCTACAGCTGTGACGTGAGCCTACACTTACACCGAGTCACTAGAAAGTTGTTTCATCATACCCAGACAGTCCACCTAGCGAACTAGTCTATCGGTATCACTATACATTCATGTTTAGATAAGGTTTCGCGTCAGTTACTCCTCAGGATCATGCGGCAATGAGTGCAACGATTTACGCATTCAGTCCATGATAGGGAAATCGACAGCCCAGATTTATAATTTTATATGTACGCTCTAACACCTAAAACATCCCATTCTGTGCATTACTTACCTCGTAAAGCAAACCAATGAGGAGAACCATCCGTCCACAACACTGCACATTTCAATCAATGAGCCATGTGGCTGGCTATCGCGTCCTACATGTTTGAACGCGAAGTTGCTTGGCAGCTTACTTTCACACAGCAGACAAATTACTCTCAAAGGGAGGTAACTGCATTGTTGGTTTTGATTGCAGTGTCTAAATACTGACAACAGCACGAAATAAGGAGGAATACTCAAAAGTCAAACGTGCTAATCATGGATTAGAAGATGTCCGATGTTACTTGTGTCCAAGAAATGGAGAAAAAAACCGAATTCTGTGTTTGGTACGTTCATTCCTTGTCTTCTTGCTAAAACAGAACGTATTTGAAAAGGAGAAAAAAAAGAGAGAGCAAGACCGTTTGAACCGTATCATTCTAGGGCCACGAGCCCTAGTACTACGCTGGCGTCGGCTCACATGTATGTATAGCTGAAAGCTTATGGGTGTCGGCAGGCGTTTGCGCATGCGCTTATGTCGGCCTTCTTTTTTTTTGGATCCCCGGACATGATAATGCTTTATGATCGTGTATTTGTGCTATTCAAGGGCGCTTTATAAAATGCGATGGGTGACAAACGACAAATGTCCATGTAAATAAAATTCAACCAGTTTTTATATTTTTATAATTTATTGCCTGTCATGAGCGAAGGTTTGGTGGCCTAACGGTTTAGGCGATGCGCTGCGAACACTGTAGTCCGGGGTTCAGGCTCCGCTTGCGGCGAGTATATTACATTTTTCTTGGTCTCCTATTTTTGTGAAATCCTTCTGGAGTGCAAGTGTCAGTTGACACATTTTTTAAGGTCGAATTAGTTTTTAATTATAATTTTTAGAGCGTGTGTTCTGCGCTTGTTCACACTTGTTCAAAATGCATACTCATGATACTGGGCAACTGAGCGACATCACTGACTTACACGACCGAGTTGCCTCCCATCTTTTTGTGACTTCAAGCTTACGCTTGTAATCTATGATTATTTTCAATCAGGACTCATGGGACTATTCGCTTATAGATGTCTGTTGCGGGTTTTTTTCACACAAGAACTATCGAAACACTGGACATTTGAAGTTAACGGGTACACTAGGAAGCTAATGTATATACCCGTGAAAGGATAAAACGAACTTAATTGTGACTTTCCATGACGTGTGTTTTTTCGTATGTGCCTCTTTAAGTTGTTCATTGCCTTCTGTCTGTGCATCGTGGTTCTTGGCTGGAAACAATGGAATCAAAGGCACTTAAAGAGAAACCATTTTAGCTCCAAAACGCAGCATTTTTTTTAATCGTCATTGGCAAAGTGGTTTTGCATTTAATCCCAGCGAAGCTGGAGGTATCCCACGAACGCATTTTCATACCGATAATACATGATAAAGAAGGATTCTTTGTGCCCGGCTACGTGCTACAGTCGGAGATGGAAGTTCACCAAAAATTGGGACCATACTAACAAAAATACGGTGGGTGCAATAGTCGCCCCCATTTTTTGAGCAAACGCCACCCAAGGCCGCTTTGGACGGGTAGAAATTCTGTACTTTCCAAGTCTATTTGTGTGTGGTTGTTCAAGACTATGGATAAAGCTCGCGTGAGAAGATTACGTCACGGTCAAAAGTCTTTGATGTCAATTAATGCATCATGACGTCATGCCTCCCTGTAGTCTTTTTCTCTCGCGCGGTGTGTGTGTGTGTGTGTGTGTGTGTGTGTGTGTGTGTGTGTGAGGGGCGGACGAGGGGGGTGCACAGGGTGTAGGTGCACCCCCCCCTCCAGCAAAAAAAAAAAAATTTTTAAATTTGGAAAGCTGATTCTATGACCATTTCTAAGTTCAAATGGCACCAGATGGCTCCATTTTGCTTCTTTGGGCCAAATTTTTTTCCGGGGGGACATGCCCCCAGACCCCCCTAGCAAATTCGAGCGCTTCGCGCCCATCACATTCACTTTTGATTCAAAGTGCACCCCCCCCCCCTTACAAAGCAACTTATCCGCCCCTGTGTGTGTGTGTGTGTGTGTGTGTGTGTGTTCATTTTGTGCACATGTGTTAGTGTTAGTGTGTTAGTGTGTTAGTGTTAGTGTGTGTGTGTGTGTGTGTGCACGGTGTGTGTGTGTGTGTGTGTGCATGAGTCTGTACTCGTGTGTGTGTGTGTGTGTGTGTATGTGTGTGTGTGTGTGTTTGTGTGTATGTGTGTGTGTGTGTGTGCGTAAGAAAGACTGAGAGAGAGAGTGAGAAAGAGTGTGTGTGTGTGTGTGTGTGAATGTATGTGTGTGTATGAGTTTGTGTGTGTATGAGTGTGTACATGTGTTTGTTTGTAAAGGTGTGTGTGTCCGTCTGTCTATGTGCGTATTTGTTTGTTTGTTTAACGCCCAGCCGACCACGAAGGGCCATATTTGTGAGGGCGGTGCTGCTTTGAGATATAACGTGCGCCAAACACGAGGCAGAAGTCGCAGCACAGGCTTCATGTCTCAGCCAGTCACATAGTTCTGACACCGGACCAACCAGTCCTAGCATGCACTAACCCCATAATGCCAGACGCCAGGCGGAGCAGCCACTAGATTGCCAATTTTAAAGTCTTAGGTATGACCCGGCCTGGGTTCTAACCCACGACCTCCCGATCACGGGGCGGACGCCTTGGCCAACCGTGTATGTGCGTATGAGTGTGTGTTTTGTGTGTATGAGATTTGTGTGAGTCAATGTGTGTGTGTGTGTGTGTGTGTGTGTGTATGTGTGTGTGTCTGTGGGTGTGTCTGTGGGTGTGTGCGTGCGTACATGTGTGTGTGTATGTGTGTGTGTGTGTGTGTGTGTATGTGTGTGTGGGTGTGTGTCTGTTTGTATAAGAGAGAAAGAGAGAGAGGGTGGGTGGGTGTGTGTTTGTGCGTAAATGTATGTGTGTGTGTGTATGTGTGTTTGTTTGTAAAGGTGTGTATGTCCGTCTGTCTATATGTGCGTATGGGTGTGTGTTTTGTGTGTATGAAGTGTGTGTGAGAGAGAGTGAGTGCGTGTGTGTGTGTGTGTGTGTGTGTGTGTGTGTTTGTGTATGTGTGTGTTTGTGGGTGTGTGCGTGCGTATGTACATGTGTGTGTGTGTGTATGTTTGTGTGGGGGTGTGTCTGTTTGTATAAGAGAGAGAGAGAGAGAGAGAGAGAGAGAGAGAGAGTGGGTGGGTGTGTGTTTGTGCGTAAGTGTATGTGTGTGTGTGTGTATCACGTTGTGTTTGTTTGTAAAGGTGTGTATGTCCGTTTATATATGTGCGTATGGGTGTGTGTTTTGTGTGTATGAAGTGTGTGTGAGAGAGTGAGTGAGTGCGTGTGAGTGAGTGTGTATGTGTGTAACTTTGGGTATGTGTGTGTGTGTGTGTGTGTGTGTGTGTTCGTGTGTGTGTGTTTGAGAGAGAGACTGAGAGAGAGAGAGAGAGAGAGAGAGAGAGAGAGAGAGGTTTGTCTTTCGCTGGGGTATGCAGTGCCTTGGCGTTGCACATCCACTTAATTTGTAATGATTGTATTTATTATTTTTCCTTTAGTATTCAGGATGACTACACACCATTATTTGAAACAGAGACAATGGAATTTCCTACCCGGGGATCCTAAAAACTTGTATTCTTAAAAGGCCAACTCCGCTTCCCGTAATTATAACCATCAGTTTATGGCCACGGACACTGTCAGGCTTTTACACACAGTACAAACACACTTTTGTTCAAATACTTACTGCTAGTAGAGAACACCCTCCACACACACACACACACACACACACACACACACACACACACACACACACACACACAGAAGCCGTATATATCTATCTATATATATAAATATATAGAGATAGATGACAGTGGATTTTTCGATAAATAGATTCGACATTAGCACTTTTACAGTGAGGACAACTTACGGGTACATGCAAGGAAAGCCCACAACTTCTAAGGCGAACAACTCTGCAGAGTCTGCTGTGAAGGGCGACGGTAGTCTCCCTGTCACACTCGACCCCCTTTGAATGAACTTTGTCCCCAAAGTTCCGAACCATGGACCCGCCAGGTTGGTGGAATGGGAACAGCACGATAATGATTCAGTGGCATGAACATTTCATGTCGAGTCCCATCCCTGTAGACGACGCCAAATGTAACCGAGTGCCGAAACACCACAATCACCTTTGAAGGCGAAATCCACTCAAATGGGATTGAGAGTAACTGTTTTGGCTTCTCAAAGGAAGGCCCGAACATACAGACACACTAAAGCCGCCAGACCACATCACAAACAGAACTCTACAATCCACAGGTGTTGCCCACACACACACACACACACACACACACACACACACACACACACACACACACACACACACACGGAGAAGCCGTGTATATATATATGTATATCTATATCTATAAATATATAGAGATAGATGACAGTGTATTTTTCGCGTTGCTATAAATTGATTCGACCTTTTCACTTTTACACTAAGGACAACTTACGGGTGCAAGGAAAGCGTTCTGGACAGTGCTGTGACATTCTAAAAATAGTAACGTAGTAACGGGAATATGGATTGACGCCACACGAAGGAAGGGAGATAAACGCTGAAAACACTGGAGAAGATAAGGAAGAGTTACTGGGAATGGATCCAGAGAAAAACCAAAATCGGTTTAGCGCTGCGCGCTGAGAGCACGTGTTGAAATATCTCGTCGACCAGGTTGTGTCCGGGGTGTACCTGAATATGGCCACCAAATTTGAAAGAGATCCATCGAGAACTTTGGCCGTGCATCGCGGACACTCACACACACACACACACACACACACACACACACACACACACACACACACACACACACACACACACAAGTCGTATATATATATAGATGTTTTCGGAGAAATAACCGAGTACAGGGAA
Source organism: Littorina saxatilis (assembly GCF_037325665.1). Lineage (NCBI taxonomy): Eukaryota > Metazoa > Mollusca > Gastropoda > Littorinimorpha > Littorinidae > Littorina > Littorina saxatilis. The sequence goes on along the minus strand of NC_090248.1, from coordinate 24,947,305 downwards.
TGTTAGTCATCCTCAAATAAAAGTAAAGTCAGTTTCTGAGAATGCCGCATTATTCGGAGTCATGATCAAGCTAAACTTCATGCAGTGTGTTTTGCCTGAATCACAGTGTTAACAGACTCGTATTGTTAAAGCAGGGCTCCCCACGGACGCTTGACTTAGAGGTTCCCAACACTCATAGCGAAAAGCACATATTCTCACTGAGGTAAAAAAAAACCACAAAAAAACCCCGCTAGCAGTTATTCATTGACAAGCAATTGCAGTCAAGCTTGTGTTTTTTCCATTGACAAAAACACATGTTTATTTATTGAAATGTAAGTCTACGCCCCATTGATTTATGACACTGATGCACAAATATTGTTTCCACTGGCAGCTGTTCGGTTCATACGTTATTGTGCAACAACTAAGCTAAACCTTACTTTGATTTTTCGAGAGATTTATTTATCTTAGTCAACTTTGTGCAGACTTCCTTTTGTGTTCGAACAACCCCTTGTGCACACATGCACACAATAAAGACTCCACTCTCACATAAAAGTCTTAGGGCTTGGAAAACACGAAGATATGCATGCATTATCTCTCGTCTGTCATTATGATACTCTGACGAGACCCGCCGAATGCTTGCAGGTCGAAGAAAGACAGCTGCTGCAGTGGGCTTGTTCGAGTTAAAATGTCTCCCCATATCCTCAGCGTATAACCATTACCTGTCCCATCATACGCTAACTGGTATAAGAGGAATTTAAACTCATTAAGGCAGTGTACATGCAATTTGACATGACGAACATTACAAGACAAAGTGAAGAACACACTGTGGACACAAAGAAAAAGAATGTATGTGAATTTAATTTGTATTAACAATACAATTACAAAAATTTGTACAGTGTTTCTGGTCAGGCAGTTATATAACGCATATAAAAAATTGTTTAGTTTACATTGAGTCAGAAGAATAAAATAGTGTCAGGCAGCAGGGCTGATTATCTCAAGATGTTCACGGAAACTATGCAATATTAGAGAATAAGTCGACTGATCCATTATAAAACCAGAATGCCATTTTAACAGTTCGGTAGTTTTTACGTGGCTTGAATACAGTACCACACACAAAATACTAGTAAGAAACACAAGTAAGAAACAAGCAAAACTGAAAGTGATTTTTCAACGATGTTAATGTCAAATTTTGATTCAAGGTATATTTATTTGAAATGTTTGTACTTGTCAACTTGAAGAGCCGATTACTTTTACAATCTTGGCATCTTTATAAAAACACAAATGTACCCTTTTTAGGTCCATCTGGTATATCTGAGAGACACTGAAAAGTGACTTATTTAAGGGCAAATTCTGGCGTTAAAACGGCGGTCTCTCTGCATAGTTTCAAACTGCAGAATGTAAACATTACGCATTGACAGACTAATAAAGGCAGTGTTGGTCAAATTAAATGTTTTCATTCAATAGATGCGCATTCACAAGTCAGTGTTCATGAACAGGTGTGATATCGCATTTCAAAAATGAAGAATATTGGTCCTGTTCTTGGCTGTCTGGTCCCAGTCCCAAATAACGAGGTCGCAAATATCAGATAATACGATGGTACATGGTAATTCTTTATTGTGCAAAAGGTCAATTTAAGTGTGCAGCCTTTCACAAGGCTCACATTCAGGGGACTTTCTTTTTATGACAGCCTCGCTTTGTTATTAACTATTCCCCAGGATCTGAGGAATGCTCTCACGTTCTCAGAAGAATGACACGTTAACGTTGGTGTTCTTGTGTGGTATTTGTCGGGGGGGGGGGGGGGGTGTAACGGCAATTACGCAACAGAAAATATATTCGCTTGGAATCGTGACATCTCGAACAATGGCAGGCAGAACTCATAGTCCACAGACAGAACTAAGGGCCTGGCTTTTCAATCTCAACATAAACACTGATTTGCAATTTACAGCCTATAAAATCCCTGCCATATAAATTATGTCATGGCTGCTACATTTGTGGTATTCCTTTAAAATGTATTTCACAAAAGCAACCAATTTGAAGAAGGTTTCTGGTAAATATTTGACAAAAAATTAGCTATTTCGTTAATGGCTGATTGTTTTGATTTTTTTTAAATCAAAATCGATGTTAAAGTTCCAGTTTGATAGTTCAAACCAAAAGAGCAAGGATATTACCACAACCCTAGGGCTGTAGTAATCAATTAAGATATGCATGGCAGTACACAAAATATTCTTTCAAAAATATCACCTTTTACTCCTCAAATTTGATCAGCGTGTTTAAATTTATTTACAAACAAAGTCATTAAAGCTACAAACGTGTTGTTTTGCAAAAAAAGTGAACACATGAAAAATTGCTCTGTGCAATGATATGTGGGAGTGTTCGAGGTCCCCCGCGTACTAATTGCACAAGTGGGGCACTCTCATTCGTGTGTCAAGCACTCTTGAGAAAATGAGGTCACAGTCAGTTGTATCCAAATTTACACCATGATGACATCTACAGTACATGTCCTTGTAACATACTGATAAAAACAACACACATTAAAAATTCATATAATTATACAGAACATGAAACATATTTAAAATTTACATAGAAAATAAAAACATTGTGCTAAAAAATTTCTCACATACACATACACGCACGCATGTACACACTCACACACCCACACATCCACACACCCACACACATATATACACACACAGGGGTAATCCTCTTCTACCGGACGGTATTTGTTCGCTGTAAGTCGTTGTTAGCTTTTTACTTATACAACGTTCGCACAGCTCTAACAGTAAATGTGTCAAAATTCGTATGGGATGTCCATAGTGCATCGTTTTTAAAGTGGCCAATTAATTAACTTATTCATATGAAAATGCATCTGTTTTTCCCGTCAACTTAAACTTTACCTCAACATTTAATCTTGCCGTGCACACCAACGGATGCTTCTCTATCGCTATTTAATAAAAACTTCTCGGATATACTTTCACAAGAGTTGCGTAACAGCCGCTCAAGTAGATGCATCCCAAAAATGTCGTAATATTCAAAATAACGTACGGGCTACTTTGAAAATGATGCACTATAAACACGCGATGTGGACATCGACCTGATGATTTCTGATCATGACCATGTTTTGTATGTTGCACCTTTGTAGTGTTCCTTTGGCCCTTTTGTTTTTTTAGCCCTTTGATGTCGAATCTGACGGCTTGGATCAAGCATTGTTCTGTCTGTAATCTCACTGGTTATCCAATGGAGAGAGCAATGCTGCATGTAGAGTGCTTCATTCACGTCCTTGTGAACTTCAGAGAAGTGGACTTTAAAGCTGGTATCGTTGGATGGTACGTAATCATCACACATGGGGCATTTCATCTTCTCCTTGTGTTTCTTGTAAATATGTGTTCGCATGCACTGTAGGGAACGCAGAGTATGATGGCACAGTTTACAATAGAGCGATGGTTTCTTGTCCGCGCGTGGAATGTTTGACGAAGAGGTAGACGGGCCAGGCGCCGAGATTCGATCGTTTAGGGGTAATTGTACGCCGTTTCTATCTTGAGAGTTAGCCATCGAAGCTCCTTTAGATCTGTTTCTCTTCCTGGATTTGGATTGGTTTTTGGTGACCTGGCCATGGTGTGGCATGTCAGAGTTTGAACTTCCTGGCATATCTGCTTGACTTGTGGAGGGGTTGCTGGTCGCTGCGGGCGGTGAACGCAGACGCCGACACGTGTGAATATGTTCTGGATCAGCGGACACAAAAGGACACTTGTGGCAGGCAAAACCCCTGAAATCGTCACGGTCAGGGGCGTATATATGCTTTAGGAGATCTTCCAGGGTCTGGGAGCCAGTGTCACAGCGACTGCATAAAATGTCTAGCGCGTCTCGGTTTTTGTTTGACGTCTGCTGATTGAATGTCTCTCTTAACCAAGCCAGGTCTTCTGCCCAGGCTGTGGTACTCTCTTCAGCAATCATGTGACCAGCTGCATTCGTATCAACGGCAGTAGAAATCTCGTCCCTCTTTTCTAAATACTCCCTTCCAGATTCGTCAGGGTGATTCACTCTACTTGGGATAGCCTGGTAATTTTTCAAACTACCAGTCATTTCTTCAGGAGAGAAACATTTCACGCTGGAGTTGACAAATTCACCAATGCCGCTTACACAGCCTTTATCGCGTGATTGGTTACTTGCACAGGCACGATCTTGTTCCAAGCTGTTTGCTGTGGCTTTCGCGTGTTGACCTAAGGTTGTGTGATGTTGATAATATCCAGAAGCAGCTCCGCCAAGATTGCTACCCTGAATGTCCATGTTACTGTCTGCAGCTGTCGTTCGATGATCCTGATTAGTATCGATACCTAAAAATGAGTAAATTCTCTCTGCATCACTTGGACTGTGTTGTAACAATGCATTATCAAGCACAATCTGAGGTTTATCAGTCACTGTTCTCGAGTCCTGCTCAATGCTGTTGGATTCCAAGAAATTCTGGCGAACATCCGCTGCAATTGCTTCTTGATTACAGCTGTTTATTGTTCCGTTCTGAACACTGCTAATCGAACTAAACAAATGTGGAAAGCTCTGTGTGGCCAACTTTTCATGCTGATGGTTGTCAGATTTTGCACCTCCGGGATGAGAGCTGTTTACAGCATGAGAGATTTGCCAGTCACTGGAAGTTGCTTCCCCTTGGTGAACGCCTGCAGTTTCCTCCTCAACTTCAGGCCAGTCTGCAGAGTAAACTGCTTGTGGGATAGTGTCCTGGGTTTCGTATTTCACGAAAATGCCTGACTGTCTGTATGCCTGAATTTCTTCCTCTGCTGGTGGCTGTTGTGTTCCTATAGCAGTGGGTAAATCATTGTCTCTGGAGGCTTCTCCCCCTTGCTTAACGCCTGCAGTCTCCTCCTCAACTTTAGGCATGTCTGCGCAGTATACTGTTTGTGAGCGAGTTTCTTGGGCTTCACATTTCACGGTAACGCCCGTCTTCATGCATAGATGAATTTCTTCCTCTGCTTGTGTCTGCTGCGTTCCTGTTGCAGTGGGTAAATCACTTTGGCCTACCGTTGTGTCGACGGGGATGTTGACTTGTCTCAAGCTATGGCTAACATTTTCCAAGCTGATGTGTTCCGCGGGAACTGCCTGCTCTAGCATGAAGGCTGAAGGCTGAATGCTGTCACCGTTGGAAGCTGAGGCATTCTGCTGATGCCAGCTGTTCATCTTTCGGTCCTGACAGAGGAGGATTTTGTGAAAGTCAACTCTGCGGCCATGGTCAGGGTGAGAGAACTCCACGTGAGACAGAATTTCTTTCTCTTTTACGTCTTTTGCTGAGCAGCGAGGGCATGATGCGATGATGAGAAGGTTACGTTTGACGTGGTTAGCAAACTCCTGCAGGCTGTTAAACTTGTCGTTGCAAAGCCAGCAAACGTGATTTATGTGAGCTGGATGACAGGTCCCCATGTGGCTGATCACCGATTCTGGAGACGAGGCTGAAAAGTTGCAGTTGACGTCAGAACAGTAAAGAGAGTGGGACTGGGGAGAGAGATGCTGCTCAAAGTGATGCAGAAAATTGCCTAGTCCTATCTCTGCACTCCCGCAATGGACACAGGTGTACGTGTTGTCAGATGGATGGTCCTGTGTTAGGTGCTTTTCCAATTCATTGGGATTCAGGGTACGAAACATACACCTGCAATCAAACCCACTACAGCGGTAGTACCCCTCGGAGGACAGCTGCCTCAATGACTTGGCTTGCTCTACTCCGGATAAACAGTCTTGGAATTCGTGTACCGGTAGTGGTACTAGTCCTGTGCGGGACTGTGAGGTTGCAGATCGCTGAGAGAAACTTAAAGACTGGTCCACATGTCTCGGCTCCGATTCTTTCTTGTCGCCACTCATGGACTCCTGGGTTGTGATCTGCTCTTCGATCGCTTGGAATTCAGTCTTCAAGGACACCACGTTCTCAATGACGAATGGACTCAGGTCTTCTTCTGAAGTCGTGCTTGTTGCTACACATTGGATGTAACCTTCCATCGCAACTGTTTCACTATAATTACACTCGCCCCTCATCCTTATTGTTTGTTCGTCTGTACGTGTATCTGTTGAAGGCAATTGTGCGTCTCTGCTTCCTCGTGCAGTTGCATCTATGTCTGCAGTAGACATGTTGGTGGCACCGTTTTCGGCGAAAGTTCCTGGTTCCTGTGGACGTGCTGACGGCAACGTCTTAGAGACAGAAGACCTTTCTGTCCCCATATAAATAATGTCATCATCGTCATCGCTCTGACAGCTGGCGTCGGCCATTGTCGTCTCAGGTTAGCCTCACCTGAAACAAGGATGCAAAAAATGTATGAATAAAATGGATACAATAACAAATCAGAATGAAACTGAACGAACCTCTTCAGACACACACACACACACACACACACACACACACACATACACACACACAAACACACAGACGGGGTATATTGGGCAAATGTTAACACTTCTCCGTTTTACAACAACAGAATGAAAGTGAAACTAATTGACTTCAGTAGTAAATATATACCCACCATCAAAAGAAAGGGCGCACTAAATCCATGCAGAGATTTAAAAGCAAAGACCAACAATTGGAATATAGTGTCTTTTTGTGTGATTGTTTGTTCGCTTACTCGTTTGGTCTTGTTCTGTTTGTTTGTTTGTCTCGCTAAACCGTTGCTTTTATTTGAGAACATAAAATACACAACGCAATGATTAAATGAATAATTCATTATGATGAATATAATCCAAAATAATAATCAACATGTAATCCTATCTTTGCCCAGAATGGGTAAGCCTTTAAACAACTGTGTAATGTTTTCACTGTAAAATTAATTTGCTCAAAGCGATATTAAAACATTCAGCCAAGATGCCGGGCTGACAGTAAACTCTAGAGACCCGGGATCAGTAATTACTGAGACTAGTAAGCATGGCTAATTTGAACCCGTAGACCGACATAGGTCAATCAACCCTTGTTCCGCGAAGCAGGCGAGCATTGAACATAATTATAGTTTGTATAAAACTGATTTTCTTTCATTTTGAGCACATTTTGTAATCAAACACATCATATCTATTCATTCTAAATGGAGCTCAGATGACACCAGATTGCACCATCTGGGTTCTTTGGAGAATTTTTTTTACGGGGGGGGGCATGCCCCCGGACCCCCCTAGTAAGGCTAGGCGCTTCGCGCCGTCGACTTGACGCCGCTTTGCGCCGTCGACTTGACGCTTCGCGTCTTCAGTTTTAAATTTTCCGCCGTTTTTACAATTTTCAATTGCCATGCCTGAACACAACGCGTAACAATAAAAGTTCAGAAAAAGAAGCAAGTCGCCTCTGCACTAGAACCAGCAAAGAATGAGAGGGTGTACGTTCGTGCGTGTGGTACGTACATATTAGGCACACAAAAAAAATAGGTGTGGTTACGGTAACATAGCCAAAAAAAATAGGGTAGGAAGGTAGGCAATCACTTTTTTTTTTTTAACTTTTTTTTCTAATGTGTACAAATTAAACCTACTTGACAGGGAAATAAGTGTGCGACTCGAGCGCTGTCGCTTTCATTGCGTTTTCTGCACTCGTTTTTTCTTCTTTTTTTGACAAATGTAATAAAAAGTTATAGGGTCGGCCCCTACAAATAGGGTAGGTCGGGTTACCGTAACCACACCTATTTTTTTTTTTAGGCCTTATGAGCGTGCAATGAAACACTCGCAAGCCTGTTCACGCAGTGAAAATCGGGTTTTCCCGTCGAGTACTTGCGCACGTGATGTCGTTCCTAAACTGAGCCTGAAGTCGACTTTGCGAAGTCTTTTTTTAATCCCAGCGAAGCTGGAGGTATCCCGTGAACGCTATACTGTAATCGATTTGAGAAATGTGCACACCGAATAATACATGATAAAGAAGGATTCGTTGTGCCCGGCTACGTGCTACAGTTGGAGATGGAAGTTCACCAAAAATGGGGACCATACTAACAAAAATACGGTGGGTAAAATAGGCGCCCCCATTTTTTCAGCAAACGCCACCCCAGTATGGCAATCCGTTTGTAAAGAAATTACGT
>NC_090248.1:24934296-24936796 GCF_037325665.1 Littorina saxatilis | reverse complement strand
TGTAAGGACCCCCCTCCACAAGGACCGATTTTTGTCAACATTTTAAAGGTCGCTAGAGAGGGGTTCCACTGTATGACCTAACCGCTACTGGCAGACGGCCTCAATCTTCACGCGCAAAGACGAGATTAATAGGTGCTCGGTTTTGGTATTTTGAATTACATTACATTAAACCTTTGTTGGGTTTCATGGTCATGGCAACAGCCATAATAATATTACATGATGTATAATATCATATTTCAGCATATGTGAATTACATGTCATCATACTAAACTGTCATACATTTTTATTCCTACATTATTCTGATTGATCACAACCAAACCTACTATCATTGGACACATCCAAATGCAAGCGCCTGTTCTTGACAATTTAGATCAGTGCAATTTCCTGGGTCGGGCTTTGCCACAGACACTCACGGTTTGGCCTGTAGGTAAAATGTACAATGTATTTTCTGATTTGTGCACAAAAGCTTTTTTTCTTTTTTCTTTTTTTTAACATAACAATGTTTAATGTCACTGTATGTTTAAAAGACCATGGTCATATTTGTAAAAAAAATGTTAAATTAGAAAATAAATAACATTTTGGTTCATGATTTTTCCTACACCTGTGCTAAAAATAAGAAATAAAAATGTCGGGTATATAAGTCACTCAAATACAGCTAGGTATGAATGGCTCGGTTTGAGTTTGTTGCAGTTGACCCTGCACAAAGCGACGTATCATGTTTTTGTTGAACAATTTTGACGTCACCCCTCCCATAGGGTGACGTATTTCACAACTTCCTGTGTTACACAAACTCTGTGATGACCAATTTTGACGTCACCCCTCCCATAGGGTGACGGATTTCACAACTTTCTACAGATGAACAATTTTGACGTCACCCCTCCCATAGGGTGACGGATGTCACAACTTCCTGTGTACACAAACTGATGACGTATTTCACAACAAAATGGCGCTGCCCATGGTCAACCTCGAAACTATCCGTATAGAATGGGGGCGTCCTCGCCCCCATAACAAACATCATACTTTGTGATATTGTTCCTTATAATTATTTAAGGGATTTCAGATACAGAGCCACTTCAGAAATCTTTTTTTTTTTTTTGATAGGGAATAAAAGGCTGCATTTACAGCAGACGAAATTCGTACCAAAAGCGCTCAGCAGTAAATATTCCCAACTCAGCAAATGTAAAATTCAATGGTTTACCATGCACCAGAAGTTGTCTGCTGATAACACATGCATGACATAAATACTCTTATGGGTATTTTTGTGTTCTGGTATTTAATTTGATCGTTTTTAGAATTTTATATATCCGCAGCATGAAAATTCAAGATGGCGGCCTCCGCAACATTGCGTGTTTTGATTTGAGCGAAAACAACGTTTCTGAAGGTAAGTTTTCAAGAATACGCATCCATTCACCAATGTCACATCATTTTACTGTTTAATTCTCCCCTGGGGTCTGTTATTCATCGGGTGAAGCGCTGAAATGCAGAGACTTTGTTTAATCTTGCAATAGCTCATCAGCTGAATTGTGATGCTGATAGATCTAGATCTATCTGTTGATTACAAGTAAGGAAATCATGATCGCCACGCTGGTGATTTTAAACAGATTAAACGAACTTTGAATAAAAGGCGAGGAGAAAGAGATTGTTCATGGTATGATAAATGATTAGTCCTGCCTACGTTAAGGACTTCCATAAGGTGGGGAGGGGAAGAGTCAAAAACTGAGTGAGGGTAGGCCAGATAGTAGGATGACCAGCTGGAGATAAAAACACTCCACTCCCCATGTCTTTACAGTGTTGTGATCAAACTTTCAAAGACGGTAGGTAACAGACAAAAGCATACAGTGTATGCTAATCAAATGAGATAAGTGGTTTTGAAAAATGAAGAGGTACCGCTCTTTGAGGTTTACAATTTTGGTTTGTTGCTTGTTTCTCATCCTTTTGCTTATTTTAAGTTGACCGTGCATTGGTGTGAATTTTATTTTTACAGGATATATACAAGAGTTACACCACATGCCGGTTCCTGGGAACAAGCGTTCTGCATTTATTCCGGTGCCACAGAAGGGAGCTGATTTCACTAGTACTACTGTATCAAGGTTTGTTACCTAATACATCTTAACAGTAAGATTTTTTTATTTGTATTAATTGGAACATGTTTGCACATCATTTGTAAGCGACCTCTGTGAATTTGATGGGTTTAACGTACGAACCCTCACTATGGTCAACATTCTGTTAGCGACTGTTTGAAGCGAATAAATGTAGCGGTCAGAAAGATTCCAGAATCAGTTGGGTCACTGGAAACTGTGTTTGTTTGTTTTTTAACCTGAAACAGTAAGAATTATACGAATTCATGAAATACAATTTTCTTTCATTTTGTTCTGTTGTGTGAAGACTTGCTAACCCGGCTTTGACCGACTCTCTGAGATAGTAAACATTATTCAAATACATTCAAATAAAAATGTCACTTTTCATCTTTTGTGTGAAGGGTACCCCAGGCTGATTTCCT
>NC_090248.1:24909139-24934096 GCF_037325665.1 Littorina saxatilis | reverse complement strand
CCCCAGGCTGATTTCCTGCACCATGGATGTAGAGGAGGCCAGACAGTCTGCTTCTCATTCCAGCTGTGTTGCGTTTTTTTCTGCTCGTGAAGTGTATCGCCACATTGCCAAAGCCATTGGTCAAGAGAAGTCACCCTGTCTGCCCATTTTGCATAGCCTTACAGGCTGTGACACTATGTCGTTCTTCAATGGTATTGGGGAATCAGAAGGCTTGGGAAGTATGGCAAGCATTTGAAGACGTCACTCAAACTTTCTTCAGGTTGTCTGCTCCTCTTTGTAAGCTGAGTACCACTGACCGGGCAGCACAAGAGCTTTTTGGTGTACATTTGTAGGACAAAACCAGCAACGTACTGGGTGTAAACAGTGCTAGACGGTACCTCTTCAGTAAAAAGAGCTGCCAAATTGACCATAATCCCCTTACAAGTGAGGTGCTGCTGCAGGACATGAGATTGAGAAGAGCCATCTACCTATTAGACTTCCAAACTCTGTGGGCTGGCAGTTCAAGGCTGGAAAGTGGGAGTCATTCTGGACGAGCTTTCAAGAGGTATCCAGCGTGTGCCGAGAACTCATGAGGTGTGCCTGCAAGAAGAGCTGTACAACAAAACGCTGCAAATGCTGCTAAGAAGGACTGCAGAGCACAGCTCTCTGCAAATGTGCTTGCATGCCTGTGAAAACTGTCAGCATCTAAACTGTGCAAAAATATTATTGCACCCATTTTCATACCCCAACTCAAACTTTTATTCCTGTGTCATTTTATTCAAACTGTCTATGCCATTAAAGGCTCGCATCTTCGCTATCTGGCACATTTTTTTTTTTAACATCATCATTTACGCCGTCAAAATAAGGATACCCTTGACATGACAAAGAGATGTGACAAAAACTTCGGGTACCTTTTAAAAAGCCGACGACATTTCCTGAGGCACAACTGGGTCACTGTTGTATACGAAGAGAAAGTCAACTTGATTATCCATCCAGAACAGGTTGTTTTATTTCGCCATCTTGCATATTTCTAGTGTTGTGCCATTGTACCTACTGATGTATGTGTCGATCTCACGGATGAGATGTTTATGTGTCAAATTTGAGGGATACCCAAGTCAACTAAAATCCATGTATTTTAGCAATGACCAAGTGGGTTGCGTTGAAACTTTCAGGAATGTGTGTCTACGCACGAGGCGTAGTTCAACCGTTTGAGTACACTTTCAAATCTTCACGAAATAATATTTTAAAAACTGCCACAGGTTTGTTGACTTACATCCCACATATTTTTGACTTCGCATGTATATATGACAGATGGTTGTTTCAAGTACTGCCAAAGTTTCTTTTGAGTATAGACACTTGCCGGAATGTGCTAGTTGTGTAAACACATGAGAACAAACAACGTTTTCGAAATACAGCGATTATGAATTTTAGTCGACTTTTGAGTTGATACATTACATTTTTATCAGTTTTATTTTGGGGGTACCCTTATTTGGGCGGCGGTCAAATAACCCATGTAAAGGCCACCTTTAAGTGTTCCAGTTAGCCAAGTTGAGTGCCCTCAATAGCATACATTGAATATAACAGCACAGGAATGAATGTTTTCGTTTTGGTATGGAAATTGGTGCAATATATTTATTTTTGCACAGTTTAGGTAATCCACAAATTCTTCAACCCTGCCACCCACACCGTCCAATCATTCTCTGCACCAACAATACATGTATTGTTTTGTTTAAAAATGTGTTTGTGTTAGTTTCTATTGCAAGAGAATGTCTTGTAGCATCAAAAATGCCTAAATACCCTTTTATTGGCGGCCATTTTGAAAATTGTAAAAAAACTACTGATTTCTTAATTTTTTCACGGTGGCTCTGTATCAGGTTTTGTTAAGCAAAAGCAAATGTCCATTTACGCCAAATTTGCTGTTAATCACATGAAGTGAAATATGCCTAACATACCCAACCGTTTACACTGGCGGCCATTTTTAAAAATTGTTTAAAAACTACCCATTTTTTATTTTTCGCGATGGCTCTGTATCAGGTTTTGTTAAGCACATAAAACTCTTCATATTTGCTTAATTTGGTGTTTGTTGCATGATTTGAATGATTTTGCAACATAGGAGCCCCACTATTTGGACGGGTAGAAATTCCGTAGTTTCCAAGTCTATGGATAAAGCTTGCGTTTGAAGAATACGTCACGGTCGAAAGTCTTTGACGTCAATTAATGCATCATGACGTCATGCCTCCCTGTAGTCTTTCTCTCTCGCGCAGTGTGTGTGTTTGTGTTCATTTTGTGCACATGTGTTAATGTTACTGTGTGTGTGTGTGTGTGTGTGTGTGTGTGTGTGTGTGTGTGTGTGTGTGTGTGTGTGTATTTGTGTGTGTGTGTGTGTGTGCGCGCACGCGTGCATGAGTCTGTACTCGTATGTGTGTGGTGTGTGTGTGTATTTGTGTGTGTGTGTGTGCGTGCGCACGCGTGCATGAGTCTGTACTCGTGTGTGTGTAAGTGTGTGTGTGGGCATAAGTGTATGTGTGTGCGTGTATGTGTGTTTGTTTGTAAAGGTGTGCATGTCCGTCTGTCCATATACATGTGCGTATGGGTGTGTGTTTTGTGTGTATGAAGTTTTCTGTTAGAGAGTGAGTGAGTGAGTGTGTGTGTGTGTGTGTGTGTGTCACTTGGTGTGTGTGTGAATGTGTGTGTGTGTGTGTGTTTGAGAGAGAGAGAGAGAGAGAGTGTGTGTGTGTGTGTGTGTGTGTGTGAATGTGTGTGCATGAGTTTGTGTGTATGTTTGTGTGTGTATGAGTGTGTATATGTGTTTGTTTGTAAAGGTGTGTGTGTCCGACTGTCTATGTGCGTATTTGTTTGTTTGTTTGCTCAACGCCCAGCCGACCACGAAGGGCTATATCAGGGCGGTGCTGCTTTGACATATAACGTGCGCCTCACACAAGACAGAAGTCGCAGCACAGGCTTCATGTCTCACCCAGTCACATTATTCTGACACCGGACCAACCAGTCCTAGCACTAACCCCATAATGCCAGACGCCAGGCGGAGCAGCCACTAGATTGCCAATTTTAAAGTCTTAGGTATGACCCGGCCGGGGTTCGAACCCACGACCTCCCGATCACGGGGCGGACGCCTTACCACTAGGCCAACCGTGCCGGTCTATGTGCGTATAAGTGTGTGTTATGTGTGTATGAGATTTGTGTCAGTCAATGTGTGTGTGTGTGTGTGTGTGTGTGTGTGTGTGTGCGTGCGTATGTACAGTGTGTGTGTGTGTGTGTGTGTGTGGGTGTTTGTTTGTTTGTTTGTTTGCTTAACGCCCAGCCGACCACGAAGGGCCATATCAGGGCGGTGCTGCTTTGACATATAACGTGCGCCACACACAAGACAGAAGTCGCAGCACAGGCTTCATGTCTCACCCAGTCACATCATTCTGACACCGGACCAACCGGAGTGTGTGGGTGTGAATGTGTGTGTGCATGAGCTTGTGTGTATGTTTGTGTGTGTATGAGTGTGTATATGTGTTTGTTTGTAAAGGTGTGTGTGTCCGTCTGTCTATGTGCGTATTTGTTTGTTTGTTTCCATAATTATCAGGGCGGTGCTGCTTTGAGATATAACGTGCGCCACACAAAAGGCAGAAGTCGCAGCACAGGCTTCATGTCTCACCCAGTCACATTATTCTGACACCGGACCAACCAGTCCTAGCATGCACTAACCCCATAATGCCAGCCGCCAGACGGAGCACCCACTAGATTGCCAATTTTAAAGTCTTAGGTATGACCCGGCCTGGGTTCTAACCCACGACCTCTCGATCACAGGGCGGACGCCTTACCACTAGGCCAACCGTGTATGTGCGTATGAGTGTGTGTATTGTGTGTATGAGATTTGTGTGAGTCAATGTGTGTGTGTGTGTGTGTCTGTGGGTGTGTGCGTGCGTACATGCGTGCGTATGTACGTGTGTGTTTGTGTGGGTGTGTGTTTGTATAAGAGATAAAGAGAGAGAGAAAGAGAGAGAGAGAGAGAGTGGGTGGGTTGGTTTGTGTTTGTGCGTGTGCGTAAGTGTATGTGTGTTTGTTTGTAAAGGTGTGTATGTCCGTCTGTCTATATGGGGGGGTGTTTTGTGTGTACAGTGAAGTGTGTGTGAGAGAGTGAGTGAGTGCGTGTGAGTGAGTGTGTATGTGTGTACGTGTGTACGAGTGTAACTTGGGTGTGTGTGTGTGTGTGTGTGTTCGTGTGTGTGTGTGTGTTTGAGAGAGAGAGAGAGAGAGAGAGAGAGAGAGAGAGAGAGAGAGAGAGAGAGAGGTTTGTCTTTCGCTGGGGTATGCAGTGCCTTGGCGTTGCACATCTACTTAATTATTAATGCATGTGAGTATGTACGTGGGTGCAACTCATTCATGTTCTGCTGTAATCCCATTTTCTGTTTAAAAAAAAGTGTAGATGTTTTTAGCTTCTTCTGACGGATCGTATTGCTTTTGTTTGAAAAACTTACAAAGTTTTTGCTTACAAGTTTCAGAGGAGTGAGAATTATGTTTGTTATTTAGAGCATCATTTTGTTTTGTTTCTCTGGAAACTTTATTCTTATTTGTTGATGCACATGTGAAGAAATTAAGCCAAAGATTCTTTAAAAGATTAGCTCATCTTTTTTTCTGGCTCCTTTGAAATGATCTTAAAGACTGTCATTTGAAATCAGGCTTATAAGTTGTAGAAGAAAAAAAGGAATATCTTCAGATATCCTAATGTAGTTTTGTGATTGTAGACCTGGTTGTAATCGTGGGTTTGTGCCCAAGAAAAGCCTAATACCTTCTCTGAAGTTGAAAGGTAACCAAGAATCTGGATCAGTCAAAACTTTAAGAAAACAAAATCTGCAGAGTAAGATTATAACTTTTGTTCTTTCTTATATATATGCATACATTTCGTCATGTGAAGTTCTAATGTACTTATTCTTGAAGTTTGAAGGGAAATGTCGAAACTTTTTTTCTTTTTTTTTAAAAATAAAGTTAAAGTTTTTTTTCTCGATTTCTTTTTTTTTCAGTATCATTTTTCCAACAAATATTGTCCACATTTACATTTAATTCGTTTTAAAAGGTCTTACAGTACTTAATCTTGAAGTTTGAAGGGGGGGTCAAAACTGACTGGCCTAGTCAGTTTTGACCGGGGGGTCATTCTAGGCTAGCTAATTTTGACCGGGAGGTCATTCTGGGCCACAGAACTTATATAAATGAGAGAGACAAGACAAGACAAGACAAAATCTTTATTATCGAGGGTAATAGATAAGCAAGAATATTGCTTTTTTACATCCAGCCCTCGCCCTAATATAGGGTCAACAAGAACAGAAAACAATATAATCAAAGAATTATCACATCAAACTTAATACATTATAACTGTATATACAGATAAAAATTTAAAAAATAAATTGTCATGCTGCATTTTAAGTACAATTTCCAAGTGTCAATTTTTAACTTAACTTAATTTAGATCTGCATATTATTATAATTTTGTTTAACATGCACATACATTTTAAATGAATTGATGAACCATTCAGCGCATGTTTAGTTGCATTATGTGCGACATATAATTTTTTTTGAAGCTGTCTGTGTTTGTTTTATGCTTAAGAAAAATAGGCAGTGAGTTCCATAGGACCGCACCTGAATGAAGAAGGCTTGATTTGAAAAGGTCAATACGTGGAGTCGGTGTTATGATTTTTAGTCTGTTATAGTTCAAAATAAAATTATCACGTAATGTCTCCGGTGCATATCCTGACATCACTTTATGCATCATAACACCTTTATTATACATTAATCTGGAGAGAGAGAGAGAGAGAGAGAGAGAGAGAGAGAGAGAGAGAGAGAGAGAGAGAGAGAGAGAGAGAGAGAGAGAGAGAGAGAGAGAGAGAATGTGTATGTGCGTGTGCGTGAGTTTGTGTGTAGGGCCTATGTTTGTGTGTGAATGAGTGCGGTGTGCCAGTGTGTGTGTGTGTGTGTGCCGGTGTGACTTGGGGTGTGTGTGTGTGTGTGTGTGTGTGCGTGTGTGTGTGTAAGAGACTGAGAGAGATACACGAGAGAGAGAGAGAGAGAGAGAGAGAGAGAGAGAGAGAGAGAGAGAATGTGGTTATTTATGTGTGTGCGTGCATGCATTCGTGCGTGTGTGTGTTTGTGTGTCAGTGTGTGTTTCTGTGTCTGTTAAGAGAGAGAGAGAGCCAGAGAGAGCCAGAGAGAGAATGTGTATGTGCGTGTGCGTGAGTCAGTTTGTGTGTAGGGCCTATGTTTGTGTGTGAATGAGAGTGTGTGTGTGTGGGGGTGGGGGTGGGGGTGTATGTGTGTGAATGTGTGTGTGTGTGAGAGAGAGAGAGAGAGAGAGAGAGAGAGAGAGAGAGAGACAGAGAGAGAGAGAGAGAGAGAGACTGAGAGCGGATTTGTCCTTCGCTGGGGGTATGCAGTGCCTTCAGTTGGCATTGCACTTCTACTTAATTTTTATGTTGTTGTTTACAGCAGGCAAACACTTTGAAGTGCTGAACATGTGTTGCAATTTCACAGTAAAAATGACGGTGTAAAACGCAATCAGTCTCGTCGGTACGACTTCTGTTTTATGTGTGGTGCATGTTCAGTAAATGTCTAAAAGCACCGTCTTTGAAATACTCCTCGTGGTTGACAAGGACGTTAAACCTCAAATGTTATACATCAGCAAATCCTTACTACCGGTAAATTAGTAAGTAAATGGACCTGTTTTTATTCACACAGTAGGCTACGTAAACGTCAGGTCATAAACGTAAACAGAGACAAGGCACACCGTGAGACCAAACTGCGCACTGCGTGTGTGTGTCGCTCGCCGCGATCGCTGGTCAGTCTCAGCATTAACAAGATGGCGGCCGGCCGAGCCAACCAGAACGCGTTTTTCGACCTCGCTAAGAGGGCTTGTCCCTTCTGTCTAATATAAGTTCTGTGTTCTGGGCTAGCCCACAATGACACATCCCCGCAAACCTGTTGAGATACATAGATGCATACATATATGCATACATTTCGTCATGTGAAGTCCTAATGTACTTATTCTTGAAGTTTGAAGGGAAGCGTCGAAACTTTTTTATTTTTTTAATTTTTTTTAAAGTTTGTGTTTTTTTCGATTTAAAAAAAAATTCAATATCAATTTCCAACAAATATTGTCCACATTTACATTTAGTTCGTTTTAAAAGGTCTGAAAGTACTTATTCTTGAAGTTTGAAGGGGGGGGGTCAAAACTGACTAACCTAGTCAGTTTTGACCGGGGGGTCATTCTGGGCTAGCTGATTTTGACCGGGAGGTCATTCTGGGCTAGCCCAGAATGACACATCACCGCAAACCTGTTGAGATATATAGATGCATACATAATATGCATACATTTCGTTATGTGAAGTTCTAATGTACTTATTCTTGAAGTTTGAAGGGAAGCGTCGAAACTTTTTATATTTAGTCAAGTTTTGACTAAATATTTTAACATCGAGGGGGAATCGAAACGAGGGTCGTGGTGTATGTGCGTGCGTGTGTGTGTGCGTGTGTGTGTGTGTGTGTCTGTGTGTGTGTGTAGAGCGATTCAGACTAAACTACTGGACCGATCTTTATGAAATTTGACATGAGAGTTCCTGGGTATGAAATCCCCATACGTTTTTTTCATTTTTTTGATAAATGTCTTTGATGACGTCATATCCGGCTTTTCGTGAAAGTTGAGGCGGCACTGTCACGCCCTCATTTTTCAACCAAATTGGTTGAAATTTTCGTCAAGTAATCTTCGACGAAGCCCGGACTTCGGTATTGCATTTCAGCTTGGTGGCTTAAAAATTAATTAATGACTTTGGTCATTAAAAATCAGAAAATTGTAAAAAAAAATACAAATTTATAAAACGATCCAAATTTACGTTTATCTTATTCTCCATCATTTGCTGATTCCAAAAACATATAAATATGTTATATTCGGATTAAAAACAAGCTCTGAAAATTAAATATATAAAAATTATTATCAAAATTAAATTGTCCAAATCAATTTAAAAACACTTTCATCTTATTCCTTGTCGGTTCCTGATTCCAAAAACATATAGATATGATATGTTTGGATTAAAAACACGCTCAGAAAGGTAAAACAAAGAGAGGTACAGAAAAGCGTGCTATCCTTCTTAGCGCAACTACTACCCCGCTCTTCTTGTCAATTTCACTGCCTTTGCCATGAGCGGTGGACTGACGATGCTACGAGTATACGGTCTTGCTGAAAAATGGCACTGCGTTCAGTTTCATTCTGTGAGTTCGACAGCTACTTGACTAAATATTGTATTTTCGCCTTACGCGACTTGTTTTGTTTTTTTAAAATAAATGTAAACATGTGAAATAATTCCTAACAAGGATTATTTCTTATTTTACACAGACTGTCCGTGGTAGCATTTATCTTAGCATTCAAGATAAGTGACTAAAGTAAAAGGGACACAACTACGCTTATTATTTTGACATGTATTTCAGTGGGTTACTTCCCTTCACTTAAATTAACTATTTTTCGTCAGATTCTGGTAAAATAGAAGTAGTGATGAGAAAATTATCAGAAGCAGTGATGTACATTTTAGTCGGTCTCCGGTCTCTGACCGATCCAATTTCCCCAGGACCTATAGCTTTAACCCCAGCAGGACACAGGTCCGATTAACCTACAGAAGAAGTGGTCAAGGGTCCGATCGTTTTTGACAATGAAGCGGACATGCGGGCTGTTCAATTTTCAAGAGGAAAGCTTGTTTCGGTTTTGCCAAGCGAAAAGTAAACACTGCGTGAGGAAAGCTGGTTTCGGTTTTGCCAAGCGAAAGTATGCACTGCGTGTGACCAGTTTGTTGAGTGAACGAGGCACCATATGGGATCTGATTCTTTGAATTAATTTATCCTCAAGTTGGATCAAGAAGAAAAAAAGAAAACCGAACCCATATGGTGCCTCAAGTGCATTCATTGGCTCAGCAATAAATCGTTTAAACCAATGGGAACCACCCGTGCATGTTCGCACATGCGCAAGGCATTACTTTTCGTAATAATAATCGGAAAAACCGTTGTGCGTTCGAACGAAAATAAAACGAAAGAGAAACGACATGGGTCCGAAAAAAAAGCTCAAAGCAGATAACAATCAGCAGACATTGATGTCCATGCTGCGTTCGCCAGCCACTGTGGCTTCAGCTGAACCAACAACAACGTCAACCGAGAATTTAAACTGAAAAATCTTTTTAAATGCGGTTTTACGAGTCGTGTTTTTGTCCTATTGAAATTGCAATCTCAGGACACTGTGTCCTATTGATTTTCAGTCTTCAGGACAATTGTCCTAAAGGCTGCTAGAAAAATGTACATCACTGCAGAAGTATCTGAAAGTCATTGGTTACATTTAAGGAATATTTAGATGTTGAAATTATATTTTTAACTATGAAGATATATTACTTATGATGAAACCACCTTCCAACTTTTTGAGTTCCCATGTCTGGAAGTGGGGTTTCTCTCTTTTTGATGGCATGTTGATCTGAGAGAGATGGCACCGGCTTCGGGTGGCTAGAACATGGGGATTAAAGTGCTCCTAATTCAGGTAAGAGACTGAAAATACTGTTGGAGATGATCACACAAACTGTTTACTTGTATTTCTATGCAAAGATAAATCATGGATGAATAATATTGAAGATGATTCCAGTAGATAGAAAATGGTATATGTCATTGTCTGTTGTGTGGCCATGTGGTCTTGAGTTTGAATGAAACTGAACGCAATGCCATTTTTCAGCAAGACCGTATACTCGTAGCATCGTCAGTCCACCGCTCATGGCAAAGGCAGTGAAATTGACAAGAAGAGCGGGGTAGTAGTTGCGCTAAGAAGGATAGCACGCTTTTCTGTACCTCTCTTTGTTTTAACTTTCTGAGCGTGTTTTTAATCCAAACATATCATATCTATATGTTTTTTAATCAGGAACCGACAAGGAATAAGATGAAAGTGTTTTTAAATTGATTTCGACAATTTAATTTTGATAATAATTTTTATATATTTAATTTTTAGAGCTTGTTTTTAATCCGAATATAACATATTTATATGTTTTTGGAATCAGCAAATGATGGAAAATAAGATAAACGTAAATTTGGATCGTTTTATAAATTTTTATTTTTTTTTACAATTTTCTGATTTTTAATGACCAAAGTCATTAATTAATTTTTAAGCCACCAAGCTGAAATGCAATACCGAAGTCCGGGCTTCGTCGAAGATTACTTGACCAAAATTTCAACCAATTTGGTTGAAAAATGAGGGCGTGACAGTGCCGCCTCAACTTTCACGAAAAGCAGGATATGACGTCATCAAAGACATTTATCAAAAAAATGAAAAAAACGTTCGGGGATTTCATACCCAGGAACTCTCATGTCAAATTTCATAAAGATCGGTCCAGTAGTTTAGTCTGAATCGCTCTACACACACACACACACAGACACAGACACACAGACACCACGCACATACACCACGACCCTCGTTTCGATTCCCCCTCGATGTTAAAATATTTAGTCAAAACTTGACTAAATATAAAAAGAACTAGGCTAGCGCAGGAAAACTGGGTCTCAACGGCGAAACAACGACATTGACGCTATAACGCCACTTGGATAAAATAGCTACATACATACGTGCACACCATAGCATCATTCATACGCTCAGAGCATATTATAGACAAGCAAAATTCAATATAAACAAAAGAAACAGCATCTACTTACAGTCACTCCTCAATGAAGAACTAAACACACACGAAGTTACGCCGGTCTGAATCACTCTCACCTCGCTGATGGTAAATCAGCTATTAAACCACAGGTCAAAGATGATACTCACAATCCAGCATAGGCTATCTGTATTTTAAAAGATGTCACACCAACACAAAGAACTGTTTCTCCCGACCTCATGAGGACTCTGGCTTTTATAGCTAACGGGGCTTCTCCCCACGCCACCCTACACTAGCGGGACCAATGGAATCTCGCTCTGGCAGCGCGGGGAAAAAAGGGAGGGGAGGTGGAGGGCCCCGAGCCTGCTGCCGGCCTCCCTATCAACTGAAGTTACACTCCTCAAATATACACAAAAGCTCTTCTATTAAGAAAACCCACATGAACAATGATGTACACACATATATCATTAAACGACAAACCTTACAACGTATCTGTAGATACCAAACACTTGCAGGTAGACAAAAACGCAGACGAACTGCAAAACTTCCTATTACCAACTGTCCGTGTAGCCGGCAGAGTTGCACCCATGCAATAGGTAACTGAGGATACGCTTCACGCCTTACGGTCTTAAAACATCGGAGCGTGACACACTGACAAGGACCGATAACTTCACAAGTTACTACAGGGGGCGCTACGCTATCTATAACGTCACACAAGATGTGACGCGCCCGCAACACAGGACACGCTATTACAAAACAAAGAACTGGGCTAGCGCGGGAAAACTGGGTCTCAACGGTGAAACAACGACACTGACGCTATGAGTTAACGCCACTAGGATAAAATAGCCACATACACATGATACGTGCACACCAAAGCATCATTCATACGATCAGAACATATTATAGACAAGCAACCCCCCGCGGGTTAGGGGGAGTCCCATATTGGTTGGGACTAGACTGAAAGAATTTACCCGATGCTACCCAGCATGTCGTAAGAGGCGACTAACGGTTCTGTTTCTTCTCTTCTTTTGTCTTATTTCTGCCTTACCAGTCCTTTCACCTATATTTCCTTCCAAGAAAACTCTCCCTACTATTCCCTGCAGTTTTCCAATTCTTTTCTTGTTGTCTTATTTCTACCTGACTGGATCCATCACCTTTATTTCACTTACCAAAAGTCTTCTTTTCCACATCCTTATTTCTCTGCACCCCGCATGTCGTATGAGGCGACTAATGGATTCTGTTTCTCCTTTAACCCTTGTTAAGTGGTTCTTGTATTGAATATAGTCAATGTTTGTAAAGATTTTAGTCAAGCAGTATGTAAGAAATGTTTAGTCCTTTGTACTGGAAACTTGCATTCTCCCAGTAAGGTCATTATATTGTACTACGTTGCAAGCCCCTGGAGCAATTTTTTTTATTAGTGCTTTTGTGAACAAGAAACACTTAACAAGTGGCTCTATCCCATCTTTCCCCTATCCCATCTCCCCCTTTCCCTCGTCGCGATATAACCTTCGTGGTTGAAAACGACGTTAAACACCAAATAAAGAAAGAAAGAAAGAAAGATAGACAGGCAAAATTCAATATAAACAAAAGAAACAGCATCTACTTACAGTTCACTCCTCAATGAAAAACTAAAAACACACGAAACAAGAAATTCCTCCGAGGTAGGAAAAACACCCCCGTCAAAGGGAAATAACCTTCTCAGTTGGTGGCAGTGACTGAGTGAGAATGGTTATTTCCCTTTGACCATTAAGATGTCCCTCTATAAGTCCTTGTATAATCTTAATCCACCAATAACTCCCTAACCGTGTGTTTGACTGGTCCCAATTTTTGTAAGGACCGTCTCAGGAATGTATAGAACCTGTTCACCAAGTTTGGTGACGATCGGTCCGTTCATTCTTGAGATCTATATGCGAACACAAACAAACAAACAAACAAACAAACACATCGAGCGAAACCTATACACACCCCTATACCGGGGGTGTAACCTATACCGGGGGTGTAATTACGGCGGGACTGTTCAACACATCGCCGGTCTGAATCACTCTCCTCGCTGATGGTAAATCAGCTATTATAGGTTAAGGTGCCTGTGTTTAAGTAGTGATAAAGAGGGATTGTGTTTAAAGGCGAACATCGGCAGGAATTTTTCTCGTGGAGCGACCTAAACTTGAACCCGTCGCTATTCTTGCATGTCTGTTTACTTCGTGTTGCACGCAAAAATTGAGCGACTTCCTTGCCGCGTGGATTGACGAAGCTGTTTTATTCTCGTGACTGAAAACACTGCAGTGCGTGCAGTTTTTGACGAGCCGCAGGAGCGGCGAGTCATATGGTCTCGGCTCGAAAGCTGTCTGTGGAGGCTGCGTGCTATAATTAGCTGACCTGCTGCGCGAGCAGTCACTGCAGAGTTTTGAGATAACTTTGTAACACGTTTTATTTTATGCTCCTCAAGAATACAACTTTGGGCAACGTGCCACGTAAAACTACACGCAACAAGGATTCAGTAGGTACCAAACATGCCTTGGTCAGAAGTAGAATGTAAATGAATCTTTATAAAGAAGTAGGCTACTTCAAACGACAGCCACAGCCACGGTTGGGTTCACGGCGGCATCAAACCGATGCGACTCTCCGTCATATCATACACGTAATCAATCAAATAGATGACTAATAAACATGTAAACTACATGTATACGTCTATGGTCGGACATAAGAAAGGAGAGCTTCCCCCGGGCCTGTGCATGTGTTGTTCGTTGTGCGTGTGTAAATGTACACAACAAACTGACGACAAAACTGAGACAGACCTCTTTCGCTTCAGTCTTGCAGAATTTAAAGACGAATACAGGTAGAGCGTGCATTATACTAACTGTTTGGTAAAAGTATCAAACGTTTCTTTTTATAAATAAGTGGCAGGCTTTTCATGTTTGCTTGCTTTTCATTTAAACTGTACCCTCCCCAATCACATAATTCACCTCCCCCACCTTTTAAACGGAGACAGACAGTAGGCCTATTCCTCAGATTTGAACAGGAAAAATTTTTCAACCGTACACTCGTTCATTAACTCATTCGCTGCGCGTCGGAACTGGAATTCCGACACCTGTGTTTAGCGTTGGCTGCGTGCCGGCACTTGAGTTCCGACGGATATCACGAATTTTTAACGGTGTAAACGGTCCTGCTGACCAAGGGAAACAACCCCTGCAATGAACTTCTATCTGTCTACAGTGGTACCATTCACTGTAAACAGTTCCTTCCCTTAAATTGTTGGGATTAATAAAAATTTTGTTGACGGTGTGCGACCCACGTGTTTTGACTTTTCCAAGATGGCGGATCGTTCTGCTGAGACGTAGTAACTTGAAAAGAGTGCTAGAACGTGTTATTCAGTACGGTTCTGATCTTGACCTCAGTGATGATGATAGTGGAGATGATATTTTAGATTCTGGTGACGATTTTGTGCCAATGGACGATCATTTGGGTGATGATTCGGGCAATGCAAGTGTCGATCATGACATTGTGTATGATGAACCCATGACGTAGAAAGTTTTTTTGTTTTGCTTCAAATTGGATATTTTGCGTGGATATGAAGACAACAAAAGGTATGTACTTTCAAATGTTTCATATATTTTCTAAAAGAGTAAGTTTCAAACTTTGCAAAAACATAAGGTATGTAACGTTCAGGCCGGTTTGGGTAAATCAGAATAAATGCTCTACAAGCCGGACAACAACTTTAACTTCTGCACATCTCCTACCCATCCCTCTTCTTTTATTCATCTTCTTTCCCTCCTTCCTTCCTTTACTGTCTTTCTTTATCATCATTATGCAACGTTCATTACGTTATTAATAGATTTGGTTTATTGAGACAAATTTTTCAGCCGTTACCGCCTTATGTTGTACTGTCATGCAGGAACACCACTATAAGCTTCTAGCTTGTTGCTGTTTCTGTGAACTTTGTATACATGTCATGATTGTAACCTTTGTTAAAATAAACTTATGTTTAAACCAAGTGGCAGGCTTACAGGAATACAAAGAAGCGCAAGTTGAAAGTAATGGATATATCTCTGGAAAATGCCATCAGTCCAAGTTGTCAAATGAAATCAAAGATGACAGAAACAGAAGTTTTCCATACAAATGTTGGTGTTTCAAAGGAAGTTTGCATTCTTTCAGATAATGATATAGACGAGGTGGCTGTTTGTTATGAAGTTTCAACAAGCCAACATTCAAATGATTTTACTTCATCTACAGATTTTCTAAATTCAGCACTTCATAACTGTCATTATGAACTTGGAATCAGAGAGAGACCGTCTTTCCATTGTCATTCATGCCATAGAAGTTTTTGTTTCAGAATCAATGTTTCACATGGCGTTCACAAGAGAGCATGCGAAGTTTCCGACAGTCTTTAGGATTTGTAAAAAAAGGCCGTGTTTTGCTGTACATGCAGAAACTACCTGTTAAAAGGGAAAGTGCCTAACAGATTGCAACAACATTCCTATTTTAAGCTCAGCCACACGCCGACATGGAAGTTCAATGGTACTTTCAAACTTTTTCTTCTCTTCGTCGTATTTGATTTCTATCTATTTCATAAGTCGAGTGCATATGATTTCGGCTCGTGTTCATCGTGAGATGGACTTAGTTTCTTGTATTCTGTGGGTTCGACAGATTGACTAAATGTTGTAATTTCGCCTTACGCGACTTGTTCTCTCTCTGTTGGCAGCGTGTAATGCAGCTGGTTATAAATTAGAGTATTATTTTGCAAAGTGTGTACCAAAAGTTTGTCATGAGCTGCTTTAGGTTTGGGGTGTGGGTTGGTTTGATATTTCCTCCTTGCAGATCAAATCTGTATTCATTTTTGATGTTGTGTCTTATTTTGTGAAAGGAAACATGCAGACTGACTGAACGCATATATATAACTAGAGGAATACCCGGCTTCGCCGGGGTGAATCGCGAGACAGAGACAGACAGCGTGGCGGTTCACCACAATCACCTTTGAAGGCGAAGTCCTGTCAAACGGGATTGAGAATTTTAGAGCTTATTTCTTAGCCCTATATAATCTGTTGTGGCTTTTCAAATGCCAGCACATACAGACAGACAAAAGCCGCTAAACCCCATCACAAACAGAACTCTACAATCCACAGGTTTTGCCCACACACACACACAAACACACACACACACACAGAAGCCGTATATATATATGTATATGTTATAGCCCAAGTGGGAAATTCTTTGTTCTAAGCTCCTGTTATATTTTCACTATTCCCACACTGCCCGAGATCAAATTTGGCCATGTTGAAAACCCCAGAAGAACCCTCGCTATAGATTACAATGACATTTTGAGCCGATGAAGACACATTTTCTAACTAAGACATTACGGGGTTTCAGCGTGACTTTTTATGTCGAGAAGAAAATCTTGTATCAAAACAAAGTTTTTCAAAATTTGGGTCCGAATCGGACTGGGGGGGTATTTTTTTATTTTTTTTTATTGTGTTTATAACTCAGAAAGAGAATGAGAGAGAAACGTATGAGAAAATTTCCATCTGCAGAGCAGCACAGGACATTAAGCTGGTTTTGTAGGCCTGCTGGATAACAGCGCAATGTCGTCAGCAAAAAGCATCACTGACAAACAGTTCTAACTCAGACGGAGATAAACGTATTCCATGTCTGCCTCGTGGTATGACATCCTGCCTGCGCCAGTTCGTTGATCAGAAACGAAGTGTGTTTATGACAACAAACAATACAAATATGAACAAACAATACCAACAAACAATAACAAACAATAATAACAAACACAAGCAGTAGGATATCCCAGGATTGGGAAGGGATCCGATTTTAGTGCACACACAAACACACACACACACACACAAACACACACACACATACACAAACACACAAACACACACATACACAAACACAAACACTCACTCACAAACACACACCCACACCCACAAACACTCATTCACGAACATACATACACAAACACACACACACACACTTTTAACTCAGAAAGAGAATGAGAGGTCAAAGACCCCCGCTCTCTCCTCCCACAGAACCAATGGGGCAGGGAAGGGGGTAAGCAATCCCGGCGTATACTGGAGCGTGGCACAACACTGCCGAGCCGCGGTGTTGTCAAAGTTTAAAAGTTCAAAAGTTCAAAGTTCCCTCTCTGTCTGTCTGTCTGTCTGTCTGCTCTGTCTGTTCTGTCTGTCTGTCTGTCTGTCTGTCTGTCTGTTCTGTCTGTCTCTCTGTCTGTTCTGTCTGTCTGTCTGTTCTGTCTGTCTGTCTGGTCTGTCTGTCTGGTCTGTCTGTCTGGTCTGTCTGTCTGTTGAAGTTCTGTCTGTCTGTTCTGTCTGTTCTGTCTGTCTGTTCTGTTCTGTTCTGTCTTTCTCTCTCTGTCTTTCTGCAGTTCACCATTTTTTGACTCGGAATTGTTTACCATTCACTGTGCGATTTTTAGTGCACTAACATTACTCCTCAGAGAATGAGAGATTGCCCGTTCTTCTTTTTAGCCATGTTAAACACTTTTAAAAGGTATCAAAACAACTACGGCTTGCTTGCGGTCCCACAAGAGGAAAAGAATAATATTCTCAATTCCTTTTCCGCACCAACAGAAACGTTAGTGAAGATTGCTCAGAAAGAGAGAGAAAGAGAGAGAGAAAAAGAAAGAGGGAGAAACGAAATCAACGCATACACGACTGTATTCAGTCGCTGCAGTTTGCTTGGCTGCTTGGTGGAGAAGGGGGAACCATTCGCATCGTCAGTTCATACCACACCCCTGCCGGACCCCGTTCCGACAAACTATTCGTGCCGAATTGTCCCTCCCTCTTCTTTTTTTTTTCATTTCAAGTCACGACAACACAGAAACAAGTTAGGACAGATTATCGTTCCTGCTTCTAAGAAACGTTCCTGCTCTTTCTTTCTCACAGAAACAAGTTATATGCTTTCACGTTCACTTTAAAAAAAACGGAAACCACTTTTTTTTGTTTTGACCTCATATCATCTTCCAGAAGCTTAATATTCGATCAAATCAGTAAAACCACCCGTTCTGCTGAAGTCTGTTTTACTATCCACACTCGGCTTGTTCGTGCCGTGTCACAGAGAAAAAAAAAGAATATTTCTCCCCAATTCTTTATTCTACCCATTAAACAGAAACTGTATAAATTTAAGAGATTCGTCCCCCCTTGATCTCCCTTCAGTGTGAATCTAAGAATCGTTCCTGCTTTTTTTTCCTCACCACAGAAATAATGAACGGGGAAACACATTCTGGGTGCTTAATAGACAAAAATATAACCCGTGTGTATTGTCTATTTTCTGTGGAGTCTGCTGCTGCTGCTGCTGTCGTCTCTTGTGTGTATCATCACAATTTGTGTGTGTGCCGCTATTATTTATAATTCCAGTTACTCTTTTAGTGAGAGATTTCGGAGGACACTACTCTTTAATGTTATTGAGACAGACATAAAACTAGCGTATAGAGAAGCTTCTGCACACACACACACAAAAAACCAACAACAAACAAACCCATGAGATGCCACAGTGCACTCGGAATCAAGTCATTGGAGAAAAAAACAAAAAAAACCTTAAATGCTCTTTGTAGAATCTGTGGTGAAAGATCTCCGAGAGAAAAAGTAAGACCTGCTGAATTATGTGTTAACTTTTTTGCCTGCGATGCAAACAAACTCCCCAAGAGAAATAAAAACAAAGAAAACAAGAGGCGAAGCCATCAAGGCTCACGTAAGAAATCGACAAACAGTAACACACACACACACACACACACACACACACACACACACACACACACACACACACACACACACACAGAGAAAGAGCATAGGTGAAACTGTGCAAGAAAGCGAGACACTAGATCTAGATCTGTCTGTCTGCATGTAGCCTACTTACAGGGACACGACTGCCAACTAGTCTCGGCCCGCTCAAAATAATAATGACCGAGACTTTCAGTACTTCCTTCGCGTGACGTCTAACCCTCTTACGTCATAATGTGACGTCAATGTAATGTGACGTCTTCAAATGTTAGAGTTTCTACCACAGACATACACACGCACGCACGCACATACGCACGCACGCACAGACAGACAAAGTTACGATCGCATAGGCTACACTTACGTGAGCCAAAAAAGAGCTGACTATTGTAAATAATGTAATAACGGGAGAGAGTACAGGTCAACACATTGTTTGTTTGTATCCAATAGGTAACTATAAGTGCAAAACGGACAGTAACATTTCTGGTAACTAAATACTAGGCGAATAAGAGGGAGTCGATAAACCAGTGCTGACATAAAGAACTGACTTTGCGCGGCTCGCTGATGATGACTTGTATAGTCTGTGTGAACAAAACAACGCAACTACTATAGTGGAGCGGTACGGGGCCGCAGACAGGTCGTCCTGTCTTAAAGTTTATTGACCTCTACAGCCGCACTAATGGCGCGTTCTCCAAAATTCAATGAGAGCTGTGCTAGTCACGCTATAGTAGTACTTGTACCTAATTTCTTCTATCAACAAGGAACTTAGTCGATAAATATCGACAGGGGGCCGACAAATGGTTTAAATGGGAAATGTGTGTATATGGGTGTGGGTTTGAAACAAACAAACAAACCAACCCATGTGAACCCCGGGCCGCAGGCCTTCGATGTAGTGATTGAAAAAAAAAGGATGTTCTCAAATGGTTCAATTCTCATTTGGTCTGATTCTCAAATGGTACCGGTATACTCTCCCCCCCCCCCTGGCCGCAGGCCTAGGAGTAAAATTTTTATAGACACTGACCTTCTTCCCAGGGGTCATTGACCCAGTTTTAGCTATGAGAGGTGGTTCGCCCAGAGGCTGTAGAGTATACTGGGGCGGTCTCTTTGATGTCTTGAGAGGAAACTTGGCCAGGGTAGTACATGCACCAGAACTGGTGGACACCAAGGACAAACATGAAATCGAAGCAGTTTGCTTTCAGAGAGAACGGTCGTCAGCAACTCAAACTTCTCTGTTTTCTTTTTTTTTTTAAATCTGACTTTCTGTGTGGCCCCCTGACTCCGCCCCCTCCCTCTGTAAGGACCCTCCTCCACAAGGACCGATTTTTGTCAACATTTTAAAGGTCGCTAGAGAGGGGTTCCACTGTATGACCTAACCGCTACTGGCAGACGGCCTCAATCTTCACGCGCAAAGACGAGATTAATAGGTGCTCGGTTTTGGTATTTTGAATTACATTACATTAAACCTTTGTTGGGTTTCATGGTCATGGCAACAGCCATAATAATATTACATGATGTATAATATCATATTTCAGCATATGTGAATTACATGTCATCATACTAAACTGTCATACATTTTTATTCCTACATTATTCTGATTGATCACAACCAAACCTACTATCATTGGACACATCCAAATGCAAGCGCCTGTTCTTGACAATTTCTCTCTGATCTAAATATAAAATCAGTGCAATTTCCTGGGTCGGGCTTTGCCACAGACACTCACGGTTTGGCCTGTAGGTAAAATGTACAATGTATTTTCTGATTTGTGCACAAAAGCTTTTTTTCTTTTTTCTTTTTTTTAACATAACAATGTTTAATGTCACTGTATGTTTAAAAGACCATGGTCATATTTGTAAAAAAAATGTTAAATTAGAAAATAAATAACATTTTGGTTCATGATTTTTCCTACACCTGTGCTAAAAATAAGAAATAAAAATGTCGGGTATATAAGTCACTCAAATACAGCTAGGTATGAATGGCTCGGTTTGAGTTTGTTGCAGTTGACCCTGCACAATGCGACATATCATGTTTTTGTTGAACAATTTTGACGTCACCCCTCCCATAGGGTGACGTATTTCACAACTTCCTGTGTTACACAAACTCTGTGATGACCAATTTTGACGTCACCCCTCCCATAGGGTGACGGATTTCACAACTTTCTACAGATGAACAATGTTGCCTTCACCCCTCCCATAGGGTGACGGATGTCACAACTTCCTGTGTACACAAACTGATGACGTATTTCACAACAAAATGGCGCTGCCCATGGTCAACCTCGAAACTATCCGTATAGAATGGGGGCGTCCTCGCCCCCATAACAATCTTACATGCACCACACAACAGCATGGGTGGAAGCAGTTAGTACTTGTTTGTGTTGTGTGCATAATATAGTGACTGTGTAGAATGCATGCATTATAACGGCGGGGCTTTAGTGCAAATCACGCTCACATTTCTCTAGGAGGAGTGTAAACTATGTGTTCACTAGACTATGCGATGAGAGCGTTTTGCAACTATTGCATGAATGGGAAGATTATTTTATGAAAACAAAAAAGAGGCAAAGTGTGTTTCCCCCCCCGCAGACCGAAAGGTATCAGCCCGCGTAGCTCGCAGCAGGCCGCTCAGAAGATTAGATCCGCGGTAGCGCAGCTGAAAGAGTGCCAGACCTTCCCGCATTCCAGCTTGCCCTTTTGACCGAGTAAACTTTCTCACTGGCACCTCGGAAGCATATTGGCAAGCAAGGCAAAAAAAAGCTAACTAATGTGCAGCTTCTATTAATGGTTATCATTCTCGAGAGAAAAAAAAAGATTCCGTTTTTTTCTTTTCACGGGGGATGCAGATTGTACTGTTCGCCTTATTTTATAAATGAATGTTAGAGGAATACGGTTTTGTCTTGTATCACACCAAACCAGCGCAATTTCGTTGTGGTTTTGAGTAAGAGGTTAACACTGAGACGGTAACAAAATGAAACGAGACAAACAAACAGAACTAGACACAGAGATATAGATTGAAAGAGACTTAGACTTAGACTTAGAACATTTTATTCACATAAAGGGTAGACATTTTAGGCCATAGGCTTAATCTTACAATGTGCCCTTTACATTCAAAACACATATTCACGCGTGCGCCCGACTAGAATCATAGAAACATCAAACATACAGTAATAATAAATGAGAAAAGTAGTAGAAAATACATGAATGGAACATCAATAAAGCAATTACAGAATGGAACATTAATTACGCAATCACATTTGCGCACTCACACGCAGACGCAGAGAGAGAGAGAGAGAGAGAGAGAGAGAGAGAGGAAATTAACGCATACACGACTGTACTTTCAGCGGGGACACCCCGAAGCGTCCCGGTACCAAAGCGACCCGGTACCGAAGCGTCCCGGTACCAAAGCGTCCCGGTACCAAAGCGTCCCGGTACCGAAGCGTCCCACTATAACGCGTCACAGGACTTAGACTTTCTTTTTTTCTAAACCTTGAGTGACCTTGATTTGACCTTGACTTGACTAACCATATTTATTTTTTTTAATTTAATCTTGACCTTGATTTGACCTTGACTTCACTGATTTTTTTAATTTTGCACAGACCTTGATTTGCTTTCGGTAAAAAAAAAATCACTTTTTGTCCAACTTTTCCCCAACTTTACTTTAGATCTGTACTCACAACACACCAATTTGGAAATACTGTACCCGTGTGGACAAGTTCGGGGGAAAAGTCCGTAGGCTTCCGTTCACAAGAGGGATATGTCTGTTATCACACACGCTTTCTGGCTTCACTAAGCGTGATTGTATCATTTGGGTTAATTTGGGTTTGTTTGGGTTCATTTGGGTAATAAAGAACGCTCGCGCTGGACCCGAGTACTCTTCAGACTGGCTCGCTCCCCCAGTATGAAAGTTTTTGTCTTGTGCACGTTTAAGACCAAGTGATTGCTCTGTGTGAATTACAGGCATTCCCTTTGCTATATAATACATTGGCATGCGAGCCGAGGATGTGCGTGGTGACTGGTACCGGGACGCTTCGGCACCGGGACGCTTCGGCACCGGGACGCTTCGTGCCCTACTGCGCGGGAGCGTCTCGAAGCGTCCCGGTACCAAAGCGTCCCGGTACCCCTGTGACGCGTTATAGTGGGACGCTTCGGTACCGGGACGCTTCGGCACAGGGACGCTTCGGTACCGGGACGCTTCGTGATGTACCCCTTTCAGCTGCCGTAATTTGCCGCTTGGATGCTTTGGTGGGGTGGTGGAGGGGGGAATCACTCGCATCGCCAGTTCATACCCCCTCTCCCCGCCGGCCCTGTTCCGACAACCCCGTGCCGAATGATGTTTCCGCCCCCTTTCCTCCCCAACACAGAAACAAACCAGGACAGACTATCGTTCCTATTGCTCTAACAATCGTCCCTGCTCGTTCTTTCCCCCTTTAAACAGAAACAAAGCTTGCACGTTCGCTTTTTAAAACGGAAACATATCTCCCACTTTGGGGCCTCATATCATCTTCCAGAAACTATTCGATCAAATCAGAAATAATGAATGGAAAACTTATTCTTTTTTTTTTAATTAACGCTGCTACTGCTGCGTGCGTGTGTCAGTGCCACAGAGGAAAATAATACTCCCCTTGTTCTTTATTCCGCCAAAACAGAGAATGAGAGAGAATCAATCACACACACACACACACACACACACACACACACTCTCTCTCATTCACACACAAACATAGGCCCTACACACAAACTGACTCACGCACACGCACACGCACATACACATACACATTCTCTCTCTCTCTCTCTCTCTCTCTCTCTCTCTCTCTCTCTCTTACACAGACACAGAAACACACACTGACACACAGACTCGGACACACACACGCACGAATGCATGCACGCACACACACATAAATGACCACATTCTCTCTCTCTCTCTCTCTCTCTCTCTCTCTCTCTCTCTCTCTCTCAGTCTCAAACACACACACACACACACACACACACACACACACACGCACACACACATGCACACACACACCCCCAAGTCACACACGCACACACACACACACACACACACACTCATTCACACACAAAGATAGGCCCTACACACAAACTCACGCACACGCACATACACATTCTCTCTCTCTCTCTCTCTCTCTCTCTCTCTCTCTCTCTCTCTCTCTCTCTCTCTCTCTCTCTCTCTCTCTCTCTCTCTCTCTCTCTCAAGAAGAATTAAGTATTCATATCGGCCAGGGTGGATCACTCCTGAAATTATAGAAGCCCAACATTACCGAGATTATCTATGCCGGATCGACCGCCAATCTGAAGAGTACAAAACACAGAAAGCAAAATGTCAGGGTATATGACTCGACAGTCAAAAAAGCAGTTCTTCGAAAACATTCTTAAAGGCAAGAGTTCCAAGGAAACATGGAAAGCCATTAACCTTTTAACTAATAAATGTGTAAAGACCACATCATGGAACGAAAACGATATTTCGCCAGATGAAATTAATAATCACTTCTGTTCAGTTGCAAGTAAAGTAATAAAAACTGACAAATCCGATGAAAACAATTTACACATTTTGCGCAAGTACTGTGACACCAAAATTAAATACGAGGCACAAGTTATACCTTTTTTGTCAGTCTCCAATGATATAATTCTCTAACTCACTTGAAAGAAAGTAGCACAAAGGGAACTGATGAAATAGACAGCAAAATTCTTAGATTATCAGCCCCACATATAGCGGAATCTCTAACGTATATTTACAATCTCTGTATTGAAAAAAGTGTTTATCCCAAAGCTTTCAAGGAAGCTAAAGTGATCCTCCTCTTTAAGGCAGGTGATAAAACAGATCCCTCAAATTTTAGACCGATATCCGTTTTACCAGTATTGTCAAAACTACTGGAAAAACTTGTCAATGACCATATTATGATATACTTTACATCAAACAATTTGTTTCATGAAACTCAGTCTGGTTTTAGACCTAAACACTCGTGCCATACGGCACTGACAGAACTGGTGGACTCTTGGTTATCAAAAATCAACTCTAATAAGTTATGTGGAGCACTGTTTATGGACTTTGCAAAGGCATTTGATGTTATTGATCACGCCCTCCTTTTGCGAAAACTTTCCATTTATAGACTACCACAGCCCACACAGACTTTTATAGCCTCTTTTTTGTCGGGAAGAACACAAAAAGTTACCTTTCACAGTTCGAGCTCTGAAGCAATGCCAATTTTATATGGGGTCCCACAAGGCTCGGTCCTCGGACCTTTAGTATTTTCTGTCTACATCAATGACTTACCATTACACATATCCTCTGGACAGTGTGATATGCTAGCTGATGATACTACTATTCATACCTCAGGTGATGATATTACTTCGGTAGTCGACACGCTTCCGTCAGAAGTGTGTCGATGATGCTGTAGAATGGACGCATTTAAACCACATGTCTCTCAATCCAGAAAAAACAAAGTATATGCTAATTACTACGCGTCAAAAACGACAAGTCATGTCGGAACCAAAGAAGTGCATTTCTGTTGATAGTCAGCTGATAAACGAGGTTAGTGAACACAAAATTTTGGGTGTAACTATTGACAACAATCTA
>NC_090248.1:24661639-24906639 GCF_037325665.1 Littorina saxatilis | reverse complement strand
TTCCAACGTTTTGAGTTGGAGTTTTTGTCGTACGCACGCACTCATGCACGCACGCACACATACACACACAGGCTCACACACACAGGCTCACACACACACACACACACACACACACACACACACATACACACATAACACAACAGTAACACGCTCCGCGTTTCGTTTTGTTTTCAGTAAGCCTACTGCCAGTACTGGTACTCGCCATGCTTCTTCAGCAGTTTCAAAATGGCGCCCCGAACGCTTACGGAAATTGCCGGAACATACCGAAGAGGCGCTTGTCCCTTCTGTCTGATATATAAGTTCTGTGGTTTGCACTGGCACGGCTCTTGGTTGTTTAACTGTGCTAGGTATGGCTGGCCTTCATCTGTTGAACGTACAAGCCACTCAGTGTCTAAGTTAGTGTTAACAATATAATCATCTTTAATTGTACCCATGGCAGCTGAATGTCGCTTCCTTATTTCTTTAGTGCGGAAGGTTACTTTACCTTTCTCTGCTTTGATGAACTGCTCAGACATAATTCTTGGCATATTGGAACAGGACATGTATCAGAAAATCAACGCGTCTGTTTTGTTTGGAATTAAAGTATGTACACAGTTTTCAACACTCTGTGAAATGCCTCAGCATACATGTTTGTATTGGCTAAGGAACCTATACGATGACAGGTTGCCTAAAGCAACGCTTTTTCTTTACATACATAATAATGATAAAAGTAATCGTGGAACGCTTTATGTAAATGTTTATCCCAAAGAAGCGCTCTGACATGACACATAGACTAAACTGATGGTGTGACGGCGAACGCAAGAAGAAGAAGAAGACACATAACCCTGCTCCATCCAGACCAAAACGCAAGTTCAACCAGTTCGCACCCCATGCCTAACAAATGTAATATCTGTCAACAATGTTCTTGTGCTACTGTGCAGGAGCTATGTGTTCACTATAGAGAGGGACACAAACAGTCAAACAAGTCATTTTTATATTTAGTCAAGTTTTGACTAAATATTTTAACATCGAGGGGGAATCGAAACGAGGGTCGTGGTGTATGTGCGTGTGTGTGTCTGTGTGTCTATGTGTGTGTGTGTGTGTAGAGCGATTCAGACTAAACTACTGGATCGATCTTTATGAAATTTGACATGAGAGTTCCTGGGTATGAAATCCCAGAATGTTTTTTTCATTTTTTTGATAAATGTCTTTGATGACGTCATATCTGGCTTTTCGTGAAAGTTGAGGCGGCACTGTCACGCCCTCATTTTTCAACCAAATTGGTTGAAATTTCGGTCAAGTAATCTTCGACGAAGCCCGGACTTCGGTATTGCATTTCAGCTTGGTCGCTTAGAAATTAATTAATGACTTTGGTCATTAAAAATCTGAAAATTGTAAAAAAAAATAAAAATTTATAAAACGATCCAAATTTACGTTTATCTTATTTTCCATCATTTGCTGATTCCAAAAACATATAAATATGTTATATTCGGATTAAAAACAAGCTCTGAAAATTAAATATATAAAAATTATTATCAAAATTAAATTGTCCAAATCAATTTCATCTTATTCCTTGTCGGTTCCTGATTCCAAAAACATATAGATATGATATGTTTGGATTAAAAACACGCTCAGAAAGTTAAAACAAAGAGAGGTACATAAAAGCGTGCTATATCCTTCTTAGCGCAACTACTACCCCGCTCTTCTTGTCAATTTCACTGCCTTTGCCATGAGCGGTAGACTGACGATGCTACGAGTATACGGTCTTGCTGAAAAATGGCATTGCGTTCAGTTTCATTCTGTGAGTTCGACAGCTACTTGACTAAATATTGTATTTTCGCCTTACGCGACTTGTTTGATAAATGTCTTTGATGACGTCATATCCGGCTTTTCGTGAAAGTTGAGGCGGCACTGTCACGCTCTCATTTTTCAACCAAATTGGTTCAAATTTTGGTCAAGTAATCTGACGAAGCCCGGACTTCGGTATTGCATTTCAGCTTGCATAACCTACCGACTGCAAGCTAGACATAGAGCCATTGGCGCACACAGATTGTACTCGGCGATCAGAAACAAAAGACTTGATTTTTAAGTCAGGGGCTAAAACAGAACCCTCCAATTACAGGCCAATATCTATTTTATCGGTTTTATCAAAGCCGTTGGAACAACATATCAACAAATTTATATCAATTTAAAAACACTTTCATCTTATTCCTTGTCGGTTCCTGATTCCAAAAACATATAGATATGATATGTTTGGATTAAAAACACGCTCAGAAAGTTAAAACAAAGAGAGGTACAGAAAAGCGTGCTATCCTTCTTAGCGCAACTACTACCCCGCTCTTCTTGTCAATTTCACTGCCTTTGCCATGAGCGGTGGACTGACGATGCTACGAGTATACGGTCCAGTAGTTTGGTCTGAATCGCTCTACACACACACACAGACAGACAGACAGACACACACACATACACCACGACCCTCGTCTCGATTCCCCCCTCTACGTTAAAATATTTAGTCAAAACTTGACTAAATATAAAAAGCATCATGCCAATATCCAAAAGCTTCGTCCGGATCAGTCAAATTATAAACATTTTCAAGTGGGGAGTGCAACAAATCCTCAAGAAAATCTTCCTCATTAAATTTTGAAAACGAACGATATGTTATTGTTTTGTGACCAGCGTGAGGGACTTTTACACCCGTTTACGGGACCAGGTGACACACACACGGGGTAATGGTCACTGCAGCCGTGTATTGGAACACAAACTTCAGCTATATGGTGTAAATGAGATACGTATACATGGTCAATAAGCGTTTTTGAAATAAGACAATTACTAAAATATACAAAAGAAGAAATGCACAAGAAAATTTAGAGAAAATATAATGAAATTAACAATAATATTGACACCGTTTATATAATGGAATTTAAAAGAAACCGCAACTAAAAACGAAGTATTAATACGTCAGAAGCCGGCACGTCAAACCGGAGGTAGCAACAGATATATTTCTCTTCGTTCAGGCACTCAATCAATCAATCAATCAATGAGTCTTATATCGCGCATATTCCGTGGGTACAGTTCTAGGCGCTCTGCAGTGATGCCGTGTGAGATGAAATTTTATACGGCCAGTAGATTGCAGCCATTTCGGCGCATATTTACCTTTCACGGCCTATTATTCCAAGTCACACGGGTATATATAGGTAGACAATTATTAACTGTGCCTAAGCAAGTCAAGTCAAGTTTTTATTGTTCATTACCCAGGGGCATTATAAACAATATTCGCAAATTCAAAAATGCACAAAGTACCAAGTGAACAAAAAGAAAAATAGAAGATAAGAAAAGAAAAAATAAAATAAATATTTGGAAAACAAAAATACACAAACAGTGAACACAAAATATTATAGTACAGAAAATGCAAACACACACACACACATTGATTCCTGGCAATGGGGGACACAAAACGAAAATACGGTTAACAAATCCCAGCACTATGAAAAATTGCTACTAATTAATTTGATAAATTCCAAGAGTTTCGTCAACAATTTCTTATTTCTTGATACGAACAGTTTTTTGTATTTAAGTGAATTTAGTTTTTTCCAGTAGAATGGTGGAATAAGTTCTGCTCTTTTTTCATTGAAAAAGTCACAAACAAACAAATAATGATACTCATCTCCTATATCTTCTGATGTACATTTTCTGCAAATGCGATTCGCTCTAGGTATATTAAGGTATCTTTCTTTCTGTACTGGCAGGTTGTTATTTGTAGTTCTAAATTTCATGAGTGTAACGACTTTTTGGAACGACAAGGATTTAATGTAGTCTTCACACACAAAACTATCTTTAAACATTCTATAATTACAAAAAATGTCTTTTGTATCCATTTCTAAGAACCAATTGTGAATATACTGGTCATATAAACACCGCTTTACTTTTTCTTTAAACCAAGTAGATGTATATTGAGAAACAAATTCTTGTTGTATCCAAAACCCAGAAAGACCTATATCACTTAACGTTTTTTCTATGCATGACAGATAGTCAGAAGTAAACATCTTTTGCGAATATAGTCTATAGGTAAATCTGTAAGCAACACTTGAAAATTTATTTTTGTTAACTGGGTCAATTAGTTTATACCAATAACAGAGCATTCTACATTTCATATTGACATCTAAGGGATATTTTCCAAGTTCGCCAAAAACCATTGCATTAGGGGTGGATTTTCTTAGTTTGAAAACTATCTTATAAAAACGCAACTGAAGCTTCGTAGCTAAATCGCAAGAACCTGAACCCCAAATTTCACAGCCATATAGTAAAATCGGAACAATCATTTTGTCAAATAGATCAATCTGTATATCCACGGGCAATGAGAGTTGTCTACATGTGCGAAGAAGAGCAAACATAGCCCTTGACGCACGGTCATACACATTTTTTTTGTGCTACCGAAAATTTATTATTATAATTAATCTGTAACCCTAAGTACATCACATCAAGGACTACTTCAATTGGCTTATCATCATACGTAAATTTTTCGTTTTTTTAACATTAATATTAAGTTTCCATTTCAAGCAGTATGCATGCATTTTATCTAAGCATTCTTGCAATTTCGTTTCAGACTCAGCACAAATCACAGTGTCATCAGCGTACAATAATACAAATAGTTGAAACATTACATTCACATCAGCATCATCCATACCAAGAGAAACAGCTTCTCTAGAGAGAGAAGTCAATCCATCACTAGTTTCCCCTAAATACGGCTTTAGGTCATTTAAAAACAAAGCAAAAAACAAGGGAGACAAATTTTCTCCTTGTCTGACCCCACGAATGCTAGGAAAATAACCAGAAGCAATTTTGCCAGGAAAGACCCTTTTGTCAATCGTGGGATCTTTAACGTGCACACCCAATGTAGTGTACACGGGGGGAGGTTCGGACACCGAAGAGAGTCTGCACACAAAGTTGACTCTGTGAAATAAATTTCCGCCGAACCTGGGATCGAACTCACGCTTTAAGCTATACTATAGTCACAGTCCTCGAAAACGTCACTCACACACTGTTCTTCAAAACGGTGAACAACTTGGTCTGTCCTTCCAGCAGATGACTATGACACCTGTATCAAATTGAAAATACTGTTTCCTGCTGTCTCTCAGAAAATAGTGAGTCCTGCTTACATAGCAAGCCAGGAAAAAAGTATACACTGAGTCAATGTTCTTCAAAACGTAACATCACGCCGTGGAGACACTATTAAAGTTCACGCGAACATCAACTATGGGCTCTGATTTAGATTCTAAGCGGCAATCAATCAAAGGTCTGGAACAGTGTTAGTGTTAGTTAGCTTCACACACACACACACACACACACACACACACACACACACACACACACACACACACACACACACACAGAGAGAGAGAGAGAGAGAGAGAGAGAGAGAGAGACAGAGACAGAGACAGAGAGAGAGAGACAGAGAGAGAGAGAGAGAGAGAGAGAGAGAGAGAGAGAGAGAGAGAGATATTTGAAACAAAAAAATACCTTCTTAGTTTTCCGAGTCTGCAGTCTACATGTGTGCTCAGGAAGAAGTGTGGGAAGTAGTCTGTGGGAAGATCGAGACAGTCTAATATATATAGTCTTGAGTCGAGCGTTTGAAAATGCCTGAGTCTGAAGGCGGGTGTAACTTACACCTCTTGGTATCAGTCTGCCTTAGAGATGAGGACGACAGTTGGCCAGATGGCCAGAATAGCGCGCTGCATTTTCCTGCATGGAAGGAAGGCGCGTCTGCCGCGACGGTGCCTGAGCTAAACATTGGCGAGCACTGCTCACAGCCCGGCACACAGCACTGTAAACATTCCTTGTCACTTCACCTCTCTCGCCATCATCCGCCCTACCCTTGGTCTCACGCCTGTATACTGGAGAGGTCCGCTAACGAGGCTGGCCGGTGGTGGCACAGTTGATAGTACTACATCCCCTCTCTTCTTCTTCTTCGTCGTTCGCTCAGACAGCAACTCCGGAGGCCCTGATGAAGGCTGCTGTACGCCGGAGGCTCTCCATGGGTCCATAGAGTTTGTCCCTCATCGGTGTGTCAGCAGGCCAGGTCTCTGCTCGCAAGTTTTGGTGTGTTGGACAGTCCTGCAGGAAGTGTTGCACTGTCATTGGAGATGTGCCACAGGGGCACGATGCAGAATCACCAATGTGGAATTTGGTATACAGGTGATGTTTGAGTCTGCAATGGCCTGTTCTCAGTCTCACAATGACCACTTGGTCATCTCTGGGTAGGAGGTAGTAGGCATCCTTTTTGTTGTAGTCTGGGTGTTGGTGGAGCCATCTTCTCTTCTGCTTCTCTTTG
The DNA here is from genome assembly GCF_037325665.1 of Littorina saxatilis. Classification (NCBI taxonomy): domain Eukaryota; kingdom Metazoa; phylum Mollusca; class Gastropoda; order Littorinimorpha; family Littorinidae; genus Littorina; species Littorina saxatilis. The sequence continues at coordinate 24,900,332 of NC_090248.1, read as the reverse complement.
ACTATAGTCATGGCCTCTTCAGTGTTCATCCTGTGGGAGCTCCCCTCTCTTTATAACAATCACTCACTGGATCTTGCATAGGGCGTACTCCTGGCGCAACATCCGGTTCTGTACAAATCTTGAACATAGTGTCACTTCTTACTAAGTAACATAGGATAACCTACAACCACAAAAGATATCATATTATCCACCAAGGGTGATAGGAACTGTTCTTAGACTTGTTTTCACAATAGTCTTGGTTGCAGTGGCTGAGAACACAGAAACGCTACTGGCAAGTGTATTGGAAGCACTCCGTGGTCAGCTCGGTTTCCCAGGCCGCTCGCCTGTGAAAGCAATTAATTTGCTCGGTACAGTACCGGAGTTTTGCTAAGGAATAGATATGACGGCTTACTAGTGCCAAAACCTCATGAATTGTAACAAGTCGCGTAAGGCGAAAATACAATATTTAGTCAAGTAGCTGTCGAACTCACAGAATGAAACTGAACGCAATGCCATTTTACTCGTAGCATCGTCAGGCCACCGCTCATGGCAAAGGCAGTGAAATTGACAAGAAGAGCGGGGTAGTAGTTGCGCTAAGAAGGATAGCACGCTTTTCTGTACCTCTCTTTGTGTTAACTTTCTGAGCGTGTTTTTAATCCAAACATATCATATCTATATGTTTTTGGAATCAGGAACCGACAAGGAATAAGATGAAAGTGTTTTTAAATTGATTTCGACAATTTAATTTTGATAATAATTTGTATATATTTAATTTTCAGAGCTTGTTTTTAATCCGAATATAACATATTTATATGTTTTTGGAATCAGCAAATGATGGAGAATAAGATAAACGTAAATTTGGATCGTTTTATAAATTACCTTTTTTTACAATTTTCCGATTTTTAATGACCAAAGTCATTAATTAATTTTTAAGCCACCACGCTGAAATGCAATACCGAAGTCCGGGCTTCGTCGAAGATTACTTGACCAAAATTTGAACCAATTTGGTTGAAAAATGAGGGCGTGACAGTGCCGCCTCAACTTTCACGAAAAGCCGGATATGACGTCATCAAAGACATTTATCAAAAAAATGAAAAAAAAATTCTGGGATTTCATACCCAGGAACTCTCATGTCAAATTTCATAAAGATCGGTCCAGTAGTTTAGTCTGAATCGCTCTACACACACACACACACACACACACACACACGCACACACGCACATATATCGCACGGGGAGTGGTGCGCGTGTGGGGTGTGGGGGAGAGAGTTGTGTGTGTGTGTTGTCCGTGTACCTGTATGTTGTGCGTATTGGTCTGTGTGCGTGGCGTCGTCATGGTGTACAATGGTGACGGATAATTTACAAACAACCGTGCGGTTGAGAGAGAGAGAGAGAGAGAGAGAGAGAGAGAGAGAGAGAGAGAGAGAGAGAGAGAGAGAGAGAGAGAGAGAGGGAGAGAGAGAGAGACAAAGAGAGACACGGAGACAGAGAGAGAAAGAGATCACACAGGTTTAGACTAGAGAGAAATTAACATTCTAATTCCACGTTCAAAACCTTTAGACAAGAAAGAATCTTGAAGCATACCACACACAATTCAGGAAAACAATTTAAGAATTTACTTTAAGAAATGATCAAAACATATTACAAAGTATACATCCTAATTCCCTATCCTATTAAAGTTAAAGTCGTCATACCTTGACTATCGTTGACCGGGGCTGAGAGCTGAGAGTGGCGAACCGCGAACCCAGAATACCCAGACGAGAGAGAGAGAAGATTCGCGCCACAACGAGAATATCAGGAACAAATGACTTATCAAATTAATACGCCTAAAACATAGTCCCTTCATTCCACAGAGAATTCCCGATTTCTTCTTCAAAACAAACTATAAAAATATATGTATCAAAACATTACATAACTTATGCAGCCTATTATTCTTTTCAACCCTTATGAACAATATAGAGCTTAAACAATGACCACGAGTTGATTACTGGAAAATAAACCACGAGTGGGTATTTGCAGCCGCTTGGTAATTCACGAGTGTGCGGAGCACACGAAGGTACAAAATAATAATCGCACAACACATACATTACACGGCATTTAACTAGGAGGTTACAACATCTCTTAATTTAAAGGCTTTATACAAATACAGGGATACATTTCGGACAACAGTTTCTTGAGGTGATGCTAAAAGCAAGCTGAGTGGGAAAATGCTTGGGTTCCTATAATATTTAAATGGGATCAAATTTTCTCTTAATTTGTTATAGTATGGACAACACAAAACAAGTCGCGTAAGGCGAAAATGCAATATTTAGTCAAGTAGCTGTCGAACTCACAGAATGAAACTGAACGCAATGCCATTTTTCAGCAAGACCGTATACTCGTAGCATCGTCAGTCCACCGCTCATGGCAAAGGCAGTGAAATTGACAAGAAGAGCGGGGTAGTAGTTGCGCTAAGAAGGATATAGCACGCTTTTATGTACCTCTCTTTGTTTTAACTTTCTGAGCGTGTTTTTAATCCAAACATATCATATCTATATGTTTTTGGAATCAGGAACCGACAAGGAATAAGATGAAATTGATTTGGACAATTTAATTTTGATAATAATTTTTATATATTTAATTTTCAGAGCTTGTTTTTAATCCGAATATAACATATTTATATGTTTTTGGAATCAGCAAATGATGGAGAATAAGATAAACGTAAATTTGGATCGTTTTATACATTTTTATTTTTTTTTACAATTTTCAGATTTTTAATGACCAAAGTCATCAATTAATTTTTAAGCCACCAAGCTGAAATGCAATACCGAAGTCCGGGCTTCGTCGAAAATTACTTGACCAAAATTTCAACCAATTTGGTTGAAAAATGAGGGCGTGACAGTGCCGCCTCAACTTTCACGAAAAGCCGGATATGACGTCATCAAAGACATTTATCAAAAAAATGAAAAAAAGTTCGGGGATATCATACCCAGGAACTCTCATGTCAAATTTCATAAAGATCGGACAAGGTCTGGAAAGATGGACTCCTTGTAAAACTGCTGAGGAAAGGCGTGTCCAGCAACATGTACCAGTGGATTCGCTCTTACCTCTATAACCGCAGGGCAAGAGTTAACGTCGACCAGACCAAAAGCAAGAAGTTCCTCCTTCGTCATGGCGTCCCTCAGGGCGGAGTCCTCTCTCCCACACTCTTCCTTCTCTTCATCGACGATCTGGTGTCTGAGATGCCCAAGGGGATCAAAGCTGCTCTCTACGCAGACGACCTTGTGATCTGGTGCAAGGAGGAGCACGCAAGTACTGCCACCTACAGAATGCAGCAAGCGGCAGATAGGCTGAACGCATGGGCAGAAGATTGGTGCGTCTCCATCAACAAAGAGAAATCCTCCACCACCCTATTCACACTGTCGCCAAAGCAGAAAGCCGGAACCATTAGGCTTGGTGGAACTCCTCTGAGAGAGGATGAAGAAGCAACGTACCTTGGTGTCACCTTTGATAGACGGCAGACCTGGAAACCACACATTGCACAGGCAGAGACGAAGGCCCGGCGCAAGCTAGCCATACTCAGGAAGCTGGCAGGTACCACCTGGGGAGCGAACGAGAAGATACTGAAGACAGTATACCAGGGAACAATCAGACCCCACCTCGAGTACGGCTCCACAGCGTGGTCAACCTCAGCCAAGACAAACCTGCAGACCCTTGACCGTGTGCAAAACCAGGCCCTCCGACTCATCACCGGTGCAATGAAATCCACGCCCATCAAGGAAATGGAGAAGCTTACCACCATCCAACCCCTCTGTCAGAGAAGAGAAGCCAAGACTATGGTACAGGCCGAGAAGCTCAAGTGCCTACCCGACCACCCCATGAAGCACAGACTGAGCAACCTCACCAAGAACCGGCTTAAACGGAGCAGTTTTGTACACGAGAGCAAGAGACTTTCTCGACAGTACAGGGAAGTCCTTCCACAGAACACTCTACCTCTGACTCAAGAAGAAGAGGAAACCCCCAAGGCAACAGAGAAACCAGGCATCCAGATCTGCACCAGTGTTCCACATGTCACCTCAGGAGAAGATCAGAATGACACAGCTCGACAGGCACTCACCTTAGCCCTGATCGACGAACAGTACCCAAAAGAGGCGTGGATCCATGTATACACCGATGGATCAGCAACTAACGCCGTGCTCAATGGAGGTGCAGGCATTCTCATCCAGTTCCCTGGGGGACATACAGCTACATCCAGCGTTGCCACTGGCAAACACTGCACAAACTATAAAGCAGAAGCAGAAGCTCTCATGCAGGCCGCCTCCTCCGTTCAGGACTCCGCAGACCCTTGCTACCAAGTTGTCTTCCTCTCGGACGCCCTTTCAGTCCTTCAGGCCCTAGAGAACGACAAACTCCCACAGCTGGCCAAAGCATTACAGATGGTCAGACAAACCAGAAGAGTTGTCCTCCAGTGGATACCAGCACACTGTGGGATACCAGGAAATGAAAGGGCAGATGAGCTGGCAAAAGAAGGAGCCGTGGAAGACCAACCTGAAAACAGTGTCAGCTTTAGTGAGCAGAAGACAATCATCAAGGCATTGATGAGGCCAAGGACAAACAGAGATGACTACCACACAATGTCCAGAGAGCAGCAAGTCAACCTCATCAGGCTGCGTACTGGCCACAACAGGCTCAATGCTCACATGAACCGAAAGTTCAAGCTGGCGCCATCACCAACCTGTGCATGCGGTCAAGAGGACCAAACAGCGGAACACATCTTACAGCGATGTCCCTTACTAGATGAGGAACGAAAAGAAGTGTGGCCGTCACCAACTCCCTTGCAGACCAAACTATACGGCAGTCGACAGGAGTTGGAGAAAACGACAACATTTATCACCAGTGCTGGACTGATTGTGTAACCTCTGCGAACGCCAAGAAGAAGAAGATGGCAAAGGCAGTGAAATTGACAAGAAGAGCGGGGTAGTAGTTGCGCTAAGAAGGATAGCACGCTTTTCTGTACCTCTCTTTGTTTTAACTTTCTGAGCGTGTTTTTAATCCAAACATATCATATCTATATGTTTTTGGAATCAGGAACCGACAAGGAATAAGATGAAAGTGTTTTTAAATTGATTTGGACAATTTAATTTTGATAATAATTTTTATATATTTAATTTTCAGAGCTTGTTTTTAATCCGAATATAACATATTTATATGTTTTTGGAATCAGCAAATGATGGAGAATAAGATAAACGTAAATTTGGATCGTTTTATACATTTTTATTTTTTTTTTACAATTTTCAGATTTTTAATGACCAAAGTCATCAAATAATTTTTAAGCCACCAAGCTGAAATGCAATACCGAAGTCCGGGCTTCGTCGAAAATTACTTGACCAAAATTTCAACCAATTTGGTTGAAAAATGAGGGCGTGACAGTGCCGCCTCAACTTTCACGAAAAGCCGGATATGACGTCATCAAAGACATTTATCAAAAAAATGAAAAAAAGTTCGGGGATATCATACCCAGGAACTCTCATGTCAAATTTCATAAAGATCGGTCCAGTAGTTTGGTCTGAATCGCTCTACACGCACGCACACACGCACACACATACACCACGACCCTCGTTTCGATTCCCCCTCGATGTTAAAATATTTAGTCAAAACTTGACTAAATATAACAAAATGGACTTCATCTTCTTGGTTTTGTTTACAAAGAGGACACATCAAATCATCGGCATTATGTTTTCTATATCGGTAAGCATGCACTGCAATTTCTGAAATGCCGAATCGAAACCTGGTCATAATAAACTTTAAATGCCTATCCATATTCGACAAAAGATAGGGTTTAATGTCATGTACAGTACAAAATGTCCGATAAACAGCAAATCTATCACTATTTTGTATATGATAATCCCACTCTTGCCATCTGCAATCGACCAACCTTTCCCTAAAAACACGCAAAAAATATTTTTCATTAACAACGCCCTGATTCCACCACACAAAACCAAAACCGTACTCATACAATTTACAACGGACACCTGAGGCCCAGTTCGTTTTACCACTTTCATCCATTTTATACAACATTTCATAGGATTTACGAGGAAGTCTGTGCGCCTCCATCTTTAACAATTGACAGTGAGAGAGAGACAGTGAGAGAGACAGTGAGAGAGACAGTGAGAGAGAGACAGTGAGAGAGAGACAGTGAGAGAGAAACAGTGAGAGAGAGACAGTGAGAGGGAGACAGTGAGAGAGACAGTGAGAGGGAGACAGTGAGAGGGAGACAGTGAGAGGGAGACAGTGAGAGAGACAGTGAGAGGGAGACAGTGAGAGGGAGACAGTGACAGTGAGAGAGACAGTGAGAGGGAGACAGTGATGGTTTTTGGGGTTTAATGTCTCTTCAGCAGATGCTAGGGAGACAGTGAGAGGGAGACAGTGAGAGGGAGACAGTGAGAGATGATGATGATGGAACTTTATTTTTCAAGGATAGAGGTTTAAGGCGACGCCTTTTCTTACAACCGGTCCTTACTTCTAATACAAATATCTAATAAATGATAAACAAGTAAAGCAACATGACAAATAAACAAAGTAAACGAACGAACCAGCAAACAATCGACAAGTAAGCAAACAAGCAAATAAACATAAACAATAAAATGGCAAAGTAAGCAACATACAAATCGAAAGCGAAACATGCAACATGTTAACACATGTAAAGTGATCGACGGTAAAATTCACACGATACCAACGTTTACACTAATGCTAATAATGATTATATGGTGTAAATGATAATGATGATGATGATGATGATGATGATGATGATGATGATGATGATGATGATGATGAAGTGATGATGGAAAATCGCAACATAAATTCCACATAATACATATAAATTATAATAAAGAACATATGTGTGTAATTCATAAAGCTTTGCCAATTGTTGACAGCTACTTGCATGTGTTAAGACTAGTATAGCCATCTAGGTAGACATAAAATGATTATGCAGAGCTTGTTTAAAACTCTTTAGTGAGGTTAATGATCTTATTACAGACGGAATGGAGTTCCACACCATAGCGCCAGAGAAGGCTTGACTAGTTTTGAACAAATCAATCCTGGGTATTGGTGGTAGAAAATTGATAGACCCGTACCTTTCGGTTACTCTGTGAAATAGGTCCTGAATATAGATGGGCACTTCGCCATGATATACAGGGGCGGATCAGTTGCTTTGTAAGGGGGGGGGCCCACTCTGAATCGAAAGTGAAATGTGATGGGCGCAAAGCGCCCGAATTTGCTAGGGGGGTCCGGGGGCATGCCCCCCCGGAAAAAATTTTTGCCCAAAGAAGCAAAATGGTGCCATTTGGTGCCATTTGAACTTAAAAATAGTCATAGAATCAGCATAGCAAAATCTTTTTTTTTTCTTCTTCTTCTTTTTTTTTTTTTTTTTTTTTGGGGGGGGGGGGGCACATGCCCCCTGTGCCCCCCCCCCCTCGTCCGCCCCTGATATACTTTATACATCATTACAGTCTTATTAAACTGTAACTGTTTAACTAGCGGCAGGTAGTTTAGATTCTTTAACTTCAAATCAGCTGATAATTGTGGACCATTTAACATGATTTTAGCTGCCCGACGATGTAGAGAGTTTAATTTTTTCATGTGAATATCAGAGACGCCATCCCAAAGAGTTGATGCGTAATTAATATGGGATAAGATGTGGGCATGATAAAATAGTTTTAGTGTTGCGATATCGACATATTGCTTTTACTTTGATAGCAGAAACAAATTCTTGGATACTTTTTGACAAATATAATGTACATGAGATTGCCATTTTAATTCTTGATCGACTATCACACCCAAAACACGATGTTCCGTTACCTGCTGAACAGGTTGTGATTCTAGAGAAAGATTTAACTTAAGAGGTCGTGACTGGTGTTTTTGTCTTGTTGTAATAATCATGCTTTTTGTCTTTCCTGGGTGCACTATCATACAATTCTGGTTACACCAACTGTTGACTTCATTCAGACTAGACTGTAAGGAAATTTCAATTTCTTGAACAGTCCTACAGCTTGTGTGAAGCGTCGAATCATCAGCAAAAAATTCCGTTTTAACTTTGGAATTAGATATATGAAGGGGGAGGTCGTTAATGAATACACAAAACAAGATAGGCCCTAAAACTGACCCCTGGGGGACTCCACTCTTTAAACATCCTTTGGGAGATGTTTTACCGTTTATAGAAACATACTGTGTTCTGTTGACAAGATATGATTTAAAGAATGAACACGTTGCGGGATTGTTCATGTACAATGCGATTTTATGTAAAAGTAATGTGTGATCTACAAGATCAAAAGCTTTCTTAAAATCAAGAAATACAGCCCCTGATATGTCCGAACGATTAATTGCCGATAGCCAGTTATCACATAGTGAGAGAGACAGTGAGAGAGACAGTGAGAGAGAGACAGTGAGAGAGACAGTGAGAGGGAGACAGTGAGAGGGAGACAGTGAGAGAGACAGAGACAGTGAGAGAAACAGTGAGAGAGAGACAGTGAGAGGGAGACAGTGAGAGGGAGACAGTGAGAGAGAGACAGTGAGACTGAGAGACAGTGAGAGAGACAGTGAGAGAGACAGTGAGAGAGACAGTGAGAGAGAGACAGTGAGAGAGAGACAGTGAGAGAGAGACAGTGAGAGAGAGACAGTGAGACTGAGAGACAGTGAGAGAGACAGTGAGAGGGAGACAGTGAGAGGGAGACAGTGAGAGAGAGACAGTGAGAGAGAGACAGTGAGAGAGACAGTGAGAGAGACAGTGAGAGAGAGAGACAGTGAGAGAGACAGTGAGAGAGAGACAGTGAGAGAGAGACAGTGAGAGTGAGACAGTGAGAGAGACAGTGAGAGAGACAGTGAGAGAGACAGTGAGAGAGAGACAGTGAGAGAGAGACAGTGAGAGAGAGACAGTGAGAGAGAGACAGTGAGAGGGAGACAGTGAGAGAGAAACAGTGAGAGAGACAGTGAGAGAGACAGTGAGAGAGAGACAGTGAGACTGAGAGACAGTGAGAGAGAGACAGTGAGAGAGAGACAGTGAGAGAGAGACAGTGAGAGAGATAGTGAGAGAGAGACAGTGAGAGAGAGACAGTGAGAGAGACAGTGAGAGAGACAGTGAGAGAGACAGTGAGAGAGACAGTGAGAGGGAGACAGTGAGAGAGAGACAGTGAGAGAGACAGTGAGAGAGACAGTGAGAGAGAGACAGTGGGAGAGAGACAGTGAGAGAGAGACAGTAAAACATTATCAGAAAAGGTAAGGCAATGAAAATCCTAAAATCTCCAACTCGAGTCACTTCCTACAGATACATGCAGTGGTGATGGTGGTGATGAGAGGGGTGAAAACAGAGTGAATGACCGTGGTGGTGATGGTGGTGATGAGAGGGGTGAAGACAGAGTGAATGACTGTGGTGGTGATGGTGGAGATGAGAGGGGTGAAGACAGTGTGAATGACTGTGGTGATGAAGATATAGTGAATGTCTGGGGTGATGATGGTGGTGAAGAGGGAGGTGAAGACAGAGTGGTGAAAGACTGTGGTGATACTGATGATGTTGATGTTGTTGATGTGTATGCAAATGTTTCTGATGTTGATATTCTGCATGACTCTCTGGATGTTGGCAATGCGCATGAAATGGATAATGTTGTTGTAATGTCAGATGTTGATGTTCATTTTGACTCGTTAGATGTTGAGAATGTACGTAACAAATCTACTGTTAAAATAGATGTATACAATGTTGATAGTGAGATTGGAGATTCCTTTGGTTCTGAATATAGTATTGAGGATAATCCTGATATACTCTCCTGCTTAGCGCTTAATGTCTGTGGAATCACTTCAAAGCTAAAATTTCCTGAATTTGTGAAATTTATTGCCAAATATGACATTATTTGTTTTAGCGAGAGCAAACTTGATGATATTGATGAGATTAACATTCCAGGTTATATAGCATTCTATAAGAATAGAGGAACATTTCGCAGAAAATCAGGTGGTGTATTAGTTTTATTACGGGAAGTGTTTGCTAATAATATAACTATTTTTGAAGAAAAAAAGCTGTCACATAAGATAAAAGAAGAGATGAAAATATGGTATAGATTTTTGGATGTAGAAATGTGTGAGAATGCGTTATTTTTTAAGTTAGATAAGAAAATACTTGGACGTGACACCCTTTTCTGTGCTTTATATATTCCCCCTGAAGGGTCACCTTACCATAACAAAGATGTTTATGCTGAACTAGAAGAGGTGTATATGCAGTTTGGGTTAGATAATGATTATGTTTGTCTGTTAGGAGACTTAAATTCCCGCACTGGTCATCTGAGTGAAATGTTGCATGAAGATGATCAGCATTCAGAAGGTTTTGTTGATAATGACTTGTTTGACTCTGATGAGGTTGGTACTCTAATAGGTGAGCGGGCCTCACAGGATAATAATACTAATAACCTTGGTTTTAAATTGATTGATTTTTGTAAAATGACTGGCTTAGTTATTGCTAATGGTAGAGTTGGCGATGATACAGGGGTTGGTAAATGCACATGTAAGGATAAGAGCGTTGTTGATTATTGCATCCTGTCAAAAGATTTGTTCTCGAAAGTTAATTATTTTTCTGTGATGGAATTTTGTGAAATGTATTCTGATGTACACTGTCCTGTTGTTTTGCATTTATTAAAACATAATGAAGTACGCGCTAATGATTACCTAGCAGAAGTTGTGAAAAAAAACAAAAATGAAGATTTGCTGTCTAAAGGTAGAGAAAAGGATAACAAGTACACAAAACCAAAATGGGACAATAACAATGGGACCAAGTTAGCTTTTGTAGTTAATCTGAATGAGGATGATATTTATACTGTTGAAACTAAATTACAAAATATGCTAGCTACAAGTGAGAGTACGACAACAGATGACGTTGATAGTGTTACTAATAAGATTTGTGATATTTTAAATTGTTCTGCTGAGAAAATCGGTGTAATTAAAAAACAAAAATTTATGAAAAAGCCACGTTCAAAGAAATTTAAACTACAACAACCATGGTTTAGTGCAATTTGCAAAGAGAAAAGAAAAATATTTTTACATGCGAAAAACAAAGCAAGACGGTTTAAAAATGTGTTCAATGAAGATGAAAAAAGAGTGCTTTTAAAGAATACAAAAAGACAATAAAAAAGGAATGCAAGTCGTATCATAATGAGTTCGTTAAAACTTTGAGAAAGTTAAGAAGTACTGACCCGAAAGCATACTGGAATCTTCTAAATAAAAATAAAAAGAATAATTCCAAAACTAACTATCCAACTTGTTCTGAGTTTTTCGAACATTTCACTAAACTACAAGAGTGTGATGAAAATGAAATGGATGATAGTAATGAACATTTAAATGAAGCAAGTAATGAATTTCTTAATGCGCCTTTTACAAAGGAGGAAGTTATCAAATGTATAGACAAGCTAAAAAACAATAAGGCATGCGGTCAGGATAAAATAATTAATGAGTATTTAAAAGCGTCACATGATCGAATGATTGATATTTATGTATTGTTGTTTAATGTTGTTTTGCAGTCAGGAAAGGTTCCAACACAATGGGCTGTAGGTGAAATTATTCCATTGTACAAAAATAAAGGCTCTCAAGCTGACCCCACAAATTATAGAGGAATTACTATACTCAGCTGCTTCGGAAAACTTTTCAGTGCAATTTTAAATGATAGGTTATCAAACTTTTTGGAGAGTAATAACAAATTAGGTCAAGAACAAACAGGTTTCCGCACAGGTTTTTCAACACTAGACCATGTTTTTACTTTGCATTGTATATTAAATTTTTTTCTCAACAAAAAGAAGCGACTGTTTTGTGCATTTGTAGACTATGAAAAAGCGTTTGATAAAGTTCGCCGTGCATTTTTATGGGAGAAATTAGTTAGTTCTGATGTTAATGGGAAGTTTTTAAAAACTGTAAGAAATTTGTATGAAAATGCCAAATCTTGTGTTAAAGTTAATAGTGAGTGTTCTGGATATTTTCCCAGTTTGTGTGGAGTTAGACAAGGGGAAAACTTGTCACCGTTGTTTTTTGCTCTATTTTTAAATGATCTAAAGCCTTTTCTGTTGGAAAACAGAAATGGTTTACAATCTATGTCAAGAGAGGCTATTGTGGCTGGAATGGATGATACGGATGTAAATGCTTTGTTTCAAATGTTTTTATTACTGTATGCGGATGATACTGTGATCTGCTCAGAGTCTGAAAAAAACCTGCAAGAATGTTTAAACAAAATGCACGAATACTGTTTAAAATGGCGTCTAAATATTAAAGGCAGAGTAAGCCTCCCGTAAACCATCACAGATACGGTCAGGCTTTTACACACAGTACAAACACCCTTTCATTTAAACACTCACCAATTGAGAACATCCTAGGTGCCCTCCGTAAAGAGCGAACAATTTTCAAAGAATTTATTTTTGCGTGGTTTATCTTACCCCTGAGCCATCGTGAACCCGTGTGATCCAGTTTTCCCTTTTCACAATGCAGTCGTCATAGTTAGTCATTTGAATGCGACTCGACGTGAGCTTATCTACAATAGCACGTTTTTTTATGCACGAAACAACGGCTGTGGTTCACAAGAACTCTAGCGATGGCTTTTGACTGTTGAGAGGAACGGCGATTTGCACTGATAAACCGGCCGTCGTCTGCTACGACCCTTGCGTGACCCTGCTTCCGGGCTTTTCTTTTTTTAAACTTTCACAACTTCGAATTGTTCTGATCTTGTCTTGATGAAAAACGAATTATTTTATGATTAAAGAATGTTTGTGTAACAAGCTGTCAATTTATTATTTAGATTTTAAAAGTTAGGTCTAGCGCAAAAACGAGGCGCCGTTGTTGTTAACGGAACAAGTCTACGAAAATAAATTCTTGGAAAATGTCTCACGCTCGACAGAAAGCAGCCAGGATGTTCCCGTTCGGTGAGCGTTCAAATGGAAGTATGCTTGTACTGTATTTAGACGCTCGGGGAGCTCTGTGATGGTTTACGGGAGGCTTACTGTGCCTTTAATGTAAACAAAACGAAAGTTATAGTTTTTTCCAGAGGTAAAATTAGAAATAAACCACTGTTTACGTACAATGGCAATTTAATCGAAGTAGTGTTTGATGTGTAATGTACTTGGGCCTTAAGATTAATTATAATAATACATTTTCAGTCGCACAGAAGAATCTATATGATCGTGCCTCAAGGGCAATGTTTGTTCTTTTGCGCACTTGTAGACAATTGTCACTACCTGTGGACATACAAGTTGACCTGTTCGATAAAATGATTGCTCCAATTTTATTGTATGGATGTGAAGTACGGGGTTTTGGTTCCTGTGAACTTGCTACTAAACTTCAATTGCGTTTTTATAAAATTGTTTTCAAACTAAAAAAATCAACTCCAAATGCTATGATATTTGGTGAACTTGGAAGATATCCACTAGATGTTAATATGAAATGTAGAATGCTTTGCTATTGGTATAAACTGATTAGTCCTATTCATAAAAATAAATTTTCAAGTATTGTGTATTGCTTTACTTATAAATTGTATATCAACAAGATGATTGAATCCAAGTACTTATGTTTCATTGAAAAAACCTTAAATGAAATTGGTCTCTCTGGCCTTTGGACTTCTCAAGAAAATATTCAATACTCAAGCACATGGTTTAAAAAGAAAGTAGAAAGAAGTTTATATGACCAGTATATCCATAAATGGTTTACAGAAATTGGAACAAAAAATATGTTTTGGAATTATCGAATGTTCAAAGATATTTTTGCATGTGAAGACTACGTCACAACCCTGCCATATCAGCAATGTGTTTCAATGATGAAGTTTAGAACATTAAACAACAATTTGCCTGTACAGAAAGAACGTTATCTTAACATCCCGAGGTCAGAAAGAACTTGCACCAAATGTGTATCGCATGACATAGGTGATGAATTCCATTATTTATTTGTCTGTGATTTTTTCAAAGAAGAAAGAGCTGAGTTGTTACCACCTTACTATTGGAAAAAACCTAATGCACTTAAATTTAAAAAGTTGTTTGCTACTAAGAAAAAGAAATTGCTAAAGAATATTTTGGACTTTACTAATAGAATTTGTAACAGTTTTTCATAATTTTTTTATTTTTTATTTTTTTAATTATTTTTATTTTTTTATTTTTTAATTTATTTATTATATTAGCATATATCATGATTGTATTGATTGTATTTATTGTTCAAAATGCCCCCATGGGTTATGGACTAATAAACTTGAACTTGAACTTGAACTTGTGTATCCCTCTGTCGGTCGTCTGTCTGTCTGTCTGTCTCTCTCTCTCTCTCTCTCTCTCTCTCTCTCTCTCTCTCTCTCTCTCTCTCTCTCTCTCTCTCTCTCTCTGTGTGTCGGTCGTCTGTCTGACTGTCTGTCTATCTCTCCGTTTCTCTCTCTCTCTCTCTCCCTCTCTCTCTCTCTCAGTCTCTCTCTCTCTCTCTCTCTCTCTCTCTCTCTCTCTCTCTCTCTCTCTCTCTCTCTCTTTCAATCTATCTCTGTGTGTCTAATTCAGTTTGTTTGTTTTTGTTGTCTCAGTCTCAGTGTTAACCTCATGCTCAAAACCACAACGAAATTGCACTGGTTTGGTGTGATACAAGACAAACCGTATTCCTCTAACATTCATTTATACATTTCAATTATAGATTTAATAATTGATAAAATAAGGCGAACAGTACAATCTGCATCCCCATGAAAAGACAAACAAGTCGCGTAAGGCGAAAATACAACATTTAGTCAAGTAGCTGTCGAACTCACAGAATGAAACTGAACGCAATGCAACGCAGCAAGACCGTATACTCGTAGCATCGTCAGTCCACCGCGCACGGCAAAGGCAGTGAAATTGACAGGAAGAGCGGGACTTGCGCCATCTTTATCTTTATTTGGTGTTTAACGTCGTTTTCAACCATTCAAGGTTATATCGCGACGGGGAAAGGGGGGGAGATGGGATAGGGGAAAGGGATAGAGCCACTTGTTAATTGTTTCTTGTTCACAAAAGCACTAATCAACAAATTGCTCCAGGGGCTTGCAACGTAAAGCTGCAAATGCAGTCAAAGTTCGCGCTTCCTCGATAATGTCAACGATTACGTCAATTTTGATTGCGTTTAAACAATCTCCGTCAATTTCGAGCAAACACTTTAACAATCTCCCACATGACATGTTTTTCCTTTTTACATTTAGTCAAGTTTTGACTAATTGTTTTAAGATAGAGGGGAAATCGAGATGAGGGTCGTGATGTGTAAGTGTGTGTGTAAGTGTGTGTGTGTGTGTGTGTGTGTGTGTGTGTGTGTGTGTGTGTGTGTGTGTGTGTTTAATTTTTTAATTTTCATAGATTGTTTTTAATCCAAATATAACATATTAATCTTATATGTTTTTGGAATCAGAAAATGATGTAGAATAAGATGAACGTAAATTTGAATCGTTTTATATAAACAAAAATTGTATTACAAATTTAAGATTTTTAATGACCAAAGTCATTAATTAATTTTTAAGCCACCAAGCTGAAATGCAATACCGAAGTCCGGCCTTCGTCGAAGATTGCTTTACAAAAATGTCAATCAATTTGATTGAAAAATGAGGGTGTGACAGTGCCGCCTCAACTTTTACATAAAACCGGATATGACGTCATCAAAGACATTTATCGAAAAAATGAAAAAAAACACTCTGGGGATGTCATACCCAGGAACTCTCATGTAAAATTTCATACAGATCGGTCATGTAGTTTACTCTGAATCGCTCTACACACACCACACAGACACACACACACACACACACACAAATTATGATCAAAATTAAATTTCCAAAATCGATTTAAAAACAACTTTATCTTATTCCTTGTCGATTCCTGATTCCAAAAACATATAGAAATGATATGTTTGGATTATAAACACGCTCAGAAAGTTAAAACGAAGAGAGGCCCTGAAAAGCGTGCTACGCAGCACAGCGAAACCACTACCGCGCTAAACAGGCTCATCAGTTTCACTCCGTTTTTCAAAACCGGCGGACTACGGTCATTGTGAAAAAATGCAGTGCGTTCAGTTTCATTCTGTGAGTTCCACAGCTTGACTAAATGTAGTAATTTGTGCACTGCACTTTTCTTCACACACACACAAACTCTTTGTATCTTGAATAAACAAATATTTAATGTGTGTGTGTGTGTGCCCATAGTGCGCGCGTGTGAGTGTGTGTGTGTGTAGAGCGATTCAGACTAAACTACTGGACCGATCTTTATGAAATTTGACATGAAAGTTCCTGGGTATGAAATCCCCGAACGTTCTTTTCATTTTTTTTATAAATGTCTTTGATGACGTCATATCCGGCTTTTCGTGAAAGTTGAGGCGGCACTGTCACGCCCTCATTTTTCAACCAAATTGGTTGAAAATTTGGTCAAGTAATCTTCGACGAAGCTCGGACTTCGGTATTGCATTTCAGCTTGGTGGCTTAAAAATTAATTAATGACTTTGGTCATTAAAAATCTGAACATTGTAAAAAAAAATAAAAATTTATAAAACGATCCAAATTTACGTTTATCTTATTCTCCATCATTTGCTGATTCCAAAAACATATAAATATGTTATATTCGGATTAAAAACAAGCTCTGAAAATTAAATATATAAAAATTATTATCAAAATTAAATTGTCCAAATCAATTTAAAAACACTTTCATCTTATTCCTTGTCGGTTCCTGATTCCAAAAACATATAGATATGATATGTTTGGATTAAAAACACGCTCAGAAAGTTAAAACAAAGAGAGGTACAGAAAAGCGTGCTATCCTTCTTAGCGCAACTACTACCCCGCTCTTCTTGTCAATTTCACTGCCTTTGCCATGAGCGGTGGCCTGACGATGCTACGAGTAAAATGGCATTGCGTTCAGTTTCATTCTGTGAGTTCGACAGCTACTTGACTAAATATTGTATTTTCGCCTTACGCGACTTGTTATATTTAGTCAAGTTTTGACTAAATATTTTAACCTCGAGGGGGAATCGAGACGAGGGTCGTGGTGTATGTGTGTCTGTCTGTCTGTGCGTGTGTGTGTGTAGAGCGATTCAGACTAAACTACTGGACCGATCTTTATGAAATTTGACATGAGAGTTCCTGGGTATGAAATCCCCGAACGTTTTTTCCATTTTTTTGATAAATGTCTTTGATGACGTCATATCCGGCTTTTCGTGAAAGTTGAGGCGGCACTGTCACGCCCTCATTTTTCAACCAAATTGGTTCAAATTTTGGTCAAGTAATCTTCGACGAAGCCCGGACTTCGGTATTGCATTTCAGCTTGGTGGCTTAAAAATTAATTAATGACTTTGGTCATTAAAAATCTGAAAATTGTAAAAAAAAATAAAAATTTATAAAACGATCCAAATTTACGTTTATCTTATTCTCCATCATTTGCTGATTCCAAAAACATATAAATATGTTATATTCGGATTAAAAACAAGCTCTGAAAATTAAATATATAAAAATTATTATCAAAATTAAATTGTCGAAATCAATTTAAAAACACTTTCATCTTATTCCTTGTCGGTTCCTGATTCCAAAAACATATAGATATGATATGTTTGGATTAAAAACACGCTCAGAAAGTTAAAACAAAGAGAGGTACAGAAAAGCGTGCTATCCTTTTTAGCGCAACTACTACCCCGCTCTTCTTGTCAATTTCACTGCCTTTGCCATGAGCTGTGGACTGACGATGCTACGAGTATACGGTCTTGCTGAAAAATGGCATTGCGTTCAGTTTCATTCTGTGAGTTCGACAGCTACTTGACTAAATATTGTATTTTCGCCTTACGCGACTTGTTCATCCTATAATACAGTGTTCTAGATGATCGAACGTGTAGCAAAGACCTGTACGCGTATACGTGTAGATATTACATCACCCGTGACTCACTCTTTCTCTCCAATGTTCCAAATCATACGTTGTTTTGCTCCCACCAAGACTGCAGATCTTGGCAAACGCGTGACGTAAAAACTAGGTTTGGTGACGTTACCCGTACACGTTCCCGTATATACACGTTTCCGTACACGTGCTGAAAAGTGCCAAATGTAGATCTGTCTATTACTTGATTAAAGGTATCATATCGTGTTATGTAAATTAATTGTGAACTAAAATTAATAATGGTATAGAATCGATTTACTGAAAGTTACCTTTCTGTTCGCGAATTCCTTCTTTGCCATGCACATTTGCGAACAAATGATGGCATGAATTTTGGACAGCTACAACTTACAAGTAACTTCTTACACACATTTCAGGGATAAATCTGACGTGCTGTAAAATATATTACAGTATTTTGGAGAAAGGAAACTCCTACGCAGAAGAACACTGTCAATTTAGGTTAAAAACAAACTTTCTTTCGCTGTTTCTGTCTTTGTCAATTTCTTTCTTTCTCTCTATTTGTCCTCGTATTTTTATTTTTTTATTTTTTAATCTCTCTCTATACTTTACGCTTTACCTTCTTTTCTTTCCCTATCACTCTTCCTTTTTCTTTCCATCGTTTATTCATAATTCTTTTTTGAATTTATATCTGTCTTCCTGCTTTTCTGTTCTTTTTCTTGTTTCTGTTACTTCTCTCACTTTACCAAAATGTCCCTTGTCTTTAAAGCCTTAAAAATACTACCTTTTCATCTTCTTTTCATTTTTAATTGGGGGGGGGGGGGGGAAGGGGGTGTGAGCGTCAATATTTTAAAGCTAGTTCTTTTTATTTACAGTTATTGTTTCATGTTTCCTGCCCGACTTTAGTGTTTCTAAACCTCTTTTCTTTTTTAAAAAGTTTTTAACGCGTATTCTTATAATAGACCCTATCGGTATTCCAAGCTCTCGTGATCTCTCGCAAACTTCAGAGCATAGCAAAGCATACGGTACAGCGATCTCGTGCGAGCTGCACAAGCCAAAGTTCGAAGTTCTCGCGATGTTCAAAGCATAACAAAGAGCGTGTCTCGCGAGAGCTGCTCAGATACCGAAAAGGTCTATTGCAGGTGCGACCTCCCCACTGTGCCCTTTCGGTAGATATACGATTGTATAAATATATATGAGGTTTCGATTGTCCAATGTGCATACATTTGCTGAAATCCTGTTTTCTCGACCTTGTTAATGGCTACAGAGACATACATTGATGTCTCTGATGGCTAGTAGTTATTCAGTCAAAAGAAAATGCATCATATGGTTTCAGTACCAATTGTAGCCCGTGTCCTTTTGATAAAGGAATGTGCAAGGATCAGCGACTTGTTGAGTTCTGGAATGCAGTGCTCGGTTGGAGGTTTATAATTGGTTCGAGTGTGCGGACGAGTGAGCTGGCGGAGTGTCTCTCCACTCCTTTTGTGCTGAATCTTAATCGGTTTGAAGGGTGGCGTGTCGGTATGTCGGAAATAGTCTGGTGCAGGAAGGATTGGTTTTGGCGTACCAACGCTGTGTGGTTAGGCGCTGCTGGAGTGGCGGTGATGTAATTGAGGCGGATGTGTTACATCCGTTCTGGTCTGTGGTGTTTCGGTGTCAGAGAGAGCTGGCTGCTTCCCTTTGTTGGGATTTGTTGTGATTATCTCAGTCACTACGTCTCATTCACTTTGATCACCGCATCGCAGGCTGACTTCAAGTCCTGACGACAAAGCATGCAACCGCAAACCTCTGGAACTAAGACCCACCCCCTCACGCCCCCCCCCCCCCCCCCCCCCTTTACATAAGTTTTGGGTATATGAAATTCTACCTTCATTCATTCATATTATTGACCTCACAATTATTGGTTAAATAAAAAAAGCAAAACAAAAACTAACAAGAGGCGAAGCCTTCAAGGCTCCCGTAAGAAATCAACAAACAGTAACATAACACAAACTCACTCACTCCGTAACACACACACACACACACACACACACACACACACACACACACACACACACGCACACACACACAGTTAAAACTAACACATCATATCAACTCCATGTATAATTTTCAAAAGAAGGCAAACAGATAAAATGACTAGGGTAATAGGTTAGGTACCTGCCATGTGGGCACTTTTTCCACTGCTGTCCTCAGTCCTATACTTTTTCATCAAGACTTGTCACCATGCCGAGTAGATCTAAATTCGGAAGTCTTCATGTGGCTGAGGCATATATCTGACATAGCGTCGATCTTGTTGTAGGTTAACCTCCTTTCTGAAACAAATGGCAAAATGCGATTAGTTATGATGACTACAACCTACACAAATATAAACAGTGTTTTGAAACAGAATAGTCAGGTTATACAAGCCACTTTACCTATGCAGCATGGTAACTCTACAATATGCGAAACATGTCGACTGCAGCAGCCTGGTTCTTAAAATAATTCTGACGGTCAACACAGCCAGAAATGCCAACAAAGACAAGAAAGCTGTTGCAAGGTAAGCTTACCAAACGTTACATAGCGAATCATATGATAGTGCGTAAACAGCAAACAGTAGATCTACAATCAAAGAGAGGATCGAGTCTGGAATGAAACGCGATACAGATCTAGCATTCAAAAACTGTCTTTCACGTTCAAGGAAGTTGTTGCAAAGTACATAAGACTTACTAAATTGTACAGACAAAACCATGACAGTGCATGTTTTGAATCTGAGGAAAAAATCGTGATCATTTTGACTTTGAGAACAGATTCATTCCGTTTCCTTATATCTGCATGTTCAAGTAAATGGTGGACAGTTTTTTTCGGGCAGAGTAAACTTAACTTGAGACTCTACTGCAAGTCTTGAAATTCACATAAATCGAACCACGAGCAAAGACATCCAAACATTACAGGCACTTTAGATCAACTCATTTCACTAGAGGTGACTGCCTAGCACTGTCTTTGACATCCGTGTCTGCTGAAATAAAAAGAAATTAAAACAAAACGGATTAACAGTAGGTGACACGTTATCAGAGTGGGAGACACTAGATCTGTCTCTCGGAACTTACCGGGATACGGCTGCAAGATCGACACTGACTGCCGCGCTTTCGACAGCTCCTCCTCGCGTGGACATTGGAAACACGCTGTGCAGATCAAATTGTAGGAAATCTCCCTTTGGTATCTTCTTTATTTACTTTTCTGGAGCTTAGAAACCGAACAACATGAAATCGTCTTCCCCGGCGAATCGGCGAGGTGAGAACTGGACCACAATCCTTCGCGCGACCCCTGACCTGATCTTGACACCTGACCTGCCGTCTACATGCCAAACACGACACAAACCAGTCAACTGCTTGTACCCCTTCAAAACCCCCCACCACCCGTTTTCTTTGGATACACGCTTTAACTGCACACATGCCGACACAATGTTGATCATTGCTTCAATAATTTGAAGATGGTGCTTGAAAATTAACCACGTGAAATGAGTATTTCGGTGTTTAGCCAAAAATGTTAAAGTTTCTACCACAGACATACACACATACATACGCACGCACGCACGCACAGACAGACAAAGTTTACCATCGCATAGGCTACACTTACGTGAGCCAAAAACAAAATCATGTTCCAATGACAAATATTTTAGAAAATGTGAAACATGCCAATTGCATTTCTTTTGTCTGTCAGTATGTATCATATGGTCAGAAATCAGAAATCTCCTCTAGAAAATGTGACGAACTCACAGAATGAAACTGAACGGTCTCATATGCTTCCTTCCCACCCCCTGCAGCGCGCGGTGAAAGGACAGCACCCTCACCGTATTGACCGGCCCCGACTATTGACGGATAATAATAATCACCTGCCTATTGACGTGTGCAGAAATTGATATCAAGCCAAGCCAAAGTTATTCGACTTGTGATTAATAAAAGGTGAAATTTTATCAGTTGTGAATGCATTGTGTTGCATGAAATGATACTCTTACAGCTACATTAACATGCTATACTATTAGATTGCAATCTACAATACTATTGGCATTCAGATGCAATGCACATTCCCATTGCATAGTAACTTTTGAACATTAAGTGTTCAAAAAAGCGTTCTTGAACACTTATAAGTGCGTAAAATTGGTAACATTCATCGGTTGACGCTTATAAGTGTTCAGTAATGAACACGTTTGGACACTTCTTGACACTTATGAACACCTACAACTGACACTTGTTAACACATGTTAACACTTGGAACTGAACACTAATTGACGCTTTCAAACACTTTTGGACACTTCCAGTTCAAATGCTGAACACATACAACATGAACACTCTTTCCGACGCGTCAAGAAGTGCGTAAAATTGGTAACAGGAAAAGTGTTCAAAAATTGAACACTTTTGTTTAGAGTGCACGAACATACAGCAACATAGTATCTATATCCATGCATTATTAACATCTAAAAGTAATATTTATCCTTAGATTGCATAAAATAGCACCTGCACTCAATCTATTTTTAGACGGAATCAAACATGGCCACCGCTCAGATGTAAACAAGCTGTGTTTGAGCACGGCTGGTGCACACCAGTACTTTTTGTTAACAGATAATGAATAGACAACTAACACAAACTGATCGGCAACAAAGACTAAACTGGACAATGACAACAGCTTACTCTATAGTTGGTGACTGGTCACCCTGTCACATTATTCTTCTTCTTCTTCGCTCTGCAATTAATTATTAACTGACATATATAATGACACACAAACGGTACACCCAGGCACACACACACACACACACACCGTGCACACACACACGCACACACTGGAACACACAAACATACACACACACACGCGCGCGCGCGCACTATGGGCACACACACACACACACTCACACACACATTAAATATTTGTTTATTCAAGATACAAAGAGTTTGTGTGTGTGTGAAGAAAAGTGCAGTGCACAGACACCTTTTTTGGTATCTCTTATTTTCTCCATAGGAGCCTTGTAAGTGTAGCCTACAAGAGGAGATACAGTACGAATAGCCCGTGCGTTGAGCAGAGAAAGTAGGTCATTTAACCACAATTTGTGTGCAGCCAGATAAGAGTTTTTCTCTATTCCGTGCTATTCCTTAGCAAAACTCCGGCACCGAGCGAGTTAATCATTTTCACATGTGTTGCTGATGCGAGCTTTGCTGGCCCTCAGATCAAAGAGCTTATACAGAAAAGAGGGTCACTTCGGCCTGGAAGCGATGCCAGACGTACCTTCCCGCATTCCAGCTAGCCCTTTGACCGAGTAAAATTAGGCGAACATCGGCAGGAATTTTTCTCCTGGAGACACCTCCATTTGCCCCCTGCGTTATCAGAGACTCGGACAGATGATACCTAAACAATCCGCGGTGGCGGAGGGAAACGGGGCCGTGGCAGCTATTGAATTAGAATGCTGCCTTTTCCTGCTCTTTCTTTTTCCAGTCTTTCTCGCTCTCTCAGTCTAGGCGCAGTCACAGCACGCGCCAGAAGGAGGTGTGGCTTAACTGGCCGTTTGTGCAGTAACCATGTCGGTATCAATTAAGCTCCACCGCCGCTTCAGTCCCAGTGTGTTATTTTGACCTGCCATGCTGCAGGTCAAGAACTTTCCCACCGTCGGAAGCAGACTATCAAGTTTCCAAACGCTGACAACTCCGAAGACTCTGGAGAGAATTTCTCTATGTACGGGCTGCAGACGGGTTTGATGTACAGATTTCCCTGTGTCACTGCTCAAACCAGGCCCGTTTTTACATTTAGTCAAGTTTTGACTAAAATAATGTTTTAACGTAGAGGGGGGAATCGAGACGAGGGTCGTGGTGTATGTGTGTGTGTGTGTGTGTGTGTGTGTGTCTGTGTCTGTGTGTGTCTCTGTGTGTGTGTAGAGCGATTCAGACTAAACTACTGGACCGATCTCTATGAAATTTGACATGAGAGTTCCTGAGTATGATATCCCCAGACATATTTTTCATTTTTTTGATAAATGTCTTTGATGACGTCATATCCGGCTTTTCGTGAAAGTTGAGGCGGCACTGTCACGCTCTCATTTTTAAACCAAATTGGTTGAAATTTTGGTCAAGTAATCTTCGACGAAGCCCGGACTTCGATTTTGCATTTCAGCTTGGTGGCTTAAAAATTAATTTATGACTTTGGTCATTAAAAATCTGAAAATTGTAAAAAAAAAAATTTTTTTATAAAACGATCCAAATTTACGTTTATCTTATTCTCCATCATTGTCTGATTCCCAAAACATATAAATATGTTATATTTGGATTAAAAACAAGCTCTGAAAATTAAAAATATAAAAATTATTATCCAAAATTAAATTTCCGAAATCAATTTAAAAACACTTTCGTCTTATTCCCTGTCGGTTCCTGATTCCAAAAACATATAGATAGGATATGTTTGGATTAAAAACACGCTCAGAAAGTGAAAACGAAGAGAGGTACAGAAAAGCGTGCTATCCTTCTCAGCGCAACTACTAAACCGCTCCTCGTCATATCCGGCTTTTCGTAAAAGTTGAGGCGGCACTGTCACGCTCTCATTTTTCAACCAAATTGGTTGAAATTTTGGTCAAGTAATCTTCGACAAAGCCCGGACTTTGGTATTGCATTTCAGCTTGGAGGCTTAAAATTAATTAATGAGTTTGCTCATTAAAGTTGTCATTAAAATCGATTTTTCGCAAACAGATTTAAAATTTATTGCATCGTACTCTTCATCACATTCTGAATCTAAAAATATTTACATATGTCATGTTTACTCTTAAAATGTGATCACAATTAACGAAAATAGATTAATTAGTCTTACGATTAAAATTTAAGAAATCGATCCAAAAATGATTTCATCTTATTCTTTATCGTTTCCTGATTCCAAAAACATATAGATATGATAGGTTGTATTCAAAACAAGCTCAGAAAGTTAACAAGAATACAGAAAAGCGCGCTTTCCTGCTTAGCACAATACACTACCGCGCTATTCTGGCGTGTGCATATCACTGCGTTTTGCACGTGGGAGGTGAGCGGTTGAAAACGACGAGGCGAACATCGGGAGGAATTTTTCTCCTGGAGAGACCTCCACTTGCCCCCTGCGTTATCAGAGACTCGGACAGATGATACCTAAACAATCCCCAGTGGCCTACCGAAACTGGGCCGTGGCAGCTAATTGAATTAGAAAGGTGCGTCTTGACGCTGGCTTTCCCCCTTTCTTTTTACTTTTCGTCCGAGCAAAGTGCTGCTTACTGCTGGTCGATGTGAATGCGTGATATATTGTGTAAAAAATTCCATCTCACACGGCATAAAAGCGCTTTGAACTTCGGATAAGGCGCTATATTTGGGGAGGGGGGGAACTAGAACAAAGGTTCTGTGGTCAGTCGACATCTGAGCAAAGAGTGTATCCCTCTGTCGGTCGTCTGTCTGTCTGTCTGTCTCTCTCTCTCTGTCGGTCGTCTGTCTGTCTGTCTGTCTGTCTCTCTCTCTCTCTCTCTGTGTCGGTCGTCTGTCTGACTGTCTGTCAGTCTATCTCTCCGTTTCTCTCTCTCTCTCTCCCTCTCTCTCTCTCTCTCTCTCTCTCTCTCTCTCTCTCTCTCTCTCTCTGTGTGTGTGTGTCTAATTCGGTTTGTTTGTTTTTGTTGTCTCAGTCTCTCAGTGTTAACCTCATGCTCAAAACCACTGCAACGAAATTGCACTGGTTTGGTGTGATCCAAGACAAACCGTATTCCTCTAACATTCATTTATACATTTCAATTATAGATATAATAATTGATAAAATAAGGCGAACAGTACAATCTGCATCCCCATGAAAAGACAAACAAGTCGCGTAAGGCGAAAATACAATATTTAGTCAAGTAGCTGTCGAACTCACAGAATGAAACTGAACGCAATGCCATTTTTCAGCAAGACCGTATACTCGTAGCATCGTCAGTTCACCGCTCATGGCAAAGGCAGTGAAATTGACAAGAAGAGCGGAGTAGTAGTCCCTTAGACCGTTGGCTGGAGTTTATTCACTGTTTTGCATCACTTTTTATTTTTTTAAAGTTTCTTCAGGGGAGCTAATTACGTGTTCTTAGCACTGTTTTTGTTGACAGGAGTTGCTCCCCTTTGACCATTTCTTTCTTTGTTTTTTTTTTCAGCCAGCCAGCCAGCCAACGTAGTGACTTACGTAGTGACTTACGTAGTGACCTAAGTGACCTTTTGTACGTAGTGACTCACTGACGTACTGACTTTTTTTTTAAAGCGACGTAGTGACCTTTTTTTTATTATTTTTTTTTTAACCCGCGTTACCAGATTGCCTTACTTGACTCACTTATTTGACCTATATGTTGACTTATTTCACCCATTTAAGTAACTTGACCTACTTACTTGACTGATTTGACTAATTTGACCCAAAACACTTCACCTACTTATTTGACTGACTGACTGACTGACTGATTTGACCTATTGAGTTCACCAACCTACTTGACGTATTTACTTGACTAACTAAGCTAATCAAAAAATTTGACCGAATGACTCTGACCTATTTACAGACTGAGCTACTGACTGACCTACTTACAGACTCATTCAATGACCTACTTAAGGCTGACCTACTTACAGACTTTGGTGCCACCCAGTCACCCAGCAAACCACCCAATAAGGCAGCCAGCCAATAAGGCAGCCAACTAAATAGCCAGCCAACCAATTAGCCAGCTAACCAGCCAATTACGCATCCAACCAATTAGCCAGCCAGCCAACCAGTCGGCGAACCAACCAACCAACCAACCAACCAACCAACCAACCAAATGTCTTACTTAGTGATTTACTGAGTAGTGACTTACTGACTTACTTACGTAGTTACTGACTTACTGATTACTTACTGATTACTTACTTACTGATTACTTACTCACATACTTACTTAGTAATGACTTACTTACTTACTTACTTACTAGTTAACTAACTAACTAACTAACTAACTAACTAACCTACTTAACTGACCTACTTAATGACCCAATACATTGCTTTTTTACTTGTATTACGTTGTTTGGTACTTACTAATTGACTCTTTAAAATGTTTAGTAATTGCACGAAGTTTTATTCTTAAATGGTTTTATTCTGATTTGGTGTGATTTGCAAATCGTACTATATCAACCCCCCGGGCCGCAGGCCTTGGATACAGTGATTGAAAAAAAAGCGATGTTCTCAAATGGTTCAATTCTTATTTGGTCTGACTCTGAAGTGTTACACGTATACTTCTCCCCCTGGCCGCAGGCCTAGGATTAAAAAAAAAAAATTATTAAGGGGAGATAATGACGTGTTCTTCGCACAGTTTTTGCTGACAGGAGTTGCTCCCCTTAGACCGTTGGCTGCATTTTATTCACTGTTATTGGGCATTTTTGGCTCACGAAGTGTAGCCTATGCGATGCTAACTTTTGTCTGTCTGTGCGTGCGTGCGTGCGTATGTATGTCTGTGGTAGAAACTTTAACATTTGAAGACGTCATATTACATTGACGTCACATTATGACGTACGAGGGTTAGACGTCACGCGATGGAATTACTGAAAGTCTCGGTGATTGTTATTTTGAGCGGGCCGAGACTATTTGGCAGTCGTGGTAGGCAACATGCAGACAGACATAGTGTCTCGCTTTCTTGCACAGTTTCACCTATGCTCTTTCTGTGTGTGTGTGTGTGTGTGTGTGTGTGCGCGTGTGTGTGTGTGTGTGTGTGTGTGTGTGTGTACTGTGTGTGTGTGTGTGTGACGGAGTGATTGAGTTTGTGTTATTGGCAGGTTTCACGGTATTGATTTCAGCCATTTCCCATTTTCTCACACTTCCAGTCAAACATAAAACTGTGAAATACTGTGAACATGGATGTTATTGTAATTAATTAGGATCAGTACCGCACAAAACAAAGAAAAAAATTATACGCAGAGTCTTTTTTTCCATAGAAAATCAAGCGAAACGAAAGTTGCCCCCAAAACGTGAAAATCTATCAAACAAACTTGATGCAAGCCTGACTCCAGAAAGAAGACAGAAAACCACTAATACTAAATGATTTACATAAAGTTTAAACATATAACAGATTTTCACAACAAAGTTCCTTGCCTGAGGCTGTCTATATGTTTGCATGCAGATGTCCTTGATCAGAACGCCATTTTCACCTAAACCGGCCGGCGAAATGTTTTTTTTCACATTTCAAGGTCTCCATACACTAACAAAAGTCACATGTTTTGAAAGTGTATTTATGTGTGTACAAGATAAAAACAGATAAGTACTTCTTTATCATTTTTTTAATGGCAGAAATAAACTTATACTATCGATACCCCCTAATTTAGAAAACGGCAAGAAGAGCCAAGATACCTGTTTCATTAACAAGGAACACTTTTTTGTTCATAAAAAGACACTCACTCATTTTGATATAAAATAATAATCAATTGCATACATATATGAATACAGAATGTTAAACAAATCTACTTTTATTTTAAGTGGAAAAAACACACAACAAAAAACACGCACATAAGTGACGCACACAAACTGAAGGCTTACCACCAAAGACTGTGGGTACCCTAACTACTCTCCTCACATAGGGAGGGGGGGGGGGGATAGAAAGATCCCTAAACAAAGCCTGCCTCAACACGGCTTTAGTAGGTAGCCGTGCCTGCTTGGTCATCCAATTATGCCGTCGAAAAACAGAAACAAAGAAGAACAAGTCGCGTAAGGCGAAAATACAAAATTTAGTCAAGCTGTCGAACTCACAGAATGAAACTGAACGCAATGCAATTTTTCAGCAAGACCGTATACTCGTAGCATCGTCAGTCCACCGCTCGTGGCAAAGGCAGTGGAATTGACAAGAAGAGCGGGGTAGTAGTTGCGCTGAGAAGGATAGCACGCTTTTCTGTACCTCTCTTCGTTTTAACTTTCTGAGCGTGTTTTTAATCCAAACATATCATATCTATATGTTTTTGGAATCAGGAACCGACAAGGAATAAGATGAAAGTGTTTTTAAATTGATTTCGAAAATTTAAAGGCACAGTAAGCCTCCCGTAAACCATCACAGAGCTCCCCGAGCGTCTACATACAGTACAAGCATACTTCCATTTGAACGCTCACCGAACGGGAACATCCTGGCTGCTTTCTGTCGAGCGTGAGAAATTTTCAAAGAATTTATTTTCGTGGACTTCTCCTTAACAACAATTGCGCCTCGTTTTGGTGCTGGCCAGGACGGCTGTTATGAATATGATACCGGAAATCACGCCCGGACAGTAAGCCTCCCGTAAACCATCACAGATACTGTCAGGCTTTTACACACAGTACAAACACCCTTCCATTTGAACGCTCACCAAACGGGAACATCCTAGGTGCCCTACGTAAAGAGCGAGCAATTTTTAAAGAATTAATTTTGCAGATTGTCTCGAACACTTTTTGGACCCATTCTGAACTCAGGTCAAAAATGAGTTACTTCCCTTCTATCGATGTAAACTGTCGATATCCGTGGATCGATGATTATCAGAATGTTTTTGGACCGTGGTGCGTTTTTGCGCTAGACCTAACTTTTAAAATCTAAATAATAAATTGACAGCTTGTTACAAAATTCTTTAATCATAAAAGAATTTGTTTTTCATCAAGACAAGATCAGAAAAGCCCGGAAGCAGGGTCACGCAAGGGTCGTCGCAGACGACGGTTTACAGTGCATATCGCCGTTCCTCTCAACAGTCAAAAGTCATCGCTAGAGTTCTTGTGAACCACAGCCGTTTGTTTCGTGCATAAAAACGTGCTATTGTAGATAAGCTCACATCGAGTCACATTCAAATGACTAACTGACGACTACATTGTGAAAAAGGGAAACTGGATGACACGAGTTCACGATGGCTCAGGGGTAAGATAAACCACGCAAAAATAAATTCTTTGAAAATTGTTCGTTCTTTACGGAGGGCACCTAGGATGTTCTCAATCGGTGAGTGTTTAAATGAAAGGGTGTTTGTACTGTGTGTAAAAGCCTGACCGTATCTGTGATGGTTTACGGGAGGCTTACTGTGCCTTTAATTTTGATCATAATGTTTATATTTTTAATTTTTAGAGCTTGTTTTTAATCCAAATATAACATATTTATATGTTTTTGGAATCAGAAAATGATGAAGAATAAGATGAACGTAAATTTGGATCGTTTTATAAATTATTATTTTTTTTTACAATTTTCAGATTTTTAATGACCAAAGTCATTAATTAATTTTTAAGCCACCAAGCTGAAATGCAATACCGAAGTCCGGCCTTTGTCGATGATTGCTTGGCCAAAATTTCAATCAATTTGATTGAAAAATGAGGGTGTGACAGTGCCGCCTCAACTTTTACAAAAAGCCGGATATGACGTCATCAAAGGTATGTATCAAAAAAAAGAAAAAAAACGTCCGGGGATATCATTCCCAGAAACACTCATGTAAAATTTCATAAAGATCGGTCTAGTGGTTTGGTCTGAATCGCTCTACACACACACGCACACACACACATACACCACACCCTTGTCTCGATTCCCCCCTCAACGTTAAAACTTTAGAAGACACTTGCAAGGCAAATTTTCGCGCCGCGGTGCCGATGACGCAAATAACTCTCGCGACAAAACGATTGGTCCGTAAAGTCGCGTCATCAACCGGTTCATGAATGGCCCGTGTATGAATGGCATTCCTTCTGTTGTGATGACGTGCGCACCTCGTCATTGATGTGACTTGGAAAATCGGTCGGATTTAGGTACCCCCAAGATCTTATGTCGAAATTAGATACCTTTACCCTACCGATCCAGAACTGCAAAGGAAACGTTAATCAAACTTCTATAATCATTGAAAAAGCAAAAAATCTGATCGAGCATGAAGAGGTAGCGATCGTGTGGTAGCGATCGTTGGCTGACAGACGGCATATTACTCGACAAAAAGGCAACAAAAACAATAAAATCTCACCTGAAAAAATAATCACAAATCACGCCTTCGGCCTCAACTGTGAAAAGTGTGTAATATGTCACATACGGCATAGGATTGCCCGAAAATGACAACGAAAGTGAAAGTAGCGATCGTTGGAAACCCCTGACAGACGACGGTCGGACATTCCAAGAAATGGACACGGCGCGGAATTTCGCGAAATTTCGGTCATTGTAAATGCTTTCCTATGAAGTACAGACTATAAAGGTGTGTTTTCAATGTCAAAATAAAATCATGTTATCATTTCTTGTGGTAAAATAAGCTTACTTGGTTTATCTGTGAAGACTTAGTTTTTCGGACAGACAGCTTCCAGTTCTCGATTCGATTTTTTGTGTGCAAAATATGTAATGCAAAATTCATATTTGTGCTTTTGTTTTTGTTTGTATGGTTAGATATTGCAGCTCTGCTATCAAATATGACCATTCAGTGTGAATTGAGTGCCTTTTCGTTTCAGTTTTCACATCAATGGTTGGCTTCTGTCATGCAGAAGGAAATGGCGTCTGTCAGGATTCACACGATCGCTACCAAACACATGTGCATAAAATGCCAACAAAACAACTCAAACGATTTTTTTTTTCAGAATTGTATTCAAAATGACACATTTGTGCATTGCATATAAAAAAAAACACTGAGAAAATTGGTTCAGCAAGTTAGAAATCAGAGCACATTGTGCAGTCAATAGAATGTCTCAATACCGTGAAACCTGCCATCTGTTTGTCGATTTCTTACGTGAGCCTTGAAGGCTTCGCCTCTTGTTTGGGTATATTTTTTAGTTTATTTAGGGGAGCTAATTACGTGTTCTTAGTACTGTTTTTGGCTGACAGGAGTTGCTCCCCTTAGACCGTTGGCTAGAGTATATTCACTGTTTTGCCTCATTTTTGTCTCACGAAGTGTAGCCTATGCGATGCTAACTTTTGTCTGTCTGTGCGTGCGTATGTATGTATGTATGTATGTATGTATGTATGTATGTATGTCTGTGGTAGAAACTTTAACATTTGAAGACGTCATATTACATTGACGTCACATTATGACGTACGAGGGTTAGACGTCACGCGATGGAATTACTGAAAGTCTCGGTGATTGTTATTTTGAGCGGGCCGAGACTATTTGGCAGTCGTGTCCCTGTAAGTAGGCTACGACAGATCTAGATCTAGTGTCTCGCTTTCTTGCACAGTTTCACCTATGCTCTTTCTGTGTGTGTGTGTGTGTGTGTGTGTGTGTGTACTGTGTGTGTGTGTGACGGAGTGATTGAGTTTGTGTTACTGTTTGTCGATTTCTTACGTGAGCCTTGAAGGCTTCGCCTCTTGTTTTCTTTTTTTTTTTAAAGTTTATTCATGGGAGCTAATTACGTGTTCTTAGCACTGTTTTTGCTGACAGGAGTTGCTCCCCTTTGACCATTTCTTTCCTTGTTTCTTTTTTCAGCCTGCCAGCCAGCCAGCCAGCCAGCCAGCTTACGTAGTGACTTACGTAGTGACCTTTTGTAGTAGTGACTTGCTGACGTAGTGACTTTTTTTGTTTAAAGTGACGTAGTGACTTTTTTTTTATTATTAGGGTTAGGGTTAGGGTTTAGGGTTAGGGTTAGGGTTAGGGTTAGGGACCTGGCAAATATACGGCACTGCCACTTAGTGGCAGACGCGTAAACAGATTTTGGCAGCGGCGTAGCAATGACTAGGAACGCTCGAGTTGGAGGCTGAAATTGCTACGGCACTGCCACGATCGGCACACGC
This sequence comes from Littorina saxatilis, assembly GCF_037325665.1. Classification (NCBI taxonomy): domain Eukaryota; kingdom Metazoa; phylum Mollusca; class Gastropoda; order Littorinimorpha; family Littorinidae; genus Littorina; species Littorina saxatilis. The sequence continues at coordinate 24,867,835 of NC_090248.1, read as the reverse complement.
CACTGCCCCTTGGTGTTACGTTCGTTGCCAATTGGGGCTTACAAATCTAAAGGCGTTACATAGGGGTTGGGAGTACTGATTAGGTTAGCAAACGTTTTTCTACTCATTTTTTTAAATGGCAAACAAATGCTAGTAAAAGTGTGTTAGTGTGTGTGTGTGTGTGTGTGTGTGTGTGAGTGTGTGTATGTGCTTGTGTGTCTGTGTGTGTGTGTGTGAGTGAGTGTGTGTCTTTGTATGTATATATGTGTGGGTGTTTAAAACAACAAATTAGTGTCCATGGGGCTCCCGACCTTATTACACCCCCGGTATAGGGGTGTGTATAGGTTTCACTCGATGTGTTTGTTTGTTTGTTTGTGTGTTTGTTTGTGTTCGCAAGTAGATCTCAAGAATGAACGGACCGATCGTCACCAAACTTGGTGAACAGGTTCTATACATTCCTGAGACGGTCCTTACAAAAATTGGGACCAGTCAAACACACGGTTAGGGAGTTATTGGTGGATTTTGGTTTTTTGGGGGGATCAACTACGGCATAACTCTTCCTTATCTTCTCCATGTTTTCAGCGTTTACCTCCCTTCCTTCGTATGGTGCACTATAGTATGAGGGGGGCATCTTCGGATATTCCCGGCGTTCTGTTACTATTTTTAGAAGGTCACCGCAGTGTCCAGAACGTAAATTGGACCCGTAAATTATCCTCACTGTAAAAGTGCAAAGGTCGAATCAATTTATAGCCACGCGAAAAATACACTCTTATCTATCTCTATATATTTATACAATAGATATAGATATATATATATATATATACGGCTTCTCTGTGTGTGTGTGTGTGTTTGAGTGTGTCTGTAGAAAACACCTGTGTATTGCACAGTTCTGTTTGTGATGTGGTACCTAGGGCGTCGTCGACAAGTATGGGACTCGACTTGATATGATCAGGAATGGCATTATGGTCCCTGAATCATCAATCAATCAATCAATGACGCTTATATCGCGTATATATTCCGTGGGTACAGTTCTAGGCGCTCTGCAGTGATGCCGTGTGAGATGAAATTTTATACGGCCAGTAATTGCAGCCATTTCGGCGCATATTTACCTTTCACGGCCTATTATTCCAAGTCACACGGGTATAGGTAGACAATTATTAACTGTGCCTAAGCAATTTTGCCAGGAAAGACCCTTTTGTCAATCGTGGGATCTTTAACGTGCACACCCAATGTAGTGTACACGGGGGAGGGGGGGGGAGTTCGGACACCGAAGAGAGTCTGCACACAAAGTTGACTCTGAAATAAATTTCCGCCGAACCTGGGATCGAACTCACGCTGACAGCGGCCAACTGAATACAAATCCAGCGCGCTACCAACTGAGCTATATCCCCGCCCCATGTTCGTGCTGTTCCCATTCCATGAGTCTGGAAGGGACCTAAGCTTGACGGGTCCATGGTTCGAAGCCGGCGTACAGTGCGCCACTCAAGCCGGGTATTCGGCTCTACTTGCTACCCGGCGAAGCGGCAGATACACCCCGGACAAAATCCGGTCGATGAGATATTTCAATACCTGCTCTCAGCGCGCAGCGCAAACCGATTTTGGTTTTTTTTTTCGGGATCTTTTGTTTTCTGTATGCGGTCAGTAGGTGTTACAGAAAGAGTTATATTGATTTGTCTTTTTCTCCGCCTGTCTCTTTGTCCACTCAATCAACTTATTTTAACCACACTTGTTAGCAGTGCCTTCTCAGTTGGTGGCAGTGAGAATGGTAAGGACAGGGGTGTCTTTCCTACCTCGGAGGAATTTCTTGTTTTTAATTAAATCAGAGACTAAAACACAAAATACTGAAACACAAAATACTGAAACACAAAATGTATAAATCCCGGTTGCTTAAAAAAGGAGATCTTCATCCTTGGGCCAAGCGCGAAGTTTGTCGCCTATGGTTTTGTCAGCCACATTCTCAAATACATTTTGAAAGTCTCCAAAAAGGATGCGGAGACGTCTGATCGCCTGTATCCCCCCAGGTAGCGGAAGGCCGTTTGGAGCTGCTCCACGGTGAATTTGTTGCGGGAAGGCAAGATAATTCCACGCAGCACACGCTCTTCTCTGGTGTAGCCCAGGGGCCACTCAGCAGGGTCGACCGCTTTCAATGGCTTTTCAAAGCGCAGGAATCCACCCCCTGGATTGTGCTTCTGGGGAGCCATCTTTTTGACCGGAAGAGGCGAAGGAGGCGGTCTTGAAGAGGCCGTCTTCATTTTGGAGGGCAGCCACGCTTCTTCGTCCTCCTCGTAAGCTGAAATCAAAAACAGAGATTTTTTAATATAGAAAACATATTGATCTTCTGGGGCTACTACAAATTATTTTCTATTAGTTTGATGGTCGCCTTTTTACACGCACACTCACACACTCACTCACACAGTAAGTTATTTTATACGTACCTGACACAGATGCTGCAGATGACTCTGGCGGCGCCATCTCGATGTCAGACGGGGATGGGTCGTTGATGGTAGACGACTCGTCATCCTCTAGCCGGCTAGGAGACGACTGCGAGGTCCCGGGCAGGCCAGGGCGTCCCTCCTCTCCTTGCAAACATTGGACTGGAATATTTAAAAAAAAAAAAAGAAAACGCATTCGTGTTATATAGCTTACATGTTTTGTTGATCAGTTTTTTTTTCTTTTTAATCTTCCCTTTCATCCAAAAAAAAAAGTTACTGTACCTGCTCCAACTGCCCGTAGGCCTTTGTAGATGGTTTTTTTGTGGGTTTTGGCCGCATACGATTCTTGGTGTACTGCCATGCTGTGCAGCATGGCCTCAGAAATCGCCGATTGTGTATGGGCAGAAGAATCTCTGTGCTAAAACAAACAAAAAAGAACCCAAAATTAAAAACCTAGCTAAAATTTGTTTTCTGTTTACACATAGTGGACCGCAAAAAAAAAAGACTTACCGCAACGGCAATGCTTTTTCGCATTTGGGTCGCCGTGGTGTCGGTAAGTCTTTTGAAGATATTCGCTGCGTGGCTGGATGTTAGCTGGTTTCCCGTTGCTGTGCAAAAGACCCATGCTGACCCCACGGGTCTTTCGTTCAGATACCTGAAAAAAAACACACGTCCAATAAGCAATCAAACTACAGGTGCGCTCTACAAAAATACTGTAGCAGCACTACTTTCTACTGGATGTGAACACCCCCCCTCTCTCTCTCTCTCTCTCTCTCTCTCTATCTATCTCTCTTACCGCTCCAAAAAACTCTGCAACTTTTTTGTGACGTAGATCCCAGCTGCACCGTACGTTTTCGATGTTTTGTGGGCATCAACCTCGACACAAACGAGGTTGCTGTCTTCCTCCACCTCTTTGGCGGCGTCCAACTGGACTCGCGTCATATTTCAGAGGGCGCCCAAACGTGCGATGCATGCTCCCCACCGCCAGGACTGTACGCGGCTCCGGGACGCTACGGAATAATCCTTGGGAAGCGGTTAATGCGCATTGACGGGCTGACGGAGTGACCCAATAGACGATGGCGGCTGGCTCACCACATCGAGACCACAGTGCGCGCCTAACGTACCTTGTGAACAACGTGATTGACGACCCCCGGGTGCTGTACTGGCATACCCCCGAGGACCTACGGAAGCGGGTGCTGAACAATGACTTTGAGGGCAACAAGCGTATACACGGCCCCGACCTTGACGATGTCTTAGATAAATTCAACATTGTATACAACCCCGACGAAGACAACTACTACGCTGCCCTTGGACAGTTTATGTCGCTAGAAGAGGCCACGGACAAGGCGTTCGGGTATGCCGTAAACTACGGGAACCCCATTGGTCCTATCATCAGAGCCGACCCAATGGACTCGATTAACGCCACTTTCCTGATGGTGTATTACAAGCACAAGACTGACCAGCGGAAGTCTTTCAAAGCCTATTACGTGCTGTACTACTCTGTGATCCACATAGCCGTGTCAGTCTGTATCGGGAGTATTTGTTTGTCTCATGCCCTTTGAAAAATAAATCTCAAAGCTAAATCATTATGTCTCAGTGTTGCTTTGTGGTGCTTGTGGCGGCGCTATTAGCGTCTACCTCTGGGTACATCAACAACTTTCGGTTCAAGCACAGTAACGTGTTCAAGAACAACATCTTGCCCTTCAAGGTTAAGATCACGGGGACTTACTACGTAGACCTCTTGGGCACACCCGAACTGTCGTATCTGTCGAAATATCCGCTGAAGAATGCGGTTGTTGCTGCCTCGCTAAAAAACACAAACTTGCCCGTGGTATGCACCGGAAACACTGCGGGGTTGATTGCTAAACTTGACATCTGGAACCCCGTCCCTCTTGCCAAGCTGTGTAAATACGTTCCTAGGTTCAGAGGGGAGGTCAAGTACATCAAGTACAAGCACGGGGACAGCGACATCCCGATTAACCCCACGGGCGACAAGGAAGGCTACACGATGTTCTTGGTTGCCGATAAGTACGGAGCAATGTTTAACGTGCACAGTAGCCAGAAGATCCCCGACGTGTCCAAGTTTGACTGCATGCCCCACAAGGCAGACTACAGGACTAGCCTGTACCAGGCCGGCAGCGACCAGATCCTCATGGTGACGGTGGTGGACGAAGGCGATCCCATCAACCATGACAAGAGCCATATCCCTGAGGACGTTCGTCAAGTGGGCACTGAAGAACAGGCGCACGGAGCCTACGGGTCAATCACGTACGACGTTCAGGCTAAGAAGGTTACCGGGGTGCTGAACGATAACCAACTGACGACCGTCAGACCCATCAAGGGCGACCCTACCGTCACTCACGACCTAAAGGACCACTTTAACTCTGTTAAGACTACGGATGCCCCCACGCAACTCCCGCCTCTGGGACCGCCTCCTGTACCCACACAAGCCGACCTCATGAGATACATCGAGTATCAACGCGCCGAGACCCAGAAGCACAATTTGCACGTGAGAGCCATGCAGAGCTGCTTTATCAACCAGCTGGACTGGGACGTGTACGTTCAGCTGCTCGACCTGAACCCCAGCAGGGCCATCAGCAACAGACTGAACATTGCCATAGAGGTCTCGTTGGGAGGCAACGGGTTTTACAACGTCAAGAGGTGCGAGCTCGCCGTAAACGTGGTGGTTGTGCCCATCTTGAGGACCAGTTCAGAGGAGAAGGTCACGGTCAACGGTAAAGACGTCACTGTAAAGCAAATCGTGCAGCACATGGGGGCCACACCCGACCCCGAGAAGTGCTTCGCCATGCCCCTGCTGGTGTTTACTTCGCCCATGACCGGCATCCAGGTTGTTGGACAACTCACCCTCGAAGGCATTATTAACACTCAGAAGATTGCTTACCTGGAAGCATGCGTCCGCAACAAGGCTCACGTGTTTATGGTTAACGACTACGGACACTTCTTCTACGACTACGTTAAGAACTTTACAGAGAGGGCCGAGGTGGTACGAAACGCTACCGACAGGTTCTTGCGGTCGTCTAACCCAACCATCCTAGCTAGAGGCGCGAGCATGACCCCGGGGCAGATCAAGAACCATTCTCTGAGCAAGATCCACACCCTGTCTATCGTGCAGCCCGCCAATTTGAAGGAGAACGAGTACAAACACTACCCCACGGGTCTGTTCAACAACGACATGTACTCCCTGGCCGAGCACCAGTCCATCACTCTGGGTCTGATGAAGCTGATGGAGGAGCAAAACATGACAGTGTATTTTTCGCGTGGCTATAAATTGATTCGACCTTTGCACTTTTACAGTGAGGATAATTTACGGGTCCAATTTACGTTCTGGACACTGCGGTGACCTTCTAAAAATAGTAACAGAACGCCGGGAATATCCGAAGACGCCCCACTCATACTATAGTGCACCATACGAAGGAAGGGAGGTAAACGCTGAAAACCTGGAGAAGATGAGAAGATAAGGAAGAGTTACTTATAATGGTGAAATGAACACAAAAACCAAAATCGGTTCAGCGCTGCGCGCTGAGAGCACGTGTTGAAATATCTCATCGATGATATTGTGTCCGGGGTGTAGCTGAATACGGTGTCCAAATTTGAAAAAGATCCACCGAGAACTTTGGCTTTGGTGTGTCGGTATGGGGGCCCGGGTAGCTGAGGTGGAACCAAAATAGCTGAGGTGGAACCAAAATCGGTTCAGCGCTGCGCGCTGAGAGCACATGTTGAAATATCGACCAGGTTGTGTCCTGTCCCGGGTCTACCTGAATATGCCCACCAAATTTGAAGCAGATCCATCGAGAACTTTGGCCGTGCATCGCGAACTCACACACAGACACACACACAGACACACAGACACAAGTCGTATATATATATAGATATAGATGAATACCCGCTTCGCCGGGTAGCCGGCTTCGCCGGGAAGAAGTACTTAGAGCCGTACGCCGGCTTCGCCGGATCCGAACAATGAACCCGCCAAGCTTAGGTCCCTCCCAGATTCGTGGAATGGGAACAGCACGAAAATGATTCAGTGGCCATAATGCCATTCCTGACCATATCGAGTCCCATCCTTGTCGACGAATGTAACCGTGTTAATCACCTTTGGAGGCGAACTCCACTCAAACAGGATTGAGCAATTTAGAGCTTATCTGTAAGCCCTTTTGAACTGTTATGGCTTTTCAAAGGAAGGCCAGTACATACAAATACACAAAAGCCGCCAGACCACATCACAAACAGAACTGAACAATCCCCAGGTGTTGCTCACATAGAGAGAGACACACACACACACACACACACACAAACACAGAGAAGCCGTATCTATAGAGAGATAGATGACAGTGTATTTTTCGCGTGGCTATAAATTGATTCGACCTTTGCACTTTTACAGTGAGGATAATTTACGGGTCCAATTTACGTTCTGGACACTGCGGTGACCTTCTAAAAATAGTAACAGAACGCCGGGAATATCCGAAGATGCCCCCCTCATACTATAGTGCACCATACGAAGGAAGGGAGGTAAACGCTGAAAACATGGAGAAGATGAGAAGATAAGGAAGAGTTACTGGGAATGGTGAAATGAACACAAAAACCAAAATCGGTTCAGCGCTGCGCGCTGAGAGCACGTGTTGAAATATCTCATCGATGATATTGTGTCCGGGGTGTAGCTGAATACGGTGTCCAAATTTGAAAAAGATCCACCGAGAACTTTGGCTTTGGTGTGTCGGTATGGGGGCCCGGGTAGCTGAGGTGGAACCAAAATCGGTTCAGCGCGCACAAAATCGGTTCAGCGCTGCGCGCTGAGAGCACGTATTGAAATATCTCATCGACCAGATTTTGTGCAGGGTGTATCTGAATATGGACACCAAATTTGAAGCAGATCCATCGAGAACTTTGGCCGTGCATCGCGAAGACACAGACAGACACACAGACACACAGACACAAGTCGTATATATATATAGATAGATGTGTGTGTGTTGTGGTGGATGTTTGTGTGTGATTGTGTGTGTGTTTGTGTATGTGTGTTTGTTTATGTGTGTGTGTGTGTGTGTGAGTGCGCGCGTAACGGAGACAGGATGGCAGAATTGGTGCGGGTATAGGTACGAGAGGGGGGGGGGGGGGGGGGGGAGAGAGAAGCGAGTAAATTAACTTTCTTCTAGAAACTACACTTTCCGTCTGTCTCTGTATGAACTGTTGTTAATGTAAAAGTAAAGATGTCCATTGCAAGTTTAACTTTGGCTTATCTGACACACAGATACGCACACACTCCCAAACACACACTGAGACGCTTGGTGGTGCACAGTTCCTTAGCGTCCGTGCACAGACACAGACACATACACGGACAAACAAACAGAAACATACAGAGACCGACTGACAGACATGTACACACGCATCCTTGCGCGCACATGTATACATAACATCTTAGCACAGACACACAGAAACAGGGACACATGTATACATAACATCTTAGCACAGACACACAGAAACAAGGACACAGAAATTGACACACAGATCAAGATATAGACACTCAGAGACGGACCAGGCGACAGACAGATATACCCACACAAAGACAGACAAAGACAGACAAAGACACACACACAGACACAGACAGACACACAGATAAGACACACAGACACAGACAAACACACACACACACACACACACACGCTATATGTGCGTATGGGGGTGTGTTTTGTGTGTATGAAGTGTGTGTGAGAGAGTGAGTGAGTGCGTGTGAGTGAGTGTGTATGTGTGTACGTGTGTAACTTGGGGTGTGTGTGTGTGTGTTCGTCTGTTTGAGAGAGAGAGAGAGAGAGACAATGACAATGACAATGACAATGACCATTTTTTATTTTACGAGGGTAACAGAATAAGCATTGGTATACTTTTTTGCATCTGGCCCTCGCCCTAAAGAGGGACTAAATCTACTATAATAACTACTACTACATACTTACATAATTAGTAAAACAGTATAAGTTTATGTACATAAGTGCATTATATGAAACATTGTAGTTTATAAATGTTCATGACAAGGTGCAAAGTAAAAATTTGCAAGTCAATTAGAGTCAGAATACTATATGCAATAGTACATCAACTCTGTAAGACAATGGATAATATGCAGAACATCATAATTTCGTGAACAAAACAATAAATCAAAAGTGAGTGACTGTGTCCCAAAGGACATAACAATCAAGAATATACTATTTTCATTAAATGGGATATACATTTGTTTTTAAAAGAATCTGTGCTGGTAGCTTCCCGTAAGGCATTCGGAAGAGCGTTCCAGAGACGGCCACCTGAATAAACTAGACTAGACTTAAATAAGTCTATCCTAAGAAGAGGAGTGTTAAATTTCATAAGGTGGTGTGAATTCTTCAAAGAGAACTTTGAATAAATGGTTTGGGGTAGAGTTTCGGATATAATTTTATGCATAAAGACTTCCTTTGTTAAAAAGCAGTCTTGACTTTTAGAGGTAAGATCCCTAAATGTATGTAGTCTAACTCTGTGAGGGTAGTGTGCTTTAGTAATACTACTTTTAGCGCTCTTTTATGTAATCTGCTGAGTGGTTTTAAGGAATTTTCACTTGCGGAGTCCCATAGAGTGGATGCGTAATCAATAACAGATTGAATATGAGCAATGAAGAATAACTTTCTGGTTTGGCAGTTCAGGAAGTGTTTAATTCTAGATAAGAGATACACTTTCTTAGACACCACTTTACTAAGTTGCTCTATGTGGGTTGACCAAGACAAGTTGTTATCGATATTAACACCCAGCAGTTTGTGATGGTCGACTTTTTCCACTATTTCACCATCTATCATTAAAGCAGGACCAGCTGAACAAATATTCTGGTGTTTTTGTCTTGTTGTTATGACCATATATTTGGTTTTCTTTGGGTTAAGAGACATATGGTTTAGTTCAGTCCACTCTGTCAACTGGTTTAAACTCCTTTGAAGTGATTCTGATAAGCGAGTTACATTTGTGTTGCTGGAGTGAATTGTGGTGTCATCTGCAAAAAGTTCACATACATTTTGAATATGTAGGGGGAGGTCATTAATGTATATAGAGAAGAGGAGGGGTCCTAAAACCGATCCTTGTGGTACACCGTATTTTACTTCTTGCATGCTCGACGCCGAGGCGTTTGTTAGTACAGTCTGTTGTCTGCCGGTGAGAAATGAACTAATAAGTTTGACAGTTTCGATTCCGACGCCATACAATGCAAATTTTCTCAGTAATAACGTGTGATCAATAACGTCAAAGGCTTTAGCAAAATCAACAAAAATGGCACCACAGAATTCATTGTCGTTTATTTTCTCCAGCCATTGATCAACAAGAGAAACTAAGGCAGTATGGCAGGAATGGTTAGCTCTAAAACCCGATTGTTTAGGGTGAAGTAAATTGTTTTGGTTAAGATGCATTAGAATATGTTTGTTAATGTGTTTTTCAAGTGGTTTTGATAAAACAGACAATATTGAAATTGGCCTATAGTTTGATGGGTCTTTTTTATCACCTGATTTAAACAGAGGAATGACTTTAGCCTGTTTCAGGGCGACTGGGAACTAATTTTTGTCTAAACAAAGATTATAAAGGTAAGTGAGTGTTTCAGAAATTACAGGGGCTGACAATTTAAGAATCCTACCATCGAGGCCGTCGATTCCCCGGGAGCCTGTTTGCTTAAGGTGTGTAAGTGCGTAAAAAACTTCAGGTACTGTAAGTAGAGGAATATTCGGTTGACTTGAAACTTGTTTCGACTCACAATATTCTTCTAACACTTTCAAATTGTTCAAATTGGATTTGTCATTTGTAATAATTTTTTCAGCTATTTTAGAAAAATGCGTGTTTAAATCATCAGGGGATATGTCCTTAACACAACTTGAATGACTGGCAATCGTTTTATTTGTAAGTTCATTTATTGCTTTCCATATATTCTTTGAATTTTGCTTTGATGACGCTAGGTCATGAAAGTACTTAATTTTTTTTGTTCGTTTAAGTGAGTTTACTTTATTTCTCTGTTCTCTATACTCTGCTTCCTTGCCAACTGATTTTAGGAAATCACGATGGCCAATAGCATCTTGTAATTCAGTATCAAACCATTTAGGTTTTACTATTTGCTTGACTCTCTTAATTCTCCACGGGGCATGTTTATCGTATATTTCTGTAAAGACATTTATCCAGTGTGTTATTGCATCATCAGGATCCGTATAATTATAAACATCAGAGAGAGAAGAATTACTTAAGTCTACAAGAAAAGCGTTCTCGTTAAATTTAGTAAAGGAGCGGTACTTTACTGTCTTGTGACCAACTTTGGGGATTTTTACACCCTTTCTTGACCACGTGAGACAAACAGGAAAATGATCACTACAGCCGCTGGTTGGAACACAAACTTCTGCAACGTTACGGGTGTTAGAAACATAGACATGATCTATCAAAGTGCTTGTAGATGTAGTAACCCTAGTAGGGGTGTTCACGACTTGTTTGAGATCATAAAGGTTGAACATATCTAACCATGGTTTATTTTGTTTTAATAAATCAATGTTAAAATCTCCTAAGAGAATGGTTTCTTTTGATTCTAACAAAGCAGCATCTAACATATGTGAACATTTGTCCGTCCAGTTTACACGTTCTGCTGGATTTCTATAGCAGAAACCAATAAGCATTGGAGGTGCCTTTTTATATTTAGTCAAGTTTTGACTAAATATTTTAACATCGAGGGGGAATCGAGACGAGGGTCGTGGTGTATGTGTGTGTGTGTGTGTGTGTGTATGTGTGTGTGTATGTGTGTGTGTGCGTGCGTGTAGAGCGATTCAGACCAAACTACTGGACCGATCTTTATGAAATTTGACATGAAAGTTCCTGGGTATGATATCCCCATACGTTTTTTTCATTTTTTTGATAAATGTCTTGGATGACGTCATATCCGGCTTTTCGTGAAAGTTGAGGCGGCACTGTCACGCCCTCATTTTTCAACCAAATTGGTTGACATTTTGGTCAAGTAATCTTCGACGAAGCCCTAGGTTCGGTATTGCATTTCAGCTTGGTGGCTTAAAAATTAATTAATGACTTTGGTCATTAAAAATCGGAAAATTGTAAAAAAAAATAAACATTTATAAAACGATCCAAATTTACGTTTATCTTATTCTCCATCATTTGCTGATTCCAAAAACATATAAATATGTTATATTCGGATTAAAAACAAGCTCTGAAAATTAAATATATAAAAATTATTATCAAAATTAAATTGTCCAAATCAATTTAAAAACACTTTCATCTTATTCCTTGTCGGTTCCTGATTCCAAAAACATATATAGATATGATATGTTTGGATTAAAAACACGCTCAGAAAGTTAAAACAAAGACAGGTACAGAAAAGCGTGCTATCCTTCTTAGCGCAACTACTACCCCGCTCTTCTTGTCAATTTCACTGCCTTTGCCATGAGCGGTGGACTGACGATGCTACGAGTATAGATCAGTATACGGTCTTGCTGAAAAATGGCAGCTACTTGACTAAATATTGTATTTTCGCCTTACGCGACTTGTTTAATTTGACCTCGATCCAGACGGATTCCACAAACTGTTCTAAATGTGTTAAACGTGTGTAGGTCAATGATTCACTTATATACACAAGCAATCCAGTTTCTTTACATTGTTGGGGGTTTCTGCGTACAACACTGTAACCTGGAACACAAACTTCAGAATCCGAAATCGTGTCAGATAGTCTTGATTCTGTAAGAGAGAGAGAGAGAGAGAGAGAGAGAGAGAGAGAGAGAGAGAGAGAGAGAGAGAGGTTTGTCTTTCGCTGGGGTATGCAGTGCCTTGGCGTTGCACATCTACTTAATTTAACTTAGAAATTTGATTCATCCTAAAATGTTTTCCTTCTTACTCAAGGGACGTAACCACTCAGTACACGTTTTTGAAGAATTCGATTTTGGGGGTGAAATCTATTAAATTTTACCACCAATTTTCTTCACATGCAAGAAACTGACATGCCTTTCGTCCATAAATAATTTCACTTCTTAATTTTACCAGGAAACAACATTTCAGTCTTGAGTATATATCGAGGGGGAAATATGTACACAGGCGAAAGATGAAATCGTGACACCGGATCCTGAGCCTGGGGACCGACGCCATCCAGATCAAGTAACAGTTGTTTCCCCTGATCGTCGAACGCAAAATTCTACGAGATTTCGGTAAAGCGTCAGAAATTTCCACTAATTTTTCGCGGGACGTTTGACAACTCTGGGAAGTTTGCAGAAATCTCTCATAATAGTGGCACAAAAGGTAGTGACGGATGGTAAAAGGTTCGAATTGAGATGATGATTGATGACAGTAAATTTTTTTGACTAACGCACGAACAGATTTTTGTGTTGTAAACGACCGCGAACGAGTTGATCGCTTTCTTCGGGAGACTGATGATTTTGTCACCGTTGTTTTGTGGTCTTTGAATTTCGCTTTCGTTTTTTTGTGATGAGCCTCTGCCCTCAATGTTACACTTTATGCTCTTGATTTGGAGGGCAGATGCTACTTTTCATAGGTCAAAGCGTTGAAGTGACTGTTCAGCAGCTTACAGTTACAATGGCACTGATCAGGATGAAACCAGACAGTATGCTGCATCGCACTGGCTATACGAACTCGGAGTGTATACAAGATCCCGACGCCTGTATTAGTATACACTCCTGCGTTAACTTCTGGTCGCCAAGCGAATTTGCCATTCGACACCACTTTGTGATAGGAACGCAGAGCAGTTGATTATAAGAGTACCAAAAAAGGAAAACAATCTGAAGCTGCACAGCCTTTCAGGCTTTGCTGTAACGTAGATTACATTCTCGGTGTGTACATAAAAGACCTGACACTGAACTGCATCAACACTCTGAGTGTCATTCGACGCCATTTTGCGAAGGAACGCTTCACTCTCGATTCATGGTATCGGAGAAAAAAACCACAACACACAAAACAGATGCAGTCGGAGTTTGGAACACACTTACAAGTGACTTAGAGTGTGTATCGACCTGGAAATGATTGTATACCATGTGAGTGTACATTATTGCCAGTGTACACTCCGAAAAAGAGATGGCGGAAGTCAATGGCTACTGTTACGCCTTTTTCAAGTCGTAATTCGACTCAGAAATTCTATAGTTACGGCATGACGTCATTTTACTGTCGTAACCCGCTCACTGCAGGCTTCGGTTACACCTTTTCCACGAGTCGTAGAGTCACTCAGCCAAACTTTGATTACGGCGCGGCGTGATCCTACCCGGACATTCTCTAGTTACATCTTTCTTTATTTGGTGTTTAACATCGTTTTCAACCACGAAGGTTATATGAGTCGCGACGGTGTTACGACATGATGCCATTTTACTGTCGTAACACGCTCACTATTATTCATGTCCCTTGTTAGGACATACTTGTATGTAGGCTACGTGATTATAGATTTCACTGTTCCTTAAACGGGTTTATTCCGTATTTTTGGAATTATCTGTACTAATGGTACAGGTGAATGTGGGGAGTGAAGTAGTTTGTTCAACCCATCCTGTTATTTTGTTTCTCCAAACAAGGATTGAATCATTTGTGTATGATTTGTGGTGGAATTTCCTCCATGGCACGGTGTGTACTAGGATGTACTGTACTGAATGTTGGGTTATATTTTCCCCGTATGTGTACTATGCGTACAGGTTAATTGGAGGGAAAATGTAGTGGTTGTTTGTTTACATCAGATGGTTTCGTCCTCCAATGATGCAGGCATAGTCCAACTCGCCAAACTGCAATGCTTCGTTGCAAGTCTTTCTGGGGGCTCGTTTGCGCTGCACCTGCAGGGTTCGCGACGACCGAACGTAGAGCTGGACGAACGCGTTCGTTTCAAAGTCCGAGATAACTTTTTGCAACCTGTTGAAGTACTTGAACGTACTTCCTACTGTCAAAACTGCTTCGCTGTGAAGTCCGCTATCCATGACTAAAGTAAACCGGCCTGCATACGGGTAGAAACGCACAACCACTACTAATGAACTGTTGAACACGTCTGTCCTCACTCGACCCACTCCCGCAGTGGGGCACTGCGGTTATGAAATTAAAGGCCCCTCCTGTTTTTGGAACCGCAGGAGCTTTCTAGTTTGCTGTTAGGTAGATTTTTGGTTCCTCTTTCCTGTCATGCTCTCTTTTTCTTCATGAATTCTTTTCTTTTTTCTGCCTTCTTGCTCATTCACCTGTATTTCTTCCAAAAATCTCTTCTCTTGCCGCTTGTCTTGCGATTCATGTATAGTTTAATCTGTTAGTGTTCTGATGTAAGTCCAGCAGTAGATAGGTTAAGCCTATTTTAACATACTGGAAACTGGTAATCTTCCAGTAGGTATTAATTTAGTTTTACTAAAGCCTGCTGGGACACAGTTAGTTATGGTTAACGTATGGTCGTCAAAGTGTCGGGGGAGGGGGTGCACTGTTAATGTATTAGTATTAGTATTAGTATTACTGTTCCAATATTGCTATTGTCGATCACATGAAGATTGATAATTTATATTCAGGTTGTCAGCATGGGTTCCGTCAGCTGAGAACCTGTGTAACCTAGTTACTGGAACTGAAAGTGGAAATGATCTAAAATTTTAGTTTACTAAGTTTTTAGAAGATAGAAATTGCATTGATGTTATCTACCTCGATTTCAAAGAGGCTTTTGATTCAGTCCGACATCAGAGGCTCCTGATCAAGTAAGAGTCTTGCGGTATATATATATAAGTGGAAGTATTCTGTGATGGATATGACATTAGAGAGTTCGTGGGGGCAATATTCACTCTACTACATGTACTACTAGTACAAACGTATTATAAGCTGCATTCCACAAGGAAGTATTTTGTGGCCATTTTTTTTTACTATTTTCATAAACAACCTGCCACTCCCAAATATGCGGGAAATCAATTGCAAAAAAATGTGCACATAATACTCAAAGTCGAATTTACGATACACCCCAGAATTGTAAAAAACTACAAAATGATACACTGTATCAACAACCTCCAGGAATGGTCCGACATATATATGGAACTTGTACTTCAATGTTACTAAATGCAAAGTTTTACATATATATATATACATTGTATATCGGAAAAAATAACTCTGAACATGACTATGTGAAGAAAGTGGAAGACGATATGTGAGAAAAACAGTACAGCTTATCCGTTTGTAGAAATTTATATATATATAGACTGAAAAAACACGCTTGTTTTCGGGACTGATCTCTGGCGCACATGTGTATAGGTGCCTCTCTCAAGAAAGACATTTAAATTCTTATGTGGGGCTGGTGCTTCAGATTAGAGTTTAGACCAAGCGTGTGTTCGTAATGATTAAACATGGCGTCCCCTCTCGTCCAAATGTGTCTTCCTAATGGTGAATTGTGGTGTACGTCCCCTTTCATCCAAACGTGTCTTCCTAATGGTTTAAGTGTGATGTACCCTTTTGACTGCACTGTTTAGGATAGCATTAATCATTTAATGATGAGCGTACAGTAGAACCTCCCCTTTAAGACCTTCCAAAATCTGAGAAAATCAGGTCTTAAACCAGAGGGAGGGGGCGGGGATGTAGCTCAGTCGGTAGCGCGCTGGATTTGTATTCAGTTGGCCGCTGTCAGCGTGAGTTCGTCCCCACGTTCGGCGAGAGATTTATTTCTCAGAGTCAACTTTGTGTGCAGACTCTCCTCGGTGTCCGAACACCCCCCGTGTGTACACGCAAGCACAAGACCAAGTGCACACGAAAAAGATCCTGTAATCCATGTCAGAGTTCGGTGGGTTATAGAAACACGAAAATACCCAGCATGCTTCCTCCGAAAGCGGTGTATGGCTGCCTAAATGGCGGGGTAAAAAATGGTCATACACGTAAAAGTCCACTCGTGCAAGAAACACGAGTGTACGTGGGAGTTTCAGCCCACGAACGCAGAAGAAGAAGAAGAAGACCTTCCAAAATGTGAGAAAATGAGGTCTTAAACCAGAGGGAGTCTTTATTTACTGAGGTTCTGAACAGAAAATCTGAAACATCAAGGTCTTTAAAGAAGAAAGTCTTAAATTTGGGGGGGGGGGGGGGGGGAGTCTTATATGGGGGGTTCCACTGTAATCATTGATGCAAGGTTTGACCTCCAATGAGAAGCAGGCAACATGAACTGGATGTGAACCCCCTCATTAAGCACACTCTCACACTCGATTATGATCAAATTATGGATAAATAGAAAAGTCCCTAGGTTCGGAAAACAGTTACACGTGCATGTGGGGGAAAATGCTCAACCTGGGATAGTGTGAATGCACACATAGTTGCTGCAATGTGTTCACGCCTTTAGAAGTTAACACTTGTCTTTACAGGCTTCGTCATGCCGTCTCATTTGTACAAGTCCAAGTCCATGTTTGCTGTGCTGTGTAAAAAGGCCGGGCTGAGTCTGAAAAATGGAGAGGAAAACAATGAAATAAGTAAGTACATACAGCTCGGCCAACATTTCACTTTTTCTGGTCGCACGCCAAAACAATTGAAAAAGGTTATTACAGCAATGTGATGAGGGGGGGAGGGGGGGCAGCTTTTAGTTTCAGGCCTTTATTTTACAATTTCATCAAGCCTTGTTTTTCTCCCCAGAAACCTTATTTCTTGCAAAGTTGTGAACATGTACCATGCATTGCCTTGCATTTACTAAACTGAGTTTTTTTTGGTATAATTGTTGTACCCATATATTTCTGCTGCCTTTGTACCTGTGAAAAGATGACACCTTTTGGGACCAACTCAGAGAGCTCTACATTGCAGGTGGCGTTTCCTGGCAGGTATATTTTGGAAAGGTTAATAGGCAAAGGGACAATATGGAAAGGGACAGTCAGTTGAAGAAGTTCTTTCCTGGCAGGTGTCCTCTCATCAGAGGGACCTCACATGGCAGGTACCACTGTACCTAGTCTGATCCATATGTTCATATCCATAATATTTTTAAAAAAAGAAGGAATATTGGCCAGTTCTAAGATGGAATGTGTCTAGAATTTGTGCTTATTTTGAATTTATTATTTAATGTTTCAGGTGTCGACAAAGCAGTGTTCCAGAAGAATCTGTCCTTGGCCTTGAAGCGTCAAGAAGGTGACATTGTTGAGGTAGTTTTTTTTTAAATTTTTAGGAGACTAACATTTTGGCTGTGAGCAGTAACAGTAACAGACCTGATCCTTTTGTGTACAATTCAGAAATTTTCAAAAAGGACATTGTCATTTTGATTGGTTTTTTTTTAACATTTAGTCAAGTCTTGACTAAATTTTAATTTATTTAACATAGACCATGAATCGAGACGAGCATGGAGGTGTGTGTATGTGCAGAGCTATACTGAGAAAACTACTGGACCAATCTTCATTAAACTTTACGTACAAATTCTTCCAGATGATACCCCAAGGTTTTTTTCCTTTGTTGTTGTTGATGATTAGAATGATATTGATGACTAAAATACCAAAAAGAATAGATTTGTGGGAATTTGAAACTCAAATTCTTTTTTCTTTATGCATAGGTGACAGAGGAGTTCTTGGAGGGGTTTGGTGGTTACATTGAGGATATGACAAGGTATGTATGTGTACTAAGAACGCTTGTCTGTTTGCAGAAAATAGTTTTTTTTCAAATTCAGCAGAATGAAGATGAATTTGCTGAGAGCAACATCTTGATAGGGCCTAAAAAAAAAATAGGTGTGGTTACGGTAACCCGACCTACCCTATTTTTAGGGGCCGATCCTATAACTTTTTATTACATTTGTCCCAAAAAAAAAAAAAAAAACGAGTGCAAAAAACGCTATGAAAGCGAAAGCGCCCGAGTCGCACACTTATTTCCCTGTCAAGTAGGTTTAATTTGAAAAAACACATTAGAAAAAAAAGTTTAAAAAAAAAAAAAGTGATTGCCTACCTACCTACCCTATTTTTTTGAGTCACTTGAGAAAAAGTGACTCTATGTAATCGGTCAGTGTTAGTCTGTCCGTCCGGCCGGCCGTCCGTAGACACCACCTTAACGTTGGACTTTTCTCGGAAACTATCAAAGCGATCGGGCTCATATTTTGTTTAGTCGTGACCTCCAATGACCTCTACACTTTAACGATGGTTTCGTTGACCTTTGACCTTTTTCAAGGTCACAGGTCAGCGTCAAAGGAAAAATTAGACATTTTATATCTTTGACAAAGTTCATCGGATGTGATTGAAACTTTGTAGGATTATTCTTTACATCAAAGTATTTACATCTGTAGCCTTTTACGAACGTTATCAGAAAAACAAGGGAGATAACTAGCCTTTTCTGTTCGGCAACACACAACTTAACGTTGGGCTTTTCTCGGAAACTATAAAAGTGACCGGGCTCAAATTTTATGTGAACGTGACTCATTGTGTTGTGAATAGCAATTTCTTCCTGTCCATCTGATGCCTCATATAATATTCAGAACTGCGAAAGTGACTCGATCGAGCGTTTGCTCTTCTTGTTTGGCTATGTTACCGTAACCACACCTATTTTTTTTTTTTTGGCCTAGACATTGGAGCAAATGATATATATAACACGAACAGAGGCAATATGTTTTTACAATAGCTGCTGTATCAACTACCACATAGTTATGAATATAATAAGATTTACTATAAAAGAAAAGTACTATCTCTATGGTATGCAATATGCATGAACAGTGCCAGTTTATGCTCATGTAAATTGTAAGGTGATGTTCAATAACAAATAAGGTAATTTTACAGAATGTGATCGTAATCACCGTCTCTTTCTCTTCAGATTTCATAAGAGCCTGCTGTCCACAAATACAACAAAGGATTGTGAAAGGTAAAACCAGAATATTTGTATGGTAAGAAATGTGTAAATGGCTCTTTGTGAATGCAGATGTTGCAATATAGCAGTGTAGTTCTCGCATACTTTTCTGATTTTCCATTCCTGGCTGGTCGACTGTCCGATAATTTTGACATGTACCGTATTTGACGGATTACAAGACGCACCGTTTTATAAGCCGCACCCCCGACTTTTAGCAAAAAAATTGGGACGAGCCACGTATAGGCCGCGTCACTATATTAGCCGCCGTCAAAAAAAATATAATCAGATCGTGTCAATCAATCAAAACAACCAGGCAAACAAAAGTACGGTATTTGGCAAAATCGGCTCCGAGAATAAACAAGTGAAACATTGAAGAAGAAAAGTGAAAAAGTTTGAAGAAAAATATCACACACACACAATTTGTAACCAACACACACATGTAGTCCCGCCCAGAATAAGCTTTTTTGGGATGATTTTCGACTTTTGCGCACATTTCGAGCAGACGAAAACACAACATGGCGGCTCTTGCTCCTCCAACAAGACACAAAAAAAACGAAATCTCGCGCGCGCGCGATCCTGATACATCCGGTGTTTCTCTGTACGCTATCTTGTCACGACGACTTGTTGACAAACGAAGATTCGCGAAAGAAAGAGAAAAGCGCCGAGTCTTGAGTAGAGAGCTAATAAAGTACCGGTAATCGCTAATCGAGCGAAATGAAAATCCGCGGCGACTTCCATTAGGTGAATGCTATTCAAGTTTAGGTAACGTTTTAGCCGCATCTTTTTATAAGCCGCAATGCGATTTTTTTTAAAAAAAAGTCGCGGCTTGTAGTCCGTCAAATACGGTAGTTTTTTTTGCAACTGAACAATTTTTTTGCCAGAACATTGGGAAATGGACCTAATTCTATTAATATTTTCAATCAAGGTCAAACAGATCTATTTTCCTCCCAGCCTTGGGAAAAACACTGATATAGGACTCGCTTCAATTATGGATTATGATCTCATTAAATCAGGAAGTAAGTGTATTGCATTTGTGAACAAAGTGAACAAACAAAAGTCTCTGTGTAACCTTAATAATCCAAATTAGTGTCAAGCACCCACAAATAAAGTTCCATTTTGGAAAAGGAAAATGGCTGAAAACTGTGAAAAGATACTTTCTTTTGAATGAAGGACCCAATATCTGCCATGCTAACCATTTCAAGGTATGGGGGTGGGGGTTGTCTTTTGAATGGTTTGCCTACTGTTGACAGTCTAGGGCATGCTGTAAAGGCATGCAAGTCATTTAGATCTTTTGAAATATACGTTGCAGTAGGAGATGGTCGACTACATTTTACCGCTAAGTTTGCAGCCATGCTGTGTGTGAACATTCATGTATTTATTTGCTTGTTTATTCATCTGATCATTTTATTTTTGTCGTTTTCCAGTGCAAGGTCAAAGGTGCAGGATAGTGCTGTTCGTATTCTCCTCGGTGTTGAACTGCTGCAGGTATGTACATTGTCATGGTGTGTTTTCTCTTTGAAGTTCTTTTTTCAGTATATATTTATGTAAAAAAAAATCGTACAAATGATCTCAAAACAATAATTTGCACAGGCAATGAAAATGTCCTGTATTCTACCGGAAAAGTTGCAGGAAATAAAATTGGCAACCGATCATAAAGACCAGTTAGTATTTTGTTTGACCACTTTTTTCCAGGCAGATTTAACACTTTCTACCCCACCTATGTTGACCTTTTTTTTTAGCCCAGACCAGCTGTGCTGCAGCAGGTCACTCAGAATTGTAGTAACTGTGTATCAACATGCTGGAATGCAGGCGTTAGATCAACGTTACAGGAAGGGACTGAAGCTAACAGTCTGAGCGAATATATCCGTACCTGGGAGACAATGAGTTAATGCAGTCAGCTTGTCTTAGCCTTAGTTTGGGTAGTCACTAGTAGCATAACAGAATGAATATTTGTTGTGAGAGACAGAACTACATCGTACTTGCAAACAAATACATGTACCAGTTTTTATCATGGCTAAGTGCAGTCACTGGTCCACTCTATCAAAATCAAATATTTGCTTTTGGTGATGGAGCAAGACTGCCTTTCAGTTTCACTGGAAACTGTTTCTTTTGCAGCCATCTTTGGTCAAGAGCCTTCTGGAGAAACTGCCAGAATTCTCACAGGATGATGAGTGAGTAGTGCAGGTTTTGTTCTAAGGTTGTCTTGACTGTGTTTTAACACCTTTTGATTTGTATTAATGTGGCACTTCTAGTATACTTTTTTTTTAACTTTCAAATACTCAGGAAAGCTGTACAATTGTGGATTGGTTTAAATTGAGGTGTTTTTTTGCAATTTCAACCGACTGGATCCCACGGCTGGCTCCCACCCGGTTGGTAACTTTTTTGTGCACATCTGCCCTGGAATAACATAGGTAGTTGGCACATGTGCCAGTGATAAGTGATAACTTCTGCTGGAACTGCAATCCCGAGCTCATTTTGCAAGATGGCATCAGTGTTAACAGGTACAGGTGCATTGCAGCGTTGTTTTTTGCCTCAGACATGCATGTACAGCATGGCGCTGAAATCTGAAGCCATTGAAAACACTATGCCCTTGGCTGAACATAAAAGCTCATTTCTCCCAGAAATAATGTAAGGCAGGTTTGACAGAGCTGTAAAGATGCGTGGGATTTGAAGCATTTTATGTACAGGACATTATAATCAATAAATCATGCGGGTGGGAATATAATCATGTGGATGAGATTAGTTATGTTTTTGCGTTGTTGTTTTTAGCAATGGCGGTGAGAGAGCTAACATTCCTCGCTTACTGCTGGCACAGTTCAGGTGGCTGGATTTTGTTGTGGACAGCAAGGTTTGTAAGAAACAAAATTCTGTGTCTGTGCATTTGTGTAATAGAAGAATTTATGTGTGAGCAGTCTCAAAGCAAGTGGGTTTATTTCTTATTCAAGTTATTGTGCTAACAAAAATGATTCTGTACATTTGTGTTATGGAAGAATTGATGTGTAAGCAGTCTCTTAGCAAGTGGGTTTATTTCTTATTATGCTGACAAACATGATGATTTGATCCAGGCAAAGTTACAATGGACGTTTTTTCTTGGAGTCAGTTGAAGAGTTTTGCATAGTTTCACATAAATGCATCGTTGTTTGTCCTTTGTTGTCAAATATGACCTAGACTCAGGATTGGCTTGTATGTCTGGTGGGTCATAAAGCACACATCAACAGGGTTTAAAGCCATATGTACTCGATGACTATACACGCTAATTGCTTTACCAACAGCTGGAGACATGCTAAATTAAGTTCCCTGCAAAATATTGTGGTCTAGGACCCCTTCAATGTTGAGATATTTGAATTTTTATTTTGATCTGGATCGTCCTATTTATAGATTTGGCAACACATGTAACGTTGATGCAAGGGAGAGAACTCCGTGTCGTTGTTGACATCCTCACTTTTTCAGAGGCTAGAACAAGCTGTAATGCATGTATTATGGTCCGCGCATGGTGACATATCATCATTATATGGTCTTATGGTGCGTTTGACATCGATTGTGGGCAAACTACACTTTGTAAACACGGGAGTGCGTTAGTATGCCTTTAAGCTTAGATTACTAGATTGAAGATTATTTTATGAAATCACATTTAAAAAAAAAAGGTAATATTCAGGGTTTGTGTTTGCATGCGCTTACATGCATGTTTGATATTGTGTGTTAGCGTGTGTGATACTGTGTATATGAACAAGTCTTACCAGGCACACACATACATGTTTGATATTGAGCGTGACTAAGTTTGTGTGTGTTTGATATTGTATGAGTGTTTTTGTGTGTTTGTCTGCCTGTGTCCATGTGCTTGCTTATGTACAGATGTTTATCGACATACTAACATGCTTGTGGCAAACCCTGAAATGTGTGTATGTACGTCCAACAGGCGCTGGCCAAGATGCTACTGGAACTGGTGGAAGCCACAGAGCTAGACGTTCAGAAGGAAATCATCGGTGCCCTACCCTCTGTTGTGGACAGCTCCGATCATGCCACAGTGGCTAGCAAACTCAAGTTAGTTTTTCGGATGGGTTACAGTGGAACAACCCCCATTTGATACCGCCCAATTTAAGACTCCCTCCCTTTTAAGACCCTGTTTTCTCAGATTTTCTGTTCATAACCTCTAAATTTACCCCCATTTTAAGACCCCCTCCATTTTCAGACCTGATTTTTTTCTGATTTTTGGAGGTCCTAAAAGGGGGGTTCCACTGTACGAGTGTTGTTCCCAGGCCTCAGTCTTCGGTCAATTACTATTACTTTTTGGATCTGACTCATTGTCTTGACCCCCGGGCCGGTCGAATTCCTGATAGCTTTGACACATGGAATATCTTTTGACCAGGGCCTAGCATTGTAAGCCGTTCGGCGTACTTTACGCCGAAATAACATCTCCAGTACGCGGAACTCGATTTGGTGTACGCCGAAATGCAAAAACCTGTTATTCCCAAACGGTAAACCCAAACAGTCCCAGCTTTCGTTTTGTGCGCCGTTCGGTTCAATTCTCAATCGGTTTGACAGTTTGCTTGAGCACGCACTTCCTCTGGCATCGCGCGAGCATGCTTTGTGCCGGTGTTTTGTAGCTCTAGACTTGAAATAATGTCTCGAAGCGACATTGTTGAACATGGTCAGCCATTCAGTGACAACCGTCGCGATATAACCTTGAATGGTTGAAAACGACGTTAAACACCAAATAAAGAAAGAAAGAAAGAAATTCAGTGACAAAGAATCCAGGTATTCCTGGAAGTGGGAATGGCTGGATTTCGTTCCGAAGGCAAGTCAGAAGAAGTAATGTGCCGATATGGACTATGGACTACTATGGCATAATTTAGTTGCTCAATCTTCTTTGGGGGGGGGGGGGGGGGGGGGGGGGGGGGGGGGGGGGGGGGGGTCATTTTTAAAATCTCCAAAAAATCTTCAAAATCCCCGCCTTTGTAAGCTGAACTCACTTTTTCCAATGCTAGGCCCTGTTTGATGCAACAATGTTTTGCTGTCAGGACATATTGACCTATATCTATATATATATATTGAATGCAGGTTCAACTTACCTATTCTTCTTTGTGTCTGGGAACAACACTGTGTTACCACATACTGTATTTTTTTCCCGGAATATTTAGAATATAACATGTTCAATCAACAGGCTGAATTTTATCTGTAAATGGGCAGTTTCATAGGGGGCGGCAGGGGGACAAGATCCTGCAATTTCTGAGAAATGTGGAGTTTTTTTCATCACATGCATTGATGGTTGCTGTTTCTTCATGTGTTTGTCATAATGATAGCTGGTGGCTTAGCCCAAACTGTTGACATAATATGCACAAAGAAATGGCAGGTGTGAAAAAACACTGATGTTGATGTTGACTGGTGTGTGTGCTTGCAGAGACCTTCTGGTGAGCCAGACACAGCTGACAGTGGTCATTCTCGATGCTCTTGTCTGCCTTGATCTGGCCCCCGAGATTCTCAATCAGGTAAATCAAAGGTGACATTCAGCCATTTCAAAAACAAGAACTATGGCTGTAGTCCTGCCCCCCCAGAAAAGAAAAAAGATTAAAAACTATACCCCCCCCCCCCCCCCCCCCCCCAAAGAAAATGAATGTTTTTTTTTTAATAAACTATACCGCCTTTTTTTCCCTGCTGTTTGTTTAATACTCCCCCTCCCCCTCCCCCCCCCCCCCCCCCCCCCATGTGTTCACGTGATGGGATACTGATAATTGTATGAGGAGTGTGTGACAACAGGTGCGAGGTGCAGCAACACGAGCACTGCAGTCTGTGGATGCCGAGAATCTTCCCATCATCCTCAAGTTCCTGCTCAAAACTGCATCCACTGCTGAGCTGCCTGAGGTATGCTTCATGAAAAGTAAAAATCTGTTCTTTTTTGTGATAGTAATTTGCTGTTTTACTTCCCTTTGTTTATCAGACCTGCAAGAGATACAGTTTTAGCGCTGTCAAGGTTTTGAGGAACACACAAGTCTCGGATCAAGCACACTTGAGCTCTCTTTTGCGAAGGATTTTAGTGAAGTTAATAACACAAGCTGAGAAGTGGTCTTACTTGCAGATTACCTCTCTGTTGCAAATTATACTGTATAACATCTACAATGCGATGCTGTAATTCTGGAAAGTGGTTCTTCCAACTGAATGGTTTAGTCACTGTTATTTTTTGTTACAATATTAATTGTCAACAGATGGATAGGGCCTACTATCAGTCTTCAATGTTTTCCGGATGAAGAAAGTAAAGGTTCAATGTTATCCGGATGAAGAAAGTAAAGGTTCAATGTTATCCGGATGAAGAAAGTAAAGGTTCAATGTTATCCGGATGAAGAAAGTAAAGGTTCAATGTTATCCGGATGAAGAAAGTAAAGGTTCAATGTTTTCCGGATGAAGAAAGTAAAGGTTCAATGTTTTGCTGTAACTGCAGGTTGTTGGAGAGATACGCAGTGGTCTTGACCTCTGCTCTATTGTCAAAAGCACCAAAACGTCAGCAAAAGGGAGTAAAAAGTAAGTACAATGTGTTTATTATTGTTAAGAGGAATTGTTGCCATTGATGTGCGTGTGCAATTATGTATTACTATTAGACTGAAACATGGTAATGTGATGTATCGATAGGAAATGCTTTTTGTAAGTTCAAAGGCACAAAAACATATTGATAGACGGTCGCATTGGCCGAGTGGATAAGACATCGGCCTCCTATGCGGAAGGTCACAGGTTCAAATTCCGGCCACGCCTGATGGGTTAAGGGTGGAGATTTTTCCGATCTCCCAGGTCAACCTATGTGCAGACCTGCTAGTGCCTTATCCCCCTTTGTGTGTACACGTAAGCACAAGACCAAGTGCGCACAGAAAAGATCCTGTAATCCATGTCAAGAGTTTGGTAGGTTATAGAAACACAAAAATACCCAGCATGCTTCCTCTGAAAGCGGCGTATGGCTCCCTGAATGGCGGGGTAAAAACGGTCATACATGTAAAAACCCACTCGTGCAAAAGCATGAATGAACGTGGGAGTTTCAGTCCATGAACGAAGAAGAAGATGAGAGAAGAGACATATTGTTGTACATCCAAGCACTTAATAATAATAATAATAATAATGGTGATTTCTATAGCGCTTTCGAACACACAAAGCGCTTTACAAAAGCAATAACAACATCATTACCAGAATGACGCCATTGACGGAATAGAACACAATCATAAACACTTTACAACAAAAACCAAAAACAAAACATAAATGTTACAAAAATCCAGAGGCTCTTACAGGAACGAACTCTCAGTATACACAACAATTATGATGCACACACACACACACACACACACACACACACACACACACACACACACACACACACACACACACACACACACACACACACACACACACACACACACACACCCACACATGTCCACACATGTCCACACACATGCACACACACACACACACACACACACACACACACACACACACACACACACACACACACACACACACAGAGTAAACATTGTTCATCCGAAAAGTGCACATTCACTTGCGGCTAAGAAGATAAACATAGAAAAATTTATAATCACAAGTCAGAAATTCATCTGCAGTATAATTTCACAAGTTTAAATAACATGCAAAATTACCATGTAGAAACATTAGAAGATGAAGATAAATGTGCTTGTTTCAGAGCCAGTGATGAGGGTCAGGACTGCGTGCTGTTGATCGTAGATACTGTACAGTGTGGTATCAAATTCCAGAGAGGTATTGCTGATGCCTGGCTTAAGGTTTGTCCAATATGTTTTCACAAGTTCTGTGAGAATGTATTTGAAATAGAGTATGTACTTGCATACAATTTGTACAGTGTACAGTGGAACAAATTTGATGCACCAGGATTTTACAAAACTGTCAATAAAGCCTTGGTCAACAAGAGGCGAAGCCATCAAGGCTCACATCGACAAACGGTAACACAAACTCAATCACTCCGTCACACACACACACACACACACACACACACACACACACACACACACACACACACACACACACACACACACACACACACACACACACACACACACACACACACACACACAGAAAGAGCATAGGTGAAACTGTGCAAGAAAGCGAGACACTAGATCTAGATCTGTCTGTCTGCATGTAGCCTACTTACAGGGACACGACTGCCAACTAGTCTCGGCGCGCTCAAAATAATAATGACCGAGACTGTCAGTACTTCCTTCGCGTGACGTCTAACCCTCTTACGTCATAATGTGACGTCAATGTAATGTGACGTCTTCAAATGTTAGAGTTTCTACCACAGACATACACACGCACAGACGCACGCACGCACGCACGCACGCACAGACAGACAAAGTTACGATCGCATAGGCTACACTTACGTGAGCCAAAAATAAGCTGGACAACATTATTGTTCGTCAACTTATATCAACTGCCTATATATATATATACCCTTGTTAATAAAAATGTATCTTATCTAAGTTTATCTTATCTCTCTCTTTTTGTCTCTGTCTCTCTCTCTCTCTGTCTCTCTCTCTCTCTCTCTCTCTCTCTCTCTCTCTCTCTCTCTCTCTCTCTCTCTCTCTCTCTCTCTCTCTCTCTCTCTCTCTCTCTCTAAGGACAGGTTGTAAGACTAGGCTGTGCCTAAAACCTCTATCCTTATATATTAAAGATCAGTCAGTCTCTCTCTCTCCCTGTCTCTCATCATGTGTGATTTCACTCCCCATGCAGACAATCGACGTGGTGAAGGAGAAGCTGAGTGTTCTTGATCTGGTGGTGCTACTCATCCTGCATCAGACCAAGCACTGTAAGGCGGTGGAGAGTCTCCTTCGTAACAAGATCCGCAGCGGTGCCGTCTCTGAAACTCTGCTGCAGAAGACCTTCTCTTCCCATAGCCAGGTGCACTTTTATTTCCATTTAATTTCCTTTGCTTTGTTAATATCCCGTTGTTGGGAAATTCGGGTCATTTCCTCCCAGTGGAAAGTTAGCAGCAACAAGAGTCGCAGGTGTGTGCGTGTTTATTTGTAATCAGTCACCTGCACTTGTCTCCTGCTTTGAACATGAGTGAGATGAAGTGCTAGATTGTGCTTTGGCTTTGATTGGCATTTTTGTTGTGCTTTCAGTGACGTTTTAAATGGATGCACTATTTTGTCTTTTAGACCAAGGGTTTCTGATTTTTCAGTAGACAGCATCAAGGTATTTGTGTATACACATTGTCATTGATTTTCCTCTTGTTCGTTTTTCTCTTTTATGCCACAATGATATTTCAGATTCTATGGTCTTTCATAGATTCTATGATTTATCGGATTCTTGTGTCACATTGATTTTCCTGTGTGTTTTTTTATGCCACTATGACTTGTTATTTGAGATTCTTTGGTTACTGCTGATCTTCGTCACTTAATAAAACTTGTACATATGTATTGTCAACAGGTTGTTCAGAGCAAGTTCAAAGCGGTGCTGTCGCTGGCAGAGGTGCTACTCAAGTCACCAGAAATCTCCCTGTCCTACATCGGCCATGTTCTGTACAGACTGGCCTTCAAGTCTCTGGATACCTTCTGCAGGCAGGTCAGTAACGTCATGATTCACTTTTTGTTGTGTTTGACCTGGTATTTTGCAGTGAGTACAATGAGGTGTTATTAGCTGAGATGTTTATTATATTCTTGAGCTGTTTTTTACGCTTGTGTGTTCATTTTCACTTGAGTTTTTCAACCCCTTGTAGTTGTTTGAATGCACTCCACCAAAAGCGGCGTATGGCTGCCTAAATGGCGAGGTAAAAACGGTCATACACAGAAAAAAAACCACGCGTGTATGTGGGAGTTCCAGCCCATGAACACAGAAAAAGAAGTAGTCTGAATGCACAGTGCAGAAAGATTTGGCAAACTTTGCTGTTTCAGGCTTTTTTTGTTTGTTTGTTTTTGTATTTGTTTTCCAGTTTGTTACAGTGCTTGCTGTTCATGTAGGAAGATTTCTGCACAATACTGAATAGAAATTTCTGTTGCCTCTGTCTGGTTTGTCAATTGTATTTCTATCATAAACAGCTTGAAGATATTTCATTGCATCTATAACAAATGGCATGATTTTACACAATGTGTTTGTAGGAAATTGTTGCCAACCTGGTGATGCATTTGGGAAGTGGCAACAGTGAGGAAAGTAACGCTTCACTGGACGTGCTGGCTAGCTTGGTGGAGCAACACCTGGACGCCATGGCACCCTTTGCCATCTTCTTTAAGGTAAATTTGAAGCTTAATTTTTTTTTCATCAATATATAATCAGTTGTTTAACGTAATATATAATCAGTCGTTTAACATACGTAATTCTCTCAATTAGATTTGTCCACTTTTTCAGTGAGTGGTGGAAATATATTTTTTTGCAATGATTCTTGTTAGACCAGCCCCCGTGGCGCAGTGGTTAGCGGGGAGTGTCTGAAACACATGCTCCTGTCCATGTGTTTTTGTCACACACCCAATGTTTGGCAGAGGTTTTGCAAGGAAAGGTTATTCTTCCACAACCCATTCAAACCCGACAGTTATTTCTGAAAATCGTCTTTTTAACACAAAAACGCTGGATTATTTCAATATATTTGGTCAGTCTTTCTCGTTCTTTAACAATTCTGAAGGTCACTTCACCGACTGACTTCCAGACAGAATGATGTGTCATTTCAAACTTTAATGTGTCAGTGAACGGTGGTCGTTGCTAAATCTTAACCCTGATTCTCTGTTGTTTCAGCGTCTCCTGGACTTCCAGCAGCAGAGTCTGCCGTTGCTGGGAATGCGCAAACTGTTTGGGATGCTGGCCCGTCTGGCATTCAGCTCTGGTCAGGATCCCGCTTTGATTCAGGTAAAGATATCACAAGTTTTGTTGATTGTTGTTGTTTTTACACAAATATTATTTAGATAAGAAAAGGTCTTTGTGTACAGTGGAACTCCCCCCCCCAATTAAGACCCACCCCCCCCCCCCCCCCCCCCCCCAATTAAGACTTTCTCCATTCTAAGACCCTCCTTTCCCAGATTGTCTGTTCATAGCCTCTGTAAATATACCTCCATTTCTTCTTCTTCTTCTGCGTTCCTGGGCTGAAACTCCCACGTACACTCGTGTTTTTTGCACGAGTGGAATTTTACGTGTATGACCGTTTTTTACCCCGCCATTTAGGCAGCCATACGCCGTTTTCGGAGGAAGCATGCTGGGTATTTTCGTGTTTCTATAACCCACCGAACTCTGACATGGATTACAGGATCTTTTTCGTTGCGCACTTGGTCTTGCGCTTGCGTGTACACACGGGGGTGTTCGGACACCGAGGAGAGTCTGCACACAAAGTTGATTCTGAGAAATTAATCTCTCGCCGAACGTGGGGACGAACTCACGCTGACAGCGGCCAACTGGATACAAAGCCAGCGCGCTACCGACTGAGCTACATCCCCGCCCTACCTCCATTTCAAGACTCCCTCCCTTTTAAGACCTGATTTTCTGTTTGTTTTAGGTCTTTAAAGGCCTCTTCCACTAGGTCTTTAAAGGCCTCTTCCACTAGGTCTTTAAAGGCCTCTTCCACTAGGTCTTTAAAGGCCTCTTCCACTAGGTCTTTAAAGGCCTCTTCCACTAGGTCTTTAAAGGCCTCTTCCACTAGGTCTTTAAAGGCCTCTTCCACTAGGTCTTTAAAGGCCTCTTCCACTAGGTCTTCAAAGGCCTCTTCCTCTGTATTCACATTAGGAAATGTCTTTGTGTACTTGAAGTGACCGGACTATACGTCTACGGTGACCAATTTGTGCTAGGTTTTATCTTGATGATTTTTTTCTCTTTCTTTGTCTCACCTTCTGTGTGTTTGTTTGTTGCGTACCCAATACATATTAAGGTGAAAGGAAAGCTAATACTGAATAGTCTTAACACTTTTCTTGTGATTGCTGTTTCAGGATGACCTGCATATGGTAATAAGGAAGCTTGTTTCAAGCATGGACCCAAAGTAAGAACATACACATACAAACACGCATGCATGCTCGCTCATACATGCGCTTGCACGCTACCACACAAGCACATTCATACACACACTCACGCATGCACACACACACCGACACGCACACACATGCCAGCACGCAAGGTGGCACTCATGCACACACACACACACACAAGTGCGCTCACGCACACATGGAAACACTGTAAAGAAAATGTCCATCTCAGATGCAATGTTTGCTCAGTGGTTAGTTCTCTCTTGCCTACCACCTTTTGTTATGGTCATTTGAATAAACATGAAGGATTTTCTTCTTTTTTTTCTTGTGCTGCATGTACATTTTTCTCCAGTGATTCTCTGGGCGACTTTTGTTTAAAATTACATTCCACAGTGGTTACTTTGACATCACAGTTTGCAGATGTTCGTCCTTTTTTTGACAATTTAATATTGACTGTAATAAAGCGATATGCATTTTCTATTCCAGGTACCTGTGTCGAGGGGTAGTAGGCGGTGTCATGATGGTCTGGGGAATGGGCAGAATCAGGTGAGGCAGCCAACCGCTAAACACCTCTGTGTGAACAGCTGATGTTCTGTCATGTAATGGGCGGTCTGGTGATGGTGTACATTAACAGATTAGAATTAGAGACTCATGCTGTCCAAATGCAAATTTGAAACAATATTCTCTGTTTTGATGAGAATCATGTTGTGGGCACGTCAAGGCATTGTGTGTGATTACGTTAGAAAATTGTAAAAGATGTTATGTGGGTCCATTTATCACACTGCACACAGCCTTTAGACCGTAATCACGGGAAATGTTACTTACATTTTGGTTGGGGATGCCAACTGAAAAACGTTGCTTCAGCAATGATGTGACCCCTGCACTGCCCCTTTAAGCGCGCACCATTTTTGAAAACATATGTATGGGCGGGGATGTAGCTCAGTCGGTAGCGCGCTGGATTTGTATCGAGTTGGCCGCTGTCAGCGTGAGTTCGTCCCCACGTTCGGCGAGATTTATTTCTCAGAGTCAACTTTGTGTGCAGACTCTCCTCGGTGTCCGAACACCCCCCGTGTGTACACGCAAGCACAAGACCAAGTGCGCACGAAAAAGATCCTGTAGTCCATGTCAGAGTTCGGTGGGTTATAGAAACACGAAAATACCCAGCATGCTTTCTCCGAAAATGGCGTATGGCTGCCTAAATGGCGGGGTAAAAAACGGTCATACACGTAAAATTCCACTCGTGCAAAAAACACGAGTGTACGTGGGAGTTTCAGCCCACGAACGCAGAAGAAGAAAACATAATTATGTATAAAAGTGTATACTTGTATGAAGGAACAAGACAGCTTACGAGACCAAGGACATTTCTGAGACAGAAACATTGTTTTTCAATATGAATTTTGTGTTTGTGCACAGTGAGCAGAGATCAGACATGAGCGAATCGCAGCAAAAGGAAGTTGTGAGCCTGCTCACCATGATTCGAAGCGGCAGCAGTCGACGTTCGGAAGCAGCCGCTCTCTTCTTGGATGAACTTGCTGCTATGGTGTCTCACGGCCATCTGCACAATAAAGTGGAGGTGTGTGTTTTCTCTCTGCATTATAGATGTCGACCTGTGACTGAATGGTGGGAAGTTTTCAGGTCTGAATTATGCATTAAGACGCTGAGTTCCTCTGAAAACAGAGTATAGCTGCCTAAAATATGGCCATACATGTGGAAATACAACGCGTACAAGAATAGGAGTGTACTTGGGAGTTTCAGTCCATGAATGATAGTCCTTGAGATTTGGTTGCAGAGAAATGTCAGAAATGAGACAGGAAACAGGAACTGACATAAGATTTTAAAGATAAGGACAAAAATGTGGTGCTTAATTATCATCTTGACTCATCTTTAGGTTGCAGAAGTAAGGAGTAGAAAGAGGAGGGTTGGGGCAACTGATGTGACAGAGATGCAAGAACAGTTCAATCAACATGTTGAAAGCCATTATACTGGTTAGGCCAAACAAAAATATATGTTGGTTTTTAGGGTAACCCGACCGACCCTATTTTTTCATTTCTCAAAAAAACTAAAACGGTTGGCACATTTTGCGAACCATACCGAGACTAAGGGAAGTAACCTCCTTTAGAATCGACTAAATTTAAAAAGATTAAAAAAATTAAAAGCCGACCTACCGACCCTTTCTGTTTTGGTCACGTTACCCTAAACCAACATATATTTTTGTTTGGCCTTAATTTCATAATACTTCTGTTTCTTCTTCAGACCTGGATCCTGGAGAACATGACAGACATGTTTCAGGAGAACTTTGTCGTGGACATTGAAGAGGACAACACAAGGTGAGATTCACAGCCTGGATTCTGTTTCTCCTTTTACCCTTGTTAAAGGACCAGACCACGCTGTTTTAGCGTCAAAAACGCTTCGAATCGTGTTCCTGCGCGACCGAACACTTCCCGATGTTTGCAGTTAGTTAGAAAACCACTTTCTTACCGTCTTCAACAATGTTTGGTTTACTTCGGAATCTTCTAAGGCCGTAATCCGACGAATTTTGTGACCGAAGCGACGGATTTCTTCTCCAAAACGACCCGCCATTGTGCCGCGTGATCTTCGCGAGACTGGCTTATGAATAAATTATCCGTGACGTCACACCGTGTGGAGATGGTAGTTTACCAACATGACAACAACAAGCGTAACTGCAGACGAAATTGAACCGTACATGTTCGAACTACCGGTTTCTCTCCTCGAATCAAGCATGAAAGATGAGGGCGGAGGCCACTTCCAGCAGTAGTGAAACAGTGACGATGAAAATTGCGACACTGTTTGTCTCAGCGATCAAAGGTAAACACGCCCGCTCTCTGTGCTGAACTTATCGTCTGCTTTCGAGTCTGTGCTATTTTTTCACTCTCGCCTTGTCAACGCACTCGCGAATAAGTGGGATATTGTTTAAGTGTTCATGCATTGCATTCACGAGTAAAAGAACAACAGCTCATCGCAGTTTTAACTGTTCTTGATTATTTCAGAGACTGGTGTCAGAGTGGCCACTGTACCTGTTGTATTGTGTGGGAGGGGCAGATTTGAGAGAGAGAGGAAGCTAGCCTGAGGTACATTGTAGAATGAAAACTTGCAGGGGAGCAAGAATGCATCACCAGCCACGAAGGTGTACATACAACTTTTTTTGAGGTGCCTATATTTGTTTGATTGTTAAATGTATGTATTTGTTGTTGTTTTTAAAGGCTATCAAGTAGCAGTCAAAGTCTGGGCACTGTTGCATTGTAGTCTTGCTGTGTATGCAGAGCTTTGTTGTAGCTGCCATAGGCCAGTGTTGCCATAGGCCAGTGTTAGGATCACCACCCCCTCAAACAGTTCGTTCAGTTAACCTGATGCCTGTTTTAGACAGAAAAAAAAGTTACCACAATCAGCAGAACTTTCACTGAGATGGGCATAATTCTTTCA
The DNA here is from genome assembly GCF_037325665.1 of Littorina saxatilis. Lineage (NCBI taxonomy): Eukaryota > Metazoa > Mollusca > Gastropoda > Littorinimorpha > Littorinidae > Littorina > Littorina saxatilis. The sequence continues at coordinate 24,833,274 of NC_090248.1, read as the reverse complement.
TACTTTCTTTCTCATAGCTTTTTTTGGTTTTTATAATCTCTTCATTACACTAAATAACATCCATCTTAAGACCTATTTTGAGCATTAATTTAAGTTGACTAGTAATGATATTAAATCATAATGTATTAAATTACATATCTTACCCAACTCACATATAGCAATTAACTCTAGTTCAGTGCTGGTAACGCTGTACGCATCCCCTTGGTAACAAGGGAAGCCCCTCTAAAAAAAGAGTGACCAATACCCATAAGGCCATATTAATACATACTTCCGACTTCCGTATGCGCGCGCATACGCCGCCATATGCATCATTCCATACTCAGCGAGCAGTGGGACTGGTCGTGTTTTGTACGCTCTGGCTGTGTTCAGCCATCTGTCACTTCGTCTACGGACTTGGTCACTTACCTCTTGGTATCTTCTTGCTTGTCTTATCGTCTCTTCATGTTGAGGTGAGATCTTTCTGTTTTTTGCTTGTGTTTGTGGGCGTTTTTGACCTTAAATTGAACTTGTGAAATTTTCTTGTTTACAAAATTTTTCGTGAGTTGTTTTTGGTCATGGCGGTTAACGCCAAGAAGCGGCAGTCGTCTATACGAGTAACTGCTGGTTCTCCGCCGACAAAGTAAACACCTGGGAAGCAAAGGCTTCCGGACAGGCTTGTGTTTCGGTTCATGTACTGTCTTTGCAGAAAATATCGATGTTTTGGTCGTCATGCCTCCTACTCTGTTTTTGACGGCTAAGCCTTTAGACAAGGTTTCTCCTGTGGGTAAGCCCGCTTAGGCTTCCTTGGTTTATGTGTTTCCCGGTCGTGCGTCCGCGGACGTGGCGACATTGTTGCTCTCTTTAAGTTCACAGGTTTCTTCCTTGGCGGGGGAGATCGCTTCCACGCGGGCGGAGATGCGTTCGCTTCCGGTGTGTCGGGGGTTTCGTCTCTTGCTTACGTTCGCCTGCGCCGTCTGCTACTGTGTCTCAGGCTGATGTTCTTGCGGAATGGGATGATGGGACCACGCCTTCGCTTGTGGCCTGGTTCCGGTTCCCGGTGGTTCACACCAGTTTAAAGGTATGTCTTCTACCCAAGTACCCGGGTTCTCCGGGGAAAGGGTAGAGCGTCTCCAAGAGAAAGTAACTCCGGGCTCTGGCTTTGTGGGTGAAAGTTCCGAAGCTGAGGCTGGCTCTGACTGCATTGGCAGCAGTAGTCGGTGGCGGTTAGGAACCTTGGAGAGCGAACGGAAGATTTGCGCAACCACCCGCTTCTTTTGAATGTGGTAAGGGTGTGCGTCTTCCGCTTCCGCCCGGGGGGCAGGAAGAGAACAGTATAGCTGGCTCTTTGTTTGACTATGGGAGTCAAGCAGGGGGTCAGCTTCCGGAGGGCACGGGAGTGCCAGTCGGCTGTTCAGAAGACGGTGCTTCCGCAGAGGCGGTTGCACTGAATTCAAATTGCCGTTTAGGCTGTCAGGTGCAGTGGCACTGCGGGCTTAAGCGGCTTCAAGGTACAATAGGATCTTCTGGTGCATGTTTAGGCATCCGGTTGGTTCTGATATTTGCCAACTCGTGGCCGATTTTGCTAACGCTTTTGCGGCTGTGGCTTCCGGTTTCAGGATGGTTAGCCTTCTGCCGTTAACACTGTGGTGTTGGTAGTCGGCGCTCATCAGTCTTCGGCTTTCGGTTCCGTTGTTGCGGTTCCTCTGCTGTTACTCAGGCTAAATCCACTTCCTTTTCCAGGCTTTCAGCTGGTATGAGGCAGGTGGATGGAATATCCTTTCGGAGTTCCGGCTTTTGGGAAATTTGTTCCAAACCTTTCCCTTTTGGCAAGTGTTGCTTTTTCGGGATTGGTTCCGGTTCTCATTCTCTTGTAGATGGTTAGAATACCACTGTACAGGATGATGAGGACTGGGAAGACTAAGCTTCTGGGGCAGATGGAGACGCCTCTTTGGTGACTTTCAGCGAAGCTGCCATCTTTGTTTACATGGATGGCAGAGGTTACTACGCGCTTTTTCCCTGTAGGGTTAGCGGTAGTATTGTCATCTGCCTTTTTCTCCTCCATCTTTTTTGGCGTGTCTTGCTCCTTCTTAGGATCAATTTGCGAACTCTATCGATGCTTTTGCCCCATCTCTGCCTTTGTTGGCATCTCAGGGGGAAGCTCATACTTCAGCTTTGCCGCGTTTGCGCATTTTCAGCTGACCTGAGCCTTTTAGGGGAATCTTAGAACGTTATGTTCTTGGATTCTCTGTTGGGGTCGTTTGGGCTTGTGAAATTTGTTTGTTTTTTTCACAATTGAGGCTCCTTTGTTACCACTTCCTTTGTGGGCAACGCTCGGCTTAGCTCCTGCGGCGGCGGGGCTTTAGCTTGCGTCTTCTGCTCAAGCAGCGCGTCACTCGCTGATCGCTATCCGTAGGCTTCGGTTTACTCCAAGCTTAAGAACGTAGTTTTTGCGTTTGGTTTTTCTACGGAACCGCCACCGGGTTCCCCGGAATTGGCGAACATCCATCTGGATGTTAATAGCAAGGAGGGACTGTCTCTCTGTCAGAACAAGGATCTCCTGGCTATGTTTCATTATGGCCGCACTCCTTTACATTTACTGCTTTTTAACAATCTTGTTCTGCGCTCTCTCGTGCGCGGTTTCGTCCTATCTGGATATTTTTGTGTTCCGTCAGGACGCGGATGCGAAGGATGTAGCTTTGCTTTTAGCCTGGGGGTAGGCCTCTTTCAAAGGTTTGTTCTTTTGGCGAGACTTTAGTCTCTTCTTTTCTTGAAGGTCCTCTTTGTGAGTTCGCTTCTATGCACAGGGATTCTTCTCTATCTTTAAGCTCACTGCAGAAGGAAAGCGCACGGCAGGCCTTGGCTTTTTATTGTTTTCAAATAAGGCTTCAGGCGCGCCGTTCTCGACTTTATCTTTTGTCTCCTTACCCTCGCGTTCGTGGCAGGGTTCTGTGTCTAATATCCACCTTTCTTCCCCCTGAGGCAAGTTAGCGGTGGGTGTTGGTAGGCACACAAAAGCACGCTTGCTTTCACACTTGTGGCAGTTATGTCAACTGGAAGTTAGTTCTTGGCATCACTCTTCTTTCGCCTTTGTGTTTAACACAGCGGCTGGGGGGGATTAGGTTTCCCTCTTGGTGGGGGAGACACGGGTGCCTCCCTCTTGGTTCTCTTTCATGGTTTCAGGGTTCTGATCTTTTTTCTAAGTCATACGTTTGTTGAGCCGTTTTTGGATCTCTTGGAGATCGTGCAAGCGGCCCTTGATAGAAGTCCTTTACTCCGGGTGTAACTGGGAGTGCAGGGCTGGTACACATTAGATGTCTAAGGTTTCTCAGCTTTGATAGGACCCTTTGTGGTCTTTTGGGCGTTAAGCAATAGAACAAAGGGTTGGAACATGTGTTGTTTCAAGCAGGCAACTCCGCAGGGGGCTTTTCTCATCAAGAAAAGGGGGTCTCTCACTCCCTATCGCTTCCTCTCGGAACATGAGAGGTTTTGGTGGCTTTGCCATCACGAGATCTTTTTAGCAGCGAAGTACCCTCATGAGAGTCTCTATGACTGGGCGGACTCTCTAAGTCTGTCGGCCAATTGGCCACTTGGAGCAGACTCTCTTTGACCACGTGTTTTTGTTCCTTCGGGGGAAGGGGAGAAATTTCTAATATGGGTTTTTGCCTTTTGGTACTATCGCCTTTTGCTTATCTTCGTCGCCCGACTGCCGGGCATGGAGATTTTTACTCTTGTTTTACTTTGAGCGGCCTGCCGGTCGCACAGTTTGGGCCCGTTCTTTCTGGGTTGCCAGACTTCGTTAGGCTGGCAAGAGGGCTCCGGTTTTGCTCACACTCGTTTCTCACGGGTGTCTACTGTAAGGATATTTTTGAGTTGCTCGGGCTCTTCTGCCCGTCAACTCTGGACTGGTACTTGTCTTGTTGTCTGGCTTGGAACAGATGGCTTATGTTTTACTGGTTAGAACTCCTCGTCTCTCGGTACAATGAAGGTGGTGAGCCACCTATTTTGGCTTTCCGTTCTTTTTCTCCCACGTCTTTGTTTAAGACATTATGTGATATCAGTTTTACTGAGACAGCTCGGTGCGAATTTTTCTCTTGGTGGCTTTTTAGCCAGCAAGTTTAAGAGGGCCTACTTTAGGCTTGCTGAAAGCTGATCTGCAGTCCTTTCTTGGACTTTGCTCCTAGTTTTAGGGTTCTTGTGATTGGATTCTTTGACTCTTTTACTTAACTAGCCTTGCTGATCAACACGGAAATAGGCCATGCTTACTCGGGTAGCTTCTGTGAGAAGGGGGAGTAAGTGTTTTTTCTGCTAATTTTGCTATAGACAAATTTTCGGAGATAGACTGATCTATGGCACCTAAGGTTTCTTTTGGGTTTTCCGGCATATAAGCGGAATTTGGAGTTACCAACTTTGATTCACCGTTCTAATCTTAATCACTATTTTGGCTCCCCTAGAGCCATATTTAGCCTTTTGATCTGTTCGAGCTTTGAAGATTTTTTCTGACTTGCACGGATTGCTTGAGATCATTAAATCTAAGGGCTCTTGTTCTTATCTTTCTGCTTCGTCGCCCTTTAATCTTGAACGGTTATATGCGACGTTATACACTGATTAATTTATATAAAGGAAGAAAGAATGTCTTTCAACTTTGGTAGGGGTAATGGCTTGTTGAGGTCAACCTTGCCTAGATGGACTGCCACAGTATTCAGGTATGCCTTCAAGTGGTGGCAGTAGACAGGGGGGGGGGGGGGGGGCAGTCAGTCAGTCCTCCCCCTTCGGACAGCACGGACTCTATTTTCCTTTCTTGAGCATTTTTATGGCTCTTGGAGATTCTGATGTACTTTTTTGGTACGGTTACAGCCCTCCACAGTTTTCCGTTAAGGACTCTGCACACTAGATCGGAATCTCAGGAACTTCTTTTTATCTCACTCGTTGTGGTGCGCTTTAAAGACATCTCGAGAGTAGTGTTAGCCAATTGGGTCTCCACCATAGTTAGACGAGTTTATGTATGGTGGCAGAGTCAGGCAGGGGATGTCAGGGCAGTTTTGCCCTTTACTACAGCTAGGCCTCACGGGGCAAGAGATTGGGCTTCCACTCTAGCTGTCCTTCGATTTGGTCTCCTGGCAGAACTGAGTTCTTGAGTCGGCTTGCTGGCTTTATTGAAAGGTTCTTCATTGATGTTTATCTCAGAGATGCCTATGCATTGAGATAGGATGTGTTTCTGGGTTACCTGCTCTGTTAGCGGCAGGACGGATTCTCAATTCCTGATTGGGTTAAGTGCCCTCCACCTATAGTAGCAATCTGCTATATGTGAGTTGGGTAAGATATGTAATTTAATTAAAAATTTTAGTAATAAATTTTCATTTGATTAATATACTTACCCAACTCACATCGTTTATTCCCTCCCGCCTCCCCGCTGTGGGGGGTGGGTTTCTAAAAAAAGGGGAGTGAGTTGGGCTTCGTTTGGAATGATGCATATGGCGGCGTATGCGCGCGCATACGGAAGTCGGAAGTATGTATTAATATGGCCTTATGGGTATTGGTCACTCTTTTTTTAGAGGGGCTTCCCTTGTTACCAAGGGGATGCGTACAGCGTTACCAGCACTGAACTAGAGTTAATTGCTATATGTGAGTTGGGTAAGTATATTAATCAAATGAAAATTTATTACTAAAATTTTTAATTTATTTTTATAATGTACAAACTAGAGTATGTATGTGGATATGTGTGTGATGGTGCTGGTATGGATATGTGTGGTTTGGGTTATGTGTGTACTGATGTGTACATTTTATGTGTTTTGTATGTTTTGCGAGTGCGATTTTATGTGATGTTATTCTGTACACCAGCCAAAACAAAATGTCTGGTATATTAGATAATAAACGCACCTTTAAATTTATTAGCGACTACACCCCGTCACCCTCCAGTCCCCCTCCCCCCCATTACACCCTACACTTTTAACATTGTATAAAAAATCATGCCCCAATATAGGTCCCTAGTTACCTGGGAGGACGTTAAGCTCCATAATCAACATCAACAACGTATTGAATTGAATTGAAAAGCTGGGGTTAGGAGGTCTAACTTCTTGAATTAAAGTGGGTTTTTTTCTCAGGTGCATGTAGTTTTTTTATTTGCTTGAAATCATGGTGTATTCTGGTTGTAAGAGAAGAGTCAATTTCCTTGTAAGCCTGCAAAATTAAGATTTGTCATTTTTGAAGTAGCCTACATTTTTGTAAGAGTCCAAAATAGTCCAGGATAAGGAGGAAAAACATAGGGTGGGTCAGGAAATCTGAAACATTGCATAGTTTTGTTTTGCCTATGTAGACACAAAAAGTACTTAGAGCACTTTTTCCCCCCCAAGAGAGCATAGCTTAGTTTTAATTATTTTAATGCCACTGTTAGCAAGAGGAGTACTACAGACAGCAATCAAACAGTGGGTTTTTTCTGTAGACATTGCTATTTCTGTTTAGGTGTTTCAGTAGTTTTCCATGCTGCATGATCACTAGAAACAATCCAGCTCTGTTGCATGCAAGTTTTTTAAAGGTTTTTTTTCCCCATGTTACTCCGAGAGAAAAAAAAAACCCCACAGAGATAAAGTTGAACTGGCAGTTTGACTGAAGCAGTGGTAATAACACAGAGTGCTCTTCCTACAATCAATTTTTTTATGTGGATGATGATGTCCATACATGTACTTGGTTGTATTATTTTGCTAGACTATTTGTTTCTGTTAGATATATCTGCTCACATGATTGTTGTTCATAATTTGACATTACATTTACTGCTGATCAAAATGTATTGTTGGAATAGGTCTGCTTAATATTCTGACTGCAGTTTTGTAATAAAATCAAATAACACAGATGTTTTAAGTATCAAAGTGCTTTTCACACACACACACACACACACACACACACACACACACACACACACACACACACACACTCACACACTCACACACTATGAGTATGACTGCAAACATGAATTTGTACTTGTATTAATTATAATTACTGTATTACAGAACCTGATCTGAAAAAAAGGACAACAGCAAATTATTCATGCAAGCTTGCTGTATTAACGATTTCTTTATCTATTTAATACAACACTGAATTAGATAACAACTATAACAACGTGTGTGTGTTTGTGTGAATGTCTATGTGTATATGGACGGACACTGATTAAACCTGAGACTCATCGATTACCCAGGTGAGTGTAAAAGAGGGAGAGAGAGAGGGAACTTTAAGGTGGGTGCATGGGGACGGACATGTAGTAACAGATATATGTTTTAATCTGTAATCTTAACACATGTGCTTAAAATTAGGAACAGATGCCATTCCACTACAAATACTGTCAGTCTGACAAAAACGCCCAGTGACACAACCCCTATCCCTTACAGAACACATTCAGTATACATGTACTCACTTCCTTTCGTCTGCGTTTAGTGAAAGCAGATCGTTCTGATGACATTGGTATCCGGTTTCTGACCTCCTGTGAGTGGTCAACAATTGTCGGAACTGGAACTGCGTTAGGCAACAGCTGTTTTGTGTGTGCCAGGTTTTCTTGCCGGCTTAACTGCGTTCGCATTGGAAGAAAGTGTCGCGAAACACAGCACGTCGTGTTGGCCGTTTCCAGTTAATCAGTCTTGCTGCAGAAGTTGTAAGCCCATCGGAAAAAGGTGACAACTGATGCCTGAACCTTTTTTCTATACTTCATAGCTATCAGCAGCCGTGCGCATTCCTTCGGCGTGCTGTTGATGCTCGATTTAGGCAAACGCCCACTTGAGCGTAAGCTGTAACTTTCGGTTTCCAAACACTAAGTGACGTCACAGCCGGTTCTCGTCTACTGGCGGCCATTTCGAAGTCTCGTTTAGCAGACGAATTTGGCGGAACGTTTTTAATTAAATCACAATGATTAAGCTACGAATCGGTGAATTTCTTTACATTTTTGGAATCTTTAGGTGCATTTCTCTAACCTTCAGTCATCGGTTAGTGGTTCTAATAACCTTTAAAACAGCGTGGTCTGGTCCTTTAAGGCAAAGGGAGCCACTAAAATCTAAATTTGTATTTACTTCTACCATAGGCTAATGTTATATGCTTATGAAGTGGTAAGGCATATACGATTTCAAAACGGATAACGTTTTCAGTACCGTCACTGTCCGTTACCATGGAAACGGCAATCTCCAACTGCCAAAATGGGTTGCTAGGAACACGTTTTTTAGCTTCCCCTTAAATCATAGGAATGTGATTTTTTGTATGTAGGATGTAGGAGTCCATAGTTGTGGAATGACAACAGGGATTTTTTCTAGGATGAATAGTTCTGATAAAATATTTTTTTTAGATGAATTATCATGTTTTTCAGCACAATGTTAGTAAATATGACCCGCCTGAACAGTTATTTATTAATTTAAAGAAAATTCCTGTTGTCATTCCACAGGTTGTCCTCTGATAAGCATGTCCCTTAAGTTTCATTGCATTCTGAACAGCTGGATTGAAGAAAAACAGTTTCCTAGAAAGCAGGTCATGCAAAAACGCTGAACAGAGAAACAAGGCCGAGAACATTTCAAAGCTCTTTCATTCACCCCAAATCAATGTTAACATAGTTCAGGTATTTTTCACAGACACCTGGTAACTACAGGCTTACCTAAAACTGCCCAGCAGCATATGCTGCACCCCCTTGTAGTCTGATGAGCTCATCCTGTCTTTTGAGTTTAGCTGCACGCACAGTGTCGCGTCTCTTGTTTAGCTGATCTTTCTTGAACCTGAGGCTGCCAAGAACCCTTTTACACTCCTAGCCTTGTTTAGCCTTTTCATGTTACAGCCTGTTGTAAAGCCGTAGAACTGTGCAGTGTTGAGAGCAGCCGCTGGTCCAAAATTGAATTCCCTAGCCCCTGTGACGACTGCAAACCGTATGCGATTTTTGCATGCAAATTTGTCCTTGGGGCAGCGAACCCAAACGCTGCTGTGGAGACACTCATTAGAGTTTTGGGTTTTTCCTGACACACATCTCTGAAGCAGTTGATCTTTCGTCAGTCTCTGGTAAACTGGTTCTAGAGGAGGATTCAGCTTCTTGAAGTTGAGAGGTGTATGGACGAGTTTTGCGTGTGGTCCTGGGGGCTGGTAGAAGGACCATGACGCGGCACCATGGGGGCACAAGTCATGCTGTGGCTTGTCATCTGTTGAGAAGCCGTGACGCAGAGATGCCATCACTGCCCGTTTCATGTCTGCAACTGTCTTACCCCCCCCCCCCCCCTAATTGCCCGATTATAATATATCGTCAACTTCCTGATTGTATTCAGAGTCAGCTGATCATACCCTCGCCCTCCCAAAGTGATTCCTTTTTTGCGGCAGTCTGTCACAAGGTTGCGAAGCGCTGTTACAAGACGCTTGGAAACGTGATTGATGTACTCTTCTTTTTCGATGGTTACTTGATCTCCATAAGGCTTTATTTTGGAAAGTTCCTGGAAGGTTTTTGTGTCACCGTCTGACAGGATAACTGTGTATCGCAGATTGTGCTGCGACACTGACCTGCCCCACAGAACCCGAGCCGCCTCGACTTCCATGATGCCACTGGAACCTAAAAATAAAACCACCGTTTCAGTCAAAGTCAGCCACTGAATAGCAAACACACAAACACACACACACACACACAAAAGGCAATCAGCCACATATCTACCAACATAGACGCTATTATTGCTTTTGTTCAGTACATGTATTACTATGCATGGATTAGTACCCAAACACACACACACACATGCATGCACACATGCATGCACACACACACACACAAACACACACACACACACACACACACACACACACACACAAACACACACACACACACACACACACACACACACAAGGCAATCAGCCACAGATCTACCAACATAGACGCTATCATTGTTTTTGTTCAGTACATGTATTACTATGCATGGATTAGTACCCAAACACACACAAATACACAAACACGCACAGACACACACACACACACACACACACACACGTACACTTCACATAGACAGCGCACACAAAACACTGACACACATTTTCACAAACACTTACAGATCTATGTAAAATTCAAACACAACACACTATCATCCCATTTCAACAAACGTCTTCACAAACGCACCATACACACATACTGTTTAGATCTACGCACTCACCTGCAAAATTCTTGTCACAGATGTCCAGTTGTTTTACCAGCCAGGCAGCATACTCCAGGGGTTTCTCCTGGAGAAGTTTGTTTCCAGTTGTCTGGCAAACGTATGACAGTAGTTGCACATAACATGAGCGTCAAAGCAAATTCCAGTCAGCACGTCTAGACTACAGCACACCCTATTCCAATGTGGGACGAGTGCCCCCTGGTCAGCCATGATCCGTCGTAGCTTACACTGATATCAAGAACATCATCATCAGACAGTGTCATTCCATTGTGCGTTGCGTGTATCTGTCTGACCTGACGGACAGCCTCACTGAATACTTTCTCCTCCAGTAGATCTACATCAAGTCGTTGATAGAGTTTATCAGCTTTCTTCTGGAAGGTTTTGTGATCCATGCCTACCAAATCTAAACTTTCACAAAATTTTTTAAATTGTTGAGCACCTAGCCCACATATCAAGGAGTCTGGACGAATAAACGGCTTGCCTGATGAGACCATAATCCGTTTGACCGCTTTCTTTGGAAGCAAGGTATCCAGCGGTACCTGGAACAACTTCCTCACATGCGCGTACACTGCAAGGCCGTGTCTCTGTTTTGAGTCTGGGCATGGTGACAGCGTTGGCTGTTTACATTGCGGGCAACAAAGTTCGTTTACAAGTCAATACTATCAAAGGTTTCCAAATCAACAAGACATCTCCTTGTTTGGGAAGCCTCTGGACCTGTCGCTTTTGACCAGTGGCTGCTGTGTAGGCCTATGTGTTCGTCTTGAATTGTTTTCGCGTCAAACCGCCAAGAACACACTCTCAGTCCTGACGCAGAATTTGATCTGCATGCCACAGCGGTCGATCCAGATTTTGTGCGCTTGGTCACCGATTGTGTTTTAGTTGTTCTCTTGTCTCTGCAACTCTTCAGTTGTTGTCTTCTCGTACACTTGCCTTTATGATGTGTTTTTCGGAGCGTTGATCTTTTCACACGTGCCATTTTTCTAAGCAAACTCAGTCGAAAACTAAACGCGGTGAGCAGACGACTTTTAAAACGCGAAAAGCCACGCGAGCCTATCTGACCAATCGTGGCCAGGTATTTACGTCATACCCCCGTATATGGAAAGTGTCTGTGGTTTGCTTGTTTGAAAAATAGGGGGGTTTCCCCAGGAGAATCCATATTTAACCGAAAATAACCGCCGAATGACACAGGGGAGAGAACTGCTGTTCAAACGGTATACGACGTTCCCGCGTTGGGCGAGCAGAAATGTCTGTTGTCAAGGGTTGAAAATCGGAATTTTTATCGGAAGAGTGAATGAAAAGACAGAAAAATTCGCCGGGTTGGTGCAATGAAATATGTTTTTAGAGACTTTGATGAATTTGTATAGTGTAATCATATGCATTTCATGAAAGTAGACAGATTGAAAGGTGCAAAACTGCCAACAACTCAAAATGGCTGTTTAAGTCCCATCACTCTAAATTTCAGTGGCGCACTTCGCCTTAAGTGTTTCTTGTATAGAATATAGTCAATGTTTGTAAAGATTTTAGTCAAGCAGTATGTAAGAAATGTTAAATTAAGTCCTTTGTCCTGGAAACTTGCATTCTCCCAGTAAGGTAATATATTGTACTACGTTGCAAGCCCCTGGAGCAATTTTTTAATTAGTGCTTTTGTGAACAAGAAACAATTAACAAGTGGTTCAATCCCATCTCCCCCCCTTTCCCCGTCGCGATATAACCTTCGTGGTTGAAAACGACGTTAAACACCAAATAAAGAAAGACTCCCATCCTGCCAACAAAGCAACCAGGCTGTGAAGTTTTGGCATTATTTCAATTTCATTTACATGTACTTTATTATTTAATTGCTGGGAAATTTCAATCAATCAATATGAGGCTTATATCGTGCGTATTCCGTGGGTACAGTTCTAAGCGCAGGGATTTTATTTTTTTTGGGGGGGGGGTTGCTAACTCCCAACGGAAAGCTAGCAGCATTAAGCCGCACTACCTAGATGTGTGCATGGTTAGTGTAATCAGCCATGGTCTCATGGCAGAATGATCAAGGTCTTTTACATGTCACTGGTGACACAGGGGTGGGACATGGATACCGTCTCTGAGTCTGCACATAAAGTTGACGTTGATGTTAAAGTTTTCTCTGGCTTGGCAAAGTGTCCCCATACATAAAAGCATGACAATGCCAACAGAATGTCATTTAACGAAAGTTTGCGTCCTGTGTTCTGGTCCCCACACTAACACATAAAAGCATGACAAAGCCAACAGAATGTCATTAAATGAAACATTGCGTCATGTGTTCTACCCCCCACATGAACACATACGCGCATGACAAAGCTAACAGAATGTCATTAAACGAAACATTGTCCCCTGTGGTTTTGTGCAGTGTGGCAGGTATTCCTATGTCAGCCCAGTTTGGTCTGAATGACAAGGAGGAGAGTAGCATAGTCATCAACCTGCTCCCCCTGGTGTCTAAAGAAGTCATGGAGGCCAAGTCTTCTGCTTCTGATACACCTAACAGGTGAGAAATCAAATTCACAAATATTTGCATTTGGTACAGGAAAAAACGCATGTTGCGGGCTTCAGGGGAAAAGACCTCCCGAATCTCCAAGAAAGGTGAAGTAAAACTAATGAAAATCAGAACCAAAAAACAATAGGGGTCAATGCAAGACAGAGTAAATCAACTGGTTTGTAAAAATCAGCTTGGTGTTTTAAGGTGTCATGTTTGTTACAGAGTAAATCAACTGGTTTGTAAAAATCAGCTTGGTGTTTTAAGGTGTCATGTTTGTTACAGAGTAAATCAACTGGTTTGTAAAAATCAGCTTGGTGTTTTAAGGTGTCATGTTTGTTACAGAGTAAATCAACTGGTTTGTAATAATCAGCTTGGTGTTTTAAGGTGTCATGCTTGTTAAACGTATAGATGTTGGACATCTTGTCAGCTCACCTTGTGTCCATCAGGCACCGGGGCTGAGGTGCACGAAGAGAAACTGGGTGGATGGGAACCAGCCGCGGGGTCTGATTGGTTGAAATCACAACAAATCTCAATTTCAACCAATCCAGCCCAGCGGTTGGTTTCCCCTCAATTGGGTGGGACCCAGTTTTGCTTCGTGCACCTCAGTCTCTTATTTCATTCAGCACAGCATCTTCCGGGGCATCATCCAGATACCAGGAATGATTGTGAAACTATCACTTGATTACTTTTGTATGAAATCAAAAAAAATAGTGACAGACCTGTGAATTGAGGATGAAAGTGCTTTGTTCATTTCAATGCGTTTTTTCAATTCTCTTAAGCGCCAGGCAACTGGTTTCGCATTACTTTCCCTTGCTGTCAATCACTGTGACTGTATTAAGAAGACGAAATTTGTAATGCCATATACAGTTAGAACACAGTATATACGCAGTGTGTCAATTCAAAGCGTTTTTTCAATTCTCTTAGGCGCCAGGAGACTGGTTTTGCATAACTTTCTCCCACTGTTAATCATAGCGACTGTATACAAATACAAAATATTCATACCATATGTTGACAGCCAGAACACAGTGTACGCAGTGTGCTTGTCGCCACATTTCCGCCTGGTGCAGACTGGAGAGAGGAGGACACAGAACGGGAACATGGAAGGCATCGATGCTCTTCTGGGTAAGTTTGCATGTTAGCTGTTAACTTTATGTAGGGAATGAAACTGGCTTATATTGTAAGAAGTATGTCGGTGTTCTGTTTCAAGGAAGTTTGTAAAGCAGTGTTCTTGGCTTTTCAGTTACTTCTGGGTAAGTTTGCACTTTTGCTTTTAACTTTTTTTGTGGGGAATGGAACTTGCTTATACTGTAAGAAATATGTGTTCTTTTTCAAGGAAGTTTGTAAAGCAGTGTTCTTGGCTTTTCAGTTAGTTTACTTTACAGTTATGGCTTCATTTTAAATGAAAACCACATAGTGTGTAGATTCCAAGCACTAATTTGTAGCATATGCTTGGATGTATGTACTTTGATTGCTAGATTTTTCCTGTTATCATTAAGTCTTACGCAAGAGGTGCAATAAATATAATTATATTCTTTTGTGTGTAAAATGGTATCCTCCCCATTTGTTGTTTCTTCTTCTTCTTCTGCTGCATTCATGGGCTGAAACATTCGTGTTTTTTTGTGGGTTTTTTTCACGAGTGAGTTTTTACATGTATGACCCTTCCACTTTCGGGGGGGATTTGTTGTTTGACTTTGAACTTAGAGAGAACAGCAAACAATCCAGTCATTGTTTCGCCAACAATTGTGTTGCCCAGGCTGCCCGCTGTACTTGCCAGAAGAAACAGTGTACACCAAGCTGGACTCTCTGTCAGAGAAAGAGAAAGACGTTCTGTGCACTGCACTCTTCCACTGCCTCAACTGGTTCAGAGAGGTTAGTACAATGTAACCTCCCTTTAACCACCTTTAAAATTCTATGAGAAAAGCACGTCTTAAGAATGAAGGAGTCTTAAAACGGAGGTAAATTTGTAGATTTTATGAACAGAAAATCTTAAATTTAAAATAAAAAAGGGGGAGTCTTAGGAGGGTTCAACTGCAGCTGTGGATCAAATTAATTATTTGTGTGCAAACTTTTCCTTGCAAGTGTGAAGAAGAGATGCATATCTGTGAGTGTATGTGTGTGTAACTATCTTTTGTGATGTAAGCCCAGTTTGCTTGGTGTTTTTGTTGATGTTGTTTTATCTCAGTTATTTGTCTGCTCGTTAAATTTTTGCTAGTTTGAAATTGTAAAGCGCCTGGAGCCAATTGATACGACTTGCGCTATAACAAATTATTTATTATTATTTATTATTACACAGATCCTGAACGCCTTTGCCAGCCAGACGGACGTGGAGATGAAGGGCAAGGTCATAGAGAGGCTGCACGACATGACGCACCTCATGCAGGTGTTGTCCAAATGTCTGGCAGGTAAATGCTCTCTTTTTCTCTTTCTCTACTTTCTTTGTGTGTCTTCTCTCTTTCTCCGTCTTTGTCTCTCTCTATCTGTCTATCTCTCTGTGTTTCTTTCTCTCTGTCCCTTCCTCTGTCTTTCTTTGTCTCTCTCCTCCTCACTCTAATTCTCTCTCTCTTTCATTCACTTTATATCTGCATGTCTCTTCCTTTTCATTCCTATCTTCTCTCTGCTTCATCTTTCTCTTCCTCTGTCTCTCTATATCTGTATCTCTCTTCTTTGTCTCTCTTCCTCTGTCTTTCCTCTCTCTCTCTCCTGTACCTCCGTCTTTCTGTCCCTCTTCCTCTGTCTGTCTCTCATCTCTATCAGAATCAGATGTTTGTTTGTTTCGTTCATGGGATTTTACGTGCATGGCCGTTTCTACCCCGTTATTTAGGTAGCCATACGCCGCTTTCAGAGGATGAATCAGATGAAATATGCGTTGTGGTTTTCAGCCAACCCCAAGTACAACCCCAGTGTTCTGGGCCTGGGGGGAGAGGATGTTAAACAGCCGGCAACATCTGGCGCCCAGAAGGGCAAGGCTGCAGGGGAAAAGAAAAAGGGCAGGAAAAGGTAAAACAGAAGTGAAGATTTGGATGTTTGTTTGTTTGTTTGTTTGTTTGTTTGTTCGTTCATGGGCTGAAACTCCCACGGCTTTTACGTGTATGACCGTTTTTACCCCGCCATTTAGGCAGCCATACGCCGCTTTCGGAGGAAGCATGCTGGATATTTTCGTGTTTCTATAACCCACCGAACTCTGACATGGATTACAGGATCTTTTTCGTGCGCACTTGGTCTTGTGCTTGCGTGTACACACGGGGGTGTTCGGACACCGAGGAGAGTCTGCACACAAAGTTGACTCAGAAATAAATCTCTCGCCGAACGTGGGGACGAACTCACGCTGACAGCGGCCAACTGGATACAAATCCAGCGCGCTACCGACTGAGCTACATCCCCGCCCCATTTGGTTGTCCAAAAAGGAGATGTCTGCTTTGTCTCTTTCTCTTTCGTCTTCGTTCATACGCTGAAACTCCCACGGTTACTCATGTTTTTACCCGAGTGGTTTTTTGTGTGTGTATGAACGTTTTTACCCCGCCATTTCGGCAGCCATATGCATCTTTTGGAGGTTCTCTTTCTCTTTCATCTGGGAAGGGTTTGGCTGCAAAGTTTCTCTCTCTCTCTCTCTCTCTCTCTCTCTCTCTCTCTCTCTCTCTCTCTCTCTCTCTCTCTCTCTCTCTCTCTCTCTCTCTCTCTCTCTCTCTCTCTCTCTCTCTCTCTCCTTTCTGACTTTGCTTCTTTTTGTTTGTCTTTGGCTCTCTCCCTCTCTCCAGCAGCAAGTTTCTTTCCCTCTGTCTTTCTCCATACTCCTTTACAGCTAGGTCCTCCCCTCACCCCTTCCACCTTCAGTGGTGTTCACAACCACTGTAGGGGCGAAGAGTGGAGGAGAGTGGTGTATTGTCTCTTGACGAAAGCATCTAGTCGCGATGAAGATTGCACATTTTTTGTCTATTTTGATGAATTAAGAAACCACAACCACAGAATGGGACACCTTATCGCTAGGAGTAGGCGATAACGCCAGTCTCAAAAACTACTTCTTCTTCTTCCTCTTCTGCGTTCGACTGACTGCACGATAGTCGAAAACTAGTACTACTGCTGCTACTACTAAAAGAAACAAGTCACTGTGGACCTGCTTCTAGTTTTAGTGCACATGTACATGCTTGTGTTTATGTGTGTCACAGGAAGCGTGCTGATAAAGAGAACGAGTCGTGCGCAGGAGAGGCGGACAACACGCAGGATGTGACAACACAAGGGGAAAAGGTTTGTGTATCTTTCCGTTTTGAATTTGAAAAATCAGTATTTTGCAGTCAGAATCTGCAGATAAATCAAATGTTAAGACAGTGGTACTTGTGATGAAAGGACACCTTGGGACCAACAAAAGGTGTCCCTACATGCCGGGTATATTCTGGTCAAGAATTTAGACAAAGGAATAAATGAAAGTGACCTTCATTTGTACGTGTCCTCTCATCTGAACGGCCTTACATCACCGGTGACGCTATAGTATCAAGAACTGTGATTGGCACTCATATTTACAGTGGTACCTGTGATGAAAGGACACCCTTGGGACCAGGAAAAATCGTCCCAACATTGCCGGTGGGCTGTCATGACATGTATATTTTGGTAGAGATAGTACACAAAGGGATGCCAGAAGGTGTCCTTGTAAGGGAGGTGTCTTCTCTGAGGACTGGGTGGCCGAGTGGTAACGCACTTGCGCTCGGAAGCGAGAGGTTGCGAGTTCGACCCTGGGTCAGGGCGTTAGCAATTTTCTCCCCCGTTTCCTAACCTAGGTGATGGGTTCAAGTGCTAGTCTTTCGGATGAGACGAAAAACCGAGGTCCCTTCGTTGTACACTACATTGGGGTGTGCACGTTAAAGATCCCACGATTGACAAAAGGGTCTTTCCTGGCAAAATTGTATAGGCATAGATAAAAATGTCCACCAAAATACCCGTGTGACTTGGAATAATAGGCCGTGAAAAGTAGGATATGCGCCGAAATGGCTGCGATCTGCTGGCCGATGTGAATGCCCCTGCGCCTTGAATATGTGCGCGATATAAATTGCATAAAAAAAAAGTTTAAAAAAAAAAATCACTGCGCTTAGAACTGTACCCACGGAATACGCGCGATATAAGCCTCATATTGATTGATTGATTGATGAAAGGAAACCCTTGGGACCAGGAAAAATTGTCCCAACATTGCAGGTGGCCTGTCATGACAGGTATATATTTTGGTAGAGATAGTGCACAAAGGGATGCCAGAAGGTGTCCTTGTAAGGGAGGTGTCTTCTCATTAGAGGGGCCACACATCGCAGGTACCACTGTACTTGCACCTACTTCTGTCACTTTTGTTTGAATTTATGAGGAGAAAAAAAACTTTTAAAAAATGTGCTAATCCTGTGAGTTTTTCTTGCTGTACAGGACACACAAGCAGAGGATGAGGAGGAAAAAGATAAGAGTTCCCCAGACGCTGAAGACTTGACAGCGTATGCCCACTGCTTCAGGTGAATGATCTGCATTGTGTTCACCTCGGCATGTTCATGGTGTATCTTAAGATTTCACACAAATATTGATTACCTGTGACACACTTACTCTTCACCAGGTTACCGATAGTTGGGATCCATCGCATAGTCGTTCTGCATTGATGAATGACTGGTGTGTAAGATAAGGTAAGAATTCATTTAGTCCTGTGAGGGTACCCTCATGCAAATTCGGGTTGCTTTCTCTGGGGAAAGCAAGCTCGTACAGTACGATGCTACCTTTTTTTCTGCATGCATGTATTCATGTTTCCAAGCCCTGAGACTTTCGCTGTGAACTTGGGTTCTTTATCGAGCGCATGCACACGGGGGTGTTCGAACACCGAGGAGAGTCTGCAAGGTAGCAAGCAATCATAATTTCTTTATGCTCTCACCAAGATAGTGCCTGACTGATTCTCTTCATGAATGAATCTGCATTATTATTTTGTGTTTGGGAGTAAGATCTGGACGTGTTCAGCCCATGACGAATGTTGATGATTATTTTGTGTTTCAGGGAGCTGGATCTGGACGTGTTCACCATTCTGCACTCAGGGCCCATCACTCAGGCCTCGCTGGACACTGACCAGCACACCAAGGTAGGGGGCAAGTCTTTGTTCTCAGCACACCAAGGTAGGGGTCAAGTCTTTGTTCTCAGCACACCAAGGTAGGGGGCAAGTCTTTGTTCTCAGCACACCAAGGTAGGGGTCAAGTCTTTGTTCTCAGCACACCAAGGTAGGGGTCAAGTCTTTGTTCTCAGCACACCAAGGTTGGGGGCAAGTCTTTGTTCTCAGCACACCAAGGTAGGGGTCAAGTCTTTGTTCTCAGCACACCAAGGTAGGGGGCAAGTCTTTGTTCTCAGCTCACCAAGGTTGGGGGCAAGTCTTTGTTCTCAGCACACCAAGGTAGGGGGCAAGTCTTTGTTCTCAGCACACCAAGGTAGGGGTCAAGTCTTTGTTCTCAGCACACCAATGTAGGGGGCAAGTCTTCTCAGCACACCAAGGTAGGGGGCAAGTCTTCTCAGCTCACCAAGGTTGGGGGCAAGTCTTTGTTCTCAGCACACCAATGTAGGGGGCAAGTCTTTGTTCTCAGCACACCAAGGTAGGGGTCAAGTCTTTGTTCTCAGCTCACCAAGGTAGGGGTCAAGTCTTTGTTCTCAGCTCACCAAGGTAGGAGTCAAGTCTTTGTTCTCAGCACACCAAGGTAGGGGGCAAGTCTTTGTTCTCAGCACACCAAGGTAGGGGGCAAATCTTTGGCTACTCTCAGGACTGCTGTTAGCACCACACCTCCATTAGAGGCGTCTTTAATTGAGCCCAAAGTCGACTAAGCAAAGTCTTTTTATACAAAATTCAGTGCCAAATCTTCGTGCAGCTAGCTTCGTGAACTAGTCTTAGCGAAGTTGACTTTGTCCAAGTAATTTGAGGCTTGACAAAAAAAAAGGGAGGCGGGTAGTTAGTGTTAACCATTTTTTTTAAAAACTGGACGCAACAATACATCAGGACTTTTTTTTATGTATGGACACGGATGCCCATATAAGCTTAGACAGACAGATTCATGCAAGGACACTCATGCACACACATTCAAGTGTACACACACACACAGACACACACACACACACACACATATCAAACACACACACACACATATCTCAAACACACAGTCAATAAAAACTAAAATGAAGATTGCTTGCCCAGTCTCAAAAGATGGCAGAATGTTGTGGACTTTACTCCCCTTAATTAATTTTGGATTGGTAGCTGTCTTTTTATTTCTATGTGGTCACTTTTTTTTGTCTCCAGCGAGCACACCAGGTACAGATAGAGACGCCACAACTGCAGTTCCTGCTGGAGGACCTTGTGAAGAAGTTGAACCATTCTCTTATCGCCTCTGCCTCTAAGCGACGCTCTTTTCCTGGCAAGGTGAAGACACATTTTTTCACTGAGTAAACTGTTGGCACTAGTTTTCACAATGCAGGACTGCAGGGCTTTTCTTCTTCAGAATTGTCTATTTTTTTTTTAAATAACTCGGTTTTGTATGGAGTGTGAAAGAGTTTTTACCCTTGCTTTTCCTCTGACAAATAACTTCACACGTGCTCCTGTCCACGTGTTTCTGACACACCCCTCTCTAGTGATTGGCCACTCGAATGTTTGTCCGAGAAAAAAGCAAGGGTATTCACTCTTTCACAACCCATTCAGACCCGACCGGGTTATTTTTGGAATTCGTCTATTGTCATTCATTTCAGATGTGGATTGTTTATTATTATATGAAGTCTTATATCGCGCGCGTATCTCCAGACTCGGACTCGAGACGCAGGGATCTATTTATGCCGTGTGAGATGGAATTTTTTACACAATACATGACGCATTCACATCGACCAGCAGATCGCAGCCATTTCGGCGCATATCCTACTTTTCACGGCCTATTATTCCAAGTCACACGGGTATTTTGGTGGACATTTTTTATCTATGCCTATACAATTTTGCCAGGAAAGACCCTTTTGTCAATCGTGGGATCTTTAACGTGCACACCCCAATGTAGTGTAGTGTATCGAATTTTGTTTTCCAGATAAATGCTTGAAAGGACCTATACTGCTACAGTGGAACTCTGTTCAGACCTCCTGAAACCTAAGAAAGTCAGGTCTTAAAAAGCAGAAAGTCTTCTTCTTCAGCGTTCGACATTCAGTCTCAATGATGTAGACACAACCATATTTGTCGGTGATGCGTAGACACTCGGTTCTCACCTCACCCTGAAGGTCAGTGTCTTCCGTCTTCGGTAGGCCTTCGTGGGTGTGATTTTGGACTTTTCCTTGTCCTAGACAAGTTTCCTCACACGGTTATCGGCCCTCATCTGGCCGGGTTTGACTTCCGAGTGTCCTTCTCCTAGGAAAGCTGCCTATCAGGGCTGACGAGTCTTTCCAACCCGGCGCTTGTGAAAGCAGCAAAACATGGGGCATCTTCATCCGCTAAAACAGCCGTTGGGAACTCCTCGTCCGCCTGTTTTACCGTTGGGATGTGAGACTAAGGGTCCTCTTCCGCCTTCACAGCCGTTGGGAGTACACTCTCCTCGTCCGCCTGGTCAGCCGTTGGGACGTAGAGTCTTTGTAGGTAACCCATACCTGGGGGTTTGGTTCATGGGCGCCAGGGCGTGTCCACGCTCTGGTGGGCCTGTATGCCGCATGTTCGGGGCCAAACCTCCTCCGCGCCCTTGCAATTCTGCCTGGGGACATAAGGCCCCCAGTTACCACCCAACACCTCGTGGAGGGTTGCTTTAAAGCTTGCATAGGACTTGTTGTGGAGAGGCTTACTGGCAGGGAGAGACTTACACAAGGCTGCTCTCTTTTTCGCGGGTGCTGCAAGCAGCTTGGCTAGCCGGCGGTGAAGGCTGAAAGCGAGATGTGACAAGCACATGTATGTACGCCAACACGCTGCGGGCGCATCACACAACCATTCGTTGGGCAGCAGAAAGTCTTAAAATGAAGGGTAAATTTACAGAGGTTGCGAAACAGAAAAGTTAGGTCTTTAAAAAAAAAGGGGGGGGGGGGGGGGGGGGTCCACTGTACTATGAAGTATTTTTATTTCATCAGCCGAATGAAATCACGAATTCTTCTATGAAAAATTATGGTACATGTACTATGTAATTGCTACATCCATCCACCGGAACATTCTATGATAAGTCACAGCACCATTTCTTTGTTTTGTTCTGTCATGTCTCTTTGTCCACTTTAAAGGCAGTTAGGTTGAGGTTCTTGTGAAGGTTTTGTTTTGTCCTGAATTAAACGTTCCACAAATATAACAATAAAAAAAACACGAATGGTAAGGTATTGGCACGTTTTGATTTTAACAATGGCCTTTATAGATTAGTGGACAGACAGATAAATAAAGTGAAAACTTATCTCAGTGTTTCGAAATATGGTCATGCAGAGTCATAGAATGGCAAAATAAAATAAAAATAACCTTTCTTGTTTTGTTATTTTTACAAATTCTTATGTACTTCTTTCAGAGCAAAAGCAGTGGCAAGCAGAAGTTCAGTAACCTGGATCAGCAGAAACCTCACCAGGTGGCTCGCTTTGCTGTTGACCTGCTGCCTGCTCTCAGCACACACCTGGAGGCTACCAGCGCTTTCTTCCAGGTAATCTTAAGGACGAAGACACTTTCTTTAAGAGACGGTCCCTCCTGTAATTCTGCTCATCATTCCAGGCTTTTTACATGGGATAAGATACCTCCATCCGCTTAGACATACTAAAAATCAAGATTTTTGGGGATGAATTATTGCCAGGCAATTAGTCTTTATTGGGGGGGGGGGGGGGGGGGGGGTTGTACAATAGTGTTAAAAATTATGTTACACCTTTTTTCCCCCGTAGACATTGATGGCAGATAACGACGGGATGGTGGATGGACCAGGCAGTCACTCCCCAGAGGCTGTGCGCATGGCAACGTGTTTGCATCTCCTGCTGCAGGCTTTCATCGCCCTCTTCTCTTGGTACGTGTCAAAGTCTTTTGCGTATTGTGAAGCTGCTTTCAAAATTTTTTGAACCCCCATGGCGTAACACTTTCGTTGTGTACACCCTATCAATCAATCAATCAATGAGGCTTATATCGCGCATATTCCGTGGGTACAGTTCTAGGCGCTCTGCAGTGATGCCGTGTGAGATGAAATTTTATACGGCCAGTAATTGCAGCCATTTCGGCGCATATTTACCTTTCACGGCCTATTATTCCAAGTCACACGGGTATAGGTAGACAATTATTAACTGTGCCTAAGCAATTTTTGCCAGGAAAGACCCTTTTGTCAATCGTGGGATCTTTAACGTGCACACCCAATGTAGTGTACACGGGGGGGGGGGGGGGGGGGGGGGGGAGTTCGGACACCGAAGAGAGTCTGCACACAAATTTGACTCTGAAATAAATTTCCGCCGAACCTGGGATCGAACTCACGCTGACAGCGGCCAACTGAATACAAATCCAGCGCGCTACCAACTGAGCTATATCCCCGCCCTAGAGGCTGTGCAAAGTGGCAACCTGTCCGCACCTTCTGCTGCAGGCTTTCATCTCCCTCTTCTCGTAGTACGTGTCAAAGTCTTTTGCATATTGTGAAGCTGATTTCTTGGAACCCCCACAATAATAATCAGGCTGGGGAAATCTCGGATCCGCACATTTCAGAGAAAACCTGAGTTGTTATCTGAGGAAGAAAACAAAATCTCCTGAGGAAAATAAATCAGTGTTAACTGTGAGCTATTTTTGTGGATTAAGGAAGATTCCTGCTTTTTTTCCTTGCTAATTATTTGGTAACAGATTTTCATTTATGTTAACACTGTATTTGTTTTGTTTGTTTGCACCATAAAAACATATATTTTATTTCTCAAAGATCCAGAACACAAACTTTATGCTTGGTGCTCAGCTGATGTATGAAGATGAATAAACAGTTACATGTATTTCACATTATCAGGGTATTCTCTGGATGGATTTCTGCATATTCAAGCAATACTCGTACGTTTCTTGTAGGAACGGTTTTGCACTGGCGGATCATCGTCCATTGCTGAAGGAAAGCCTGACAGTCCTGGTGGAGAGGGTCAAGGTCACTGGTCCCACTCAGCAATCCATGGCAGACCTCATGAGGTACAAAGGAACCCCCCTTGCAAGACTCCCTCCCTTGTCAGATCTTGTTTTCTCAGATTTTCTGTTCATAACCTCTGTAAAATGTACCTCCATTTGACTCTCCTTTTTTAAGACCGGATTTTATCAGACTTTTGGAGATATTAAAATGGGGGTACCACTGTAACAAGATTTTGTGACTGGAAAGATCAGTTAGACAGAGGTGATATAATTTGTAAGAGCAGAAGACCAGTTGTGAAAGGAATTCTTCCTCTCTTTAATCTTGCATCATTTTAAATATGAATGGATGTTTGGTTTCTTATTTAAATGCTCTGGCTTGTCATTGGAAAATGTGTTGCAATTTACATGTATTCTGCAGACCCACAAATGTTTATTCCATTTTTCAACTGAGTTATATACTTATTCCATAAATAAGTCTGTCCTACCTTTGACCCAAACAGTTACAATGATTATAGTAATTGTTTACTCTTTAAATAGAAAGAGGCATGGAAGGACTTCATGCGTTTAAAATCACAAAGATTTAAGTAGTTGTTTTCTCTTTAAATAGAAAGAAGCACGGAAGTACGTCATGCGTTTCCGTTGTCTTGTTTCAGAGGAGCATCCCAGTACATACAGAAGTTTTCAGAGACGGTGCCCAGTTTACCAGCAGCCACGGCCCTGGTGAGACTTCTGACTGTGCTAGCCAACAGGGCAGAGGACGACACACTGCAGCAAAAACTGGGTACATTACTTTCACTCTTCCTTTCTGTGTGTGTGTGTATTTTCCTCAAGAGAAAGCAAAGTCGTTTTGAATGCAGCATCAAAGCTTTGTTATCCTCTTGAGATTTTATCTCCTGTTTTAGTGATAATTCCTGACCAGGAATGAGTTGCTCGGAGTTCTTTGCTGCATTTGTTCTGTGGTTTTGTACTGTGACAAGGTGACTCATTAGTCTCCCTTCACAGCAGCCTCTGCAATGAGTTGTCTGCCAGCGATGAGTGTGGACTAATTATAGTAACTCAATGTTTTGTACACTTGGTTACAATACCTTCCCAGGTGAAGCAATGCTCAGCATGAGTCTTTCATGGTTTCCATCATGGACCAAATATCAATAGAAGATTTTCGGAAATAACTCCGTCGCGTTTGTATGGGTTGTGGAAGAGTGATCTTTTCTTGCAAAACCTCTGCCAAACATTGGAGGGGCCAATCAGTAGCGAGGGGTGTGTCGTAAACATGTAGAGAGGAGCACGTTTTCGTCACTCCCTTCGCTAGTGATTGGCCCTTACAATGTCTGGCAGAGGTTTTGCAAGAAAAGATCACTCTTCCACAACACATACAAACCAGACGGAGTTACTTTTGGAATTTGTCTATTCATGCCTCAAAAATAGCACAACGTACATGAATTATGCATGTGAATAGTTCTAGGATGGTACTAGTACACTGAAGTATAAATTGTCCAGTGCTCAGATGCTCAAAGGTACTACATGCCTGCCTGTACATGTGTTACAGCGGAGATGTCACAGAAGATGTTGCAGCGAGAATGGTTGGACTCGAAGGGACAGCGGGAGAAAGGAGCGGTCTGCAATGAGATGTTACAGACTCTCGTCAAGTGAGACTTTTAGAACTTTTCGTTGTCTTTTTTTTGTTTTTCTGAGATTTTGTACAAGTCTTTTCATTTTGCTAGACTAAAGCAATTCTCTGCTTTTTCTCTTGCCTATTTTCGTTGTTGTTATAATGAAGAATCTCTCCATTTTAAAGGAAATTTGACAATGAGCACACTGATTAACTGCTTTACAAACAGTGGAAAGAGACTATATGGACCTGACAAAAGAAGCATGTTCAGGAGGGCAATATTTCACCATTTGTCGGATTTCTAACATCCTTAAATCTCCAAAGATCATGCTTGAGATCCCAATGTTGCACAGTTTTGCATCATGTTTCCCAAACATTTTCACAGCGAATGGAGAACATGTTTTGAGGCCTTTTTTGTTGTTTGTTAAAGATTTCATGATATGCCTAATGTTTACTCTTCATTTTTGTTAAAAATGATTATGATGTGTGACTTGGAGAACTGAACAAAGTGGACTTCACATTCTTCATATCAGGACATTGCATAGTTAAGCTGAACAGATTGTCTCAGCAAGAATATGCACTTCTTTCTGTCTCAGGACGTGGGTGGTCAACAGTGCAGATCCGACACAGGCCATGCACACCGTAGTGGACACAGGCATGACACAGCTGCTGCAGGCAGACAGGAACGCTGCATCGGACACCTTCCCCACACTTACCAGGTCAGGCATTTACGAAAAAAATCAAGACAGGCTAGTAGCCTAGTGGTTACGATGTCGGCCTTCCAGGAGGAAGATTCAGGGTTCAAATCCAGTCATGTAACCAGGTGAAAACTGACTCTGGGGAACTCACTGTATTGGCATAATTTTAAATGTAAAAACAGCACTAGCTGCTGTGAAAAACAAGAAACTATAATGTCTATCTGAGAAACTCTGAATGCATACGACATGTGTAAATGAGAGTTATGCGGAACCTATCTCCTGGCACCTGAGAGAATTACAAGCGTTGAAATGAACAAGCGACTTTCATCCGCTATGTTTCTTTGTACCAGGTCGTCCTTCCCCGTGTTTCTGCGAGTGGTGCTGAGCGAACTTGTGGACACCGCCAAACGCGTCGCTCCTCTCAAACGCTCTGACAGTAGGCAGGTATGTTAAACCAACTTCCGTATATTTTCTCATCTTTTTTGGGTTTATACCGGTCCATACAAATGTAAGGCTTCTTTTTAAGCCTACTGTCTATATGATACTTACCGAGACAGTACTATTCTTGCACATTATCTATTATAGGCCGAAAAAATTGGACAAAACGCTGCGTGGGTACAATTATCTCCCATAACCATGCGCCACCGTGGATCCCAAGCACTGTCCGAGTGCTTCCCCCTTACAGGATGTAGGTGGCGCGTCCTCTTTCTTTATGAGCTGCAGACCCTCAAAAAGCCCATAACATATCAAGAGGGGAGGCGGGAGGGAAACTCTAATAGTACTGTCTCGGTAAGTATCATATAGACAGTAGGCTTAAAAAGAAGCCTTACAGTCAATATAACACTTACCTCGACAGTACTATTCTTGCACAGAATACCAGAGTGGTGTGAGGGTGATATGTAGAGTATTAAACTCCTTAATCAAAATCACTTAAATCCAAGGATTAAGATACCCAGGCAATTTTCGAACAGTACTACCGTAAAAGAAAATATACCCAAGAAAAATACCTTAGACTGACGTGACCATGCTGGCAACCACTGCTTTGGCAATGCCATACGACTGGTCAAGCCTGAGACTGGAAAAGTCTCGCATATAGTGGTTAATAAACGTGGCTGGAGTCTTCCAGAACGCGACCGCCATTATGCTTTGGAGCGAGGCACCCCGCACGTGCGCCAACGAGGAGCCGATAGCCCGAATCTCGTGTGCCCTGATGTCAGGGACCACATCCACTTGAGCATGAACATAAGCCTGTTTGATAAGCAAGGTCAGCCAACGAGCTAAAGTTTGTCTAGAAATATCCGATTGGTACTTCGGATTAAGCGAGACAAACAGTGACCGCTTAGAAGACCGAAAGCTACGTTTTCTATCCAGGTACACTCTAAGGGCACGTACTGGGCAGAGGAAGCGATCAGGGTCATCATGTTCAAGAGTGGGAGCCAAGGCTTGAATGACTACTGGTTTGGACAACTCCGAGGCATTCTGATTCTTGGCTCGAAAGTCTGGTAGGAAAGCCAACGTCACCTGATGTGTGGTGAACTCAATGTCAAATTCCAGGCCACTCAAAGCTTGAATACCACTGAGTCTACGGCAAGTGGCTAAAGCGATGAGGAACACAGTCTTAAAAGTCAGGAACTTGATACTAATGCCTGCCAGGGGTTCAAACTCCTTGCTACGCAGGAGTTTGAGAACCAGGAAGACATCCCACTTGGGAAATGAAACCCGAGGTTTAGACACCGCTGCATTGCTAATACCCGAAAGGACATTAGCGATGAGGGAGGAACTGATCAAGTGTTCAGGTCTGCGACCAGTAGCAGCCGCAATCGTGAAAGTGATGGCAGATTTGTATCCAAGAAGAGTCTTAGAAGAAAGACTCTTCTTTTGATACACTTCCACCAGGAAGTTGGCCAAGTCCTGTGTTGAGGGATAAAGCGGCTTTATCCCCTTGGACAAGGCGAAGGAGGCCCAAGCTCTCCAGCGTAAGTCGTAGAGCTGATTAGTTGATCGCCTCTTAGCGTTCAAGGAAAACTCTACTGAACTCTTGTGCAATTCCCGCAGTGGGGCACTGCGGTTATGAAATTAAAGGCCCCTCCTGTTTTTGGAACCGCAGGAGCTTTCTAGTTTGCTGTTAGGTCGATTTTTGGTTCCTCTTTCCTGTCATGCTCTCTTTTTCTTCATGAATTCTTTTCTTTTTTCTGCCTTCTTGCTCATTCACCTGTATTTTTTCCAAAAATCTCTTCTCTTGCCGCTTGTCTCGCGATTCATGTATAGTTTAATCTGTTAGTGTTCTGATGTAAGTCCAGCAGTAGATAGGTTAAGCCTATTTTAACATACTGGAAACTGGTAATCTTCCAGTAGGTATTAATTTAGTTTTACTAAAGCCTGCTGGGACACAAGTAATGGGTTAGTGCATTTGTAAACAGGAATCGCTTGACAAGTGGCCCCCTTCATCCCCCCCTTCCTCGTCCTGATATGGCTCTGCGTAGTCGGCTGGACGTTAAGCAACAAATAAACAAACAAACAAACAAACAATCTTGTGCAATCCTAGTGCAAGCAGTTTGGAGCGCACAAGAGCCATGCGGTCAAGCACAGACTCTCTGGACGTGGATGAGGGAGGCCTGATCGAGGCTGGAGCAGACTTCCCCCGTCCAGATTCAGAGGTAGAGGGTCTACGTGGGTGAGACCGCGAAGATCTGGAAACCACGGAGCTGTTGGCCAGTAAGGCGCGACCAAAATCAGTCTTGGCCGTTCCTGCAGATACTTTGCCAGTACCCTCGGAATCAAAGATGTCGGGGGATAGGCGTAAGCATCGAGGAGCCTCCACGAGAGAGTGAATGCGTCCACGTGGAACGCATTCGTGTCTCGAAAGGGGCTGACGTACCTGGGAAGCCGAGCGCTGAATCGAGTTGCGAACAGATCGATCAGAGGACGGTCCCACCTTGCCCACAGACGCTGTAGAACGTTGTGAGCGATGGTCCATTCTGTGGGGAGAACCTGATCGCCCCGACTGAGAATGTCGGCCAGGGCGTTCAGTTTCCCCGGAACGAATTGGACTGACATCCGGACCTGATTGGTCTGGCACCAGAGCAGAATCTCCTCCGCTAACAGGGAGAGGGACCGAGAATTGGTGCCCCCCTGGTGGCGAAGGTAAGCTAGGCATGTGGTGTTGTCCCCGTGGACCAACACATCCTGATCCCGAATCAGGAGGCGAAACTCCAGCAGAGCCCGACGAACCGCCTCCAACTCTAGAAAGTTGATGTGTAGGAGGGACTCCTCCTGGGTCCAGACCCCCTGGGCCTCGTGCAGGTCCAGGTGGGCCCCCCAACCCCGCGTAGAAGCGTCGGTGTACAGGAAGAGAGACGGCCGTCTCGGTTGGATAGGCACCGCAGAGTTGAGCCAGATCGGGTCCAGCCATTGGACTACAGCCTCGTGAAACCAAGGCCCGATCTGGACCAACTCGGTGTAATCGAGAGGCCTGGAAGTCCGATCTGCTACTGCCCGTTGCAGGGGACGTTTGTGTAGCCTTGCAAGGGGCAGCAGCAGAGCGACAGACTCCATGGAACCAGGGTGAGCCAATCGTCCAAATATTGACGCAGACGCACACCCTGAGCTCTGACCAACGCCGCCAGCTCCTTGACCACCTTTGTAAAAATCAGCGGGGCCAAGGACAGGCCGAATGGGAGGGCCCGAAACTCGAACACTGTGCCCTCCCAAACAAACCGGAGCAGATGTCGGTACCCCGGGGCCACCAGGATGTGGAAGTAAGCATCCTGGAGGTCCACAGACGTGGCCCAATCGTTTGGCCGGATGGCCAACCGGACCGACGAAGGGGTTTCCATCTTGAACTTGCACCTGCGAAGGTACAAGTTCAAGGTGGAGAGGTCCAACACCGGCCTGAACCTGCCGTCCTTTTTGGGGACGGTGAACAGGCGGGAGTAGAACCCCGGAGAAGGCTGAGAAAGGGGGTAGACAGCCTTCTTCTCGACCAACGAGTTCACCTCGTCTTGAAGAGCCTGCCATCTGGCAGGGTCTCGAGGAGGGGGGAACGTCAAAGGTAGAGCGGACAATGGAGGTTGTGACGACAGCGGTAGAGAAAACCCCGACCCCACCACCCTCAAGATAAACTGGTTGGAGACCAGTCTGCCCCACATGTCGCGGGCCCGAAAAAGGGAACCGACGGACGAAAGAGGGGCAACTTGAGGGGGCGTCAACGTAGGGCCGGGACTCACTGAAAATTCTGCTGGCGGGCAGGCGCAGGCTTGCGACCACCCCCCTGGTGGTGCTGCTTACCCTTACCTGTCTGAGCACCCTTCTTCTTGCGCTTGGGAGCACGAGAAGCCGGGGCCGCAGGGGGGAACGCGACAGGCGCCTGAGAGGAGGAAGAAGGAGGCAGTGAAACTGGCTTCTTCTTCTTCTTCTTCTGAGGCTGGGAGCTGGAGGTGACTGTAGCACTTCTCTTACTCCCCGCCGACGTCGCCGAAGCAGCGAGGCCAACCATCAGAGAATCAGTGTTCCTCTGGCGTGTGGACTCCACCACAGAACGGACAGTGCCCGGATGAAAGAGGGAAGAAGGCTGAGGAAACGTGTTCCTCAGACTCTTCCTCATATCCGGAGGCACTAAAGAAGTAGCCAGAAAATGATCACGGAACAGGGCCAACAAGTGGACCCGTGTTCCAATGGCCAATTCTGCCGCAGTCGTCACGCACGATCGCACGGCATGCAAAGCCCGATCCACTCGAACCGTGTCAAGGACCCGAGTGGAATCGGACTCTGCCCGATCGGGAGGGTCCAACAGTGTGGACAGCGTGCTCATCCATGTCGAGGCCTGTGATTGGGCCTCGACAATGGAAGAAACGGTGGCCTCAAGATTGTGGAACGAAGCAGAGCTCAGTTCCACCTTCTTGACCGAAGGCACCTCCCCAACGAACACATCACCGTCAGCCCCACCCTGAACACTCGAAGTCTGGAAAGGGAGAGTTCGAGAGTCAAAGGGAAAAGGGAGGGACGAAACAGATTGGACACGAGGAAACAGTGGAGGTGCGCCTCCCGAAGGAAAGCACGGCACTGAATCCGCGTCCTCCCGAGGAACATAGGTCGCGTTCGCACGTGAATCTGTACTCCTCAGGCGATGTGCTGCCGCTTCCACCGTGGCACTAAGACTAGGGTGGAACGCGAATTGCCGGCGGCCGGATCGTTCATAAAACGAGCCGCCGGCAGACGCGGCGTGTGCCTCCCGCGCCCGGGCCGAAGCGGACTCCAAGGACGAGAGGGCGTCGGAGGGAAGGACGTCCTGAAACTGTTCAAACGTCCTTCTAGCTGTGCGAGGGAGAGCCTCCTGCCTCTCGTCCTCAGACTCCGGGTCCACGTCCTGTGTGTCAACCGAAGGGTTGGGAACACTAGACGACAGACGCTTAAGAGAGGCATCCGTGGCGTCAAGACGCCGCGTGATGTCTGTCATGTACTGTTGGAAAGTACGAAGCATAGCTTCGGAAGTTCCATCAGAAACCGGCAAGGGTAGAGGATCAGTGTTAACCTCAGGGCGACCCTGATCCTCCTCCCCATCGTCCTCTGACTCACTCTCCTCTTCACTTCCCGACAACTCCTCAACAGCAGGAGTGTAGGAAGCTTGAGGGGGAGGAGCCGAAAGTGATGAAGTAGGCTGTGACGAAACGCCCACTGAAGCAAGAGGCCGCGAAGACCCCTGCCCCAAAGACGAAACGTCTCCAGCAGCCGAAGGGAGAGAACAACAAAAACCCTGCGACTGTTGGGTCAGTCCAGCCAACGAACCCCCGCCATTTATAGACTGAACAGGGACCCATCGGGTCTGATCAGAAAAGAAATGGTCCGGTCCGGTCGGGGGTGCCGATCCGGTCCGGTCGGGTGTTCCGGTCCGGTCCGGTGGTCCGGTCCGGTCCCGTACCATCCGGAGGTCCCGTTCGGCACAGAACCATCCGTACCCACAAAAGTGTTCGGGTGGTTCGGTCCGGACGTGGAAACACCGTACCATCCGGACCCGTAGGTCCGGTGGTCCGGTGTGTTCCGGTTCGGTGCCAGACCACCCGGACCAACAGAGGTGGTCGGGTGGTCCGGTCCCGTCCGGTACCGTACCATCCGGACCCGTAGGTCCGGTGTGTTCCGGTTCGGTGCCAGACCACCCGGACCAACAGAGGTGGTCGGGTGGTCCGGTCCCGACCGGACCACTGGTCCCGTACCGTACCATCCGGACCCGTAGGTCCGGGGGTCCGGCAAGGGCCAGAGGTACTGTCCCGCACCGGACCCTAAGGTCCGGTACGGTCCCGTACCATGGGTCCCGTCCGGACCAAACCCGGAGGTCAAGTCCAGTCGGGACCCGTGGGTCCGGTTCGATCCCGACCCGTAAGCCTGGACCGTTCCGGACCCTTGGTCCGGACCATCCGTCACCCGAACACCAGACGCTAAGGAATGGCGTGGGGTCAAGACGGTCCGGTCGGAGGTGTCGGTCTGAGCAACAGAAACAATGTTCCCGTCGCCCTGACCATTCGACAGAAGTACCACGTTCTGTCGAACACCTCCACGTCCAGTAACTAGTCGGCCGGAGCGTTTCATAGAGGGACAGCCACCAGTCACACGGACGTCAGAGGGAACCGTAGTAGCAGTGGTCGTAGGCACGAAGCCTGAAACCCCTGCCCCCACAGGACCGCCCTGAACGGGGTCAATTCGCATCCCAACCCCAGCGGGGAGGGAATTCATAGACCCCGTCATCTCCTCCGATCTCCCCCCCCATGAGTCCGAGACTACTGTCGAAACAGCAGTAGACGACCCAGCGAGGGAGTTCAGAGGAGGACCCGTGTCCCTCCTGGCTTCCACAGCGGTGGAAACCGAGGAGGGCACAGGAGAGGCACCGGAAAAGAAAGAAGTCGAAACCTGAGTCTCTCCCGTAGCCCCTAGATCAGATTCACCAACCCCCAAAGAGGGTTGGGAATCGACCCGCCCCCGGATTCGAGCCAGGGAGGAGAAGGAAACCTTCCCCCCAGGCTTGAAACCGGGAGGAGCTGAAGCCTGAGACTGAGGGCCGGACAACGTCGTCGAAGGGGGGGAAGCGTGTTCCACGGAAGGAGAAGGAGAAAGAAGCTTTTTCTTTCCCCTCGACCTTCCCCGAACCTTCGACGGCGCAGCCCCGCCCGAAGTCCCAGGTTCAAGCCCAGCCTGTTTGAGCAAGCTCGCATTGAGCTTGCTCAAACAGGCTTTCTCCGCCCTCCCTCGCCGCAAACGCAAAGCGTTTGGGGAGGGAGAGTCGGAGCGCCGAAAGGTCCCCCTCTCCGTGCGCAAAACATGACGCTGGGCGCCCGGAGAAGGGTTGCCCCCGGCAGACTCTGGTTCCGTAGAACCAGAGCCCAAAACAGGACGAGACATCCTACCTCGCCCTGTACGTACCCTTAAAAAATCGAGAATTAACAAAATTCAAAGAAAATTAGGTCAATACTCAAGTGAATGAGGCGAAACGAGAAGCAGACGACCGGTCACCACGAAGTAGGACGGTAGGCACGCCGAGTCCGCCACACAACAACGGAGGCACAAGTTGGAAGAAAAACAACGTAGCCTCAAGCCAGAAGTGGAATAACACACAAAAATCCAACAGGTGGTAATCCACACAGAAAAGAAGACTCTAGAATCCAAAATAATCCGGGAGCGCAGCAGAAACACAGCCTACTGTCACGCGCGAAAAAAGAAAGAGGACGCGCCACCTACATCCTGTAAGGGGGAAGCACTCGGACAGTGCTTGGGATCCACGGTGGCGCATGGTTATGGGAGATAATTGTACCCACGCAGCGTTTTGTCCAATTTTTTCGGCCTATAATAGATAATGTGCAAGAATAGTACTGTCGAGGTAAGTGTTATATTGACAGGAGAGTTATGAGTCATTAAAAATGAGAGAGTTTTGAACATGTGACTTGTAGAAACTGCCTCTTCTACACAAAGACTTCATGTTTCTTAAAGGTACTGAACTTGTCAAATCCAGGTGCACGGATCCCCTGGGGCTTTTAGTCATACCTCAGGCAGCTATCTGTTAGAAGAACTACCAAGTTTCATTGACTTGCACCCAAAGAGTCAAGAACTGTGATTTTTTTACAAATTAATTTCGGACCCGGCTGGTCTTGACCTATTTTTGGATCTAAATTTAGATCATGTAGATCACCACATCATGCACAAAAAGACACGTCACTAGCAAACTATGTCAGACGTCATCATGAGTTTGTGTAAAACAAAATGAAGGCCGGAATCACTCAAGTTGAATCGAACTCCGACCAAACACCACGTAATAACTAGGTTAATTTATGCACTCGCGTGAACAAGAAACTGTCGAGCTTCACAGATGTCGTCGTTGGGTAGTTTTGGGTTTGTTTTACTACCATAGGAGGATTTTTGAACTGTAAATGCACTCAGCTGCAACAAAAATGCAAAACGAAGGCTGTGAGCTGCACTGTACCTTTAAGATTATTACCATCAATGATGTTTTTTTGTGTACAGTTTTTAATGATTTTAAAAATGTAACAGACCTGTGCACACTCAAAATGCTCATCAGTAGTAAACCAACCAAATTTCCGTAGTTTTAAAAATGTTTCAGTATGTCACGATCGGGTGACAGAGACCAAGAAAGCGTCACTCAGTGGAGTGCCTGTTCTGGGTCAATGTATGATAGAAAGCGCCTGTGCGTGATATTGGACACAGCAGAGTTTTTGCTGACAGTGCTCCCGAGCACGGATGTTTTGAAACGCACGAGCTTCACAGTGCAGGTTTCTGCTGTCATAGGGCTGACGGTTTTTTTCGCTGACAGCGCGCACGGGATTTTCAGGGATTGAGTTTCTCGTGTCTTTTTCCTGCTTGGGGAGGCAAAACTGTGTATAGCTGGACTGGTTTGGTGACAAGGTCAGTCACGTGTATTTGGCTAGGTGGTCTGTCAGAGACTCAAGGACGACACACTTGACACCCAGCGGCAGAAGGGGAAGGACCTAACACACAGTTACTAGAGTATGATGGTTTTTCACCGAGTATCATATTCGGCACTCTAGGGGAACTTCCACAAGTTATTCCTTTCCTCTGCCACGTATTTTGCTGAGGACAAGTCGTCACATTTCCTTCGTCGGCGATGGCTTTCGCATAAGGATTCGACAAGGGGTTCTGGACGTTTTGGGTCACTGTTGACGAACAGAGACTGTTCCAGGGAGGAGGCGGACTTTGCTTCCATTGAGAGTTACAATCATAGGCTTTTGAGGTAATAAATCATTATTTAACGCTGTTGATGAGTCTGTGTTGTGGAATGAAATACTCTCTGTTGTTCTTTCCAGGTTAGCGCATAATTTACTCTCTGTGACGCTAAAATACTAATCTGTATATGGTTTTTGCAGATAGGGAGAGAAGGACGGAAAATGGCTGTTTTGTTGTTGTAAAAAGTCAGTTTTGTGCAGGCCCACGTGCTCGATGAGATATTTAAAGATGACATGTTTTAAGGTGGTGGGTGAGGGGTAGCTGACATGTTTAGTGCACCGATGCTTTCTGTTTGCAGCCTTCCTTCGTTCGTTCGTTTCGTTCGTTCGTTACGTTCCCGTAACATCGGCACGGCTGACTCTGGCGGGAACTGTTGAGGCTACGCTAACCAGGAGACCGGCTAACCAGGAGACCGGCTAACCAGCGGACCGGCTAACCAGCGAACCGACTAACCAGCATACCGGCTAAGCAGCAGCAGCAGAGATAAAGCTAAGTGCACCATGTCGTACGCACCCCGTTGACCACCGTTGTCTTTTCGTATCTATGATTTCATTGGAGTAGTGACAACGTGGGGTGTGTGACACCTGCACGAACTAGAGCTTTTCGAACAGAACATTCTCATTTCGACTGTATTTACACGGGTTCAGCGTGTTACTATAATTTTCTACATAGTACTGGCATTTTGTCAGTGAACACTGGTTTTTTACGTGTTGAGAACGTAAAAGGAACATATTTTGAGTGAAGGCTCGAGGGAGGTGGAGAGTTTATACATAAACAGGCGTCTGAAACTTATACTTTTGTTGACTCTATTTAATTGTATGCCTGCGAGAGTGGATCGTGGTGTGGTTAGTTAATTAGTAGTAATTAACCGGTTCATAATCACCTTGAGTGATATATTGAAACGTGACACGTGGGGGCCAAGCCGGGATTTACTCAGTTAATTTCCAACTGATAAAGACCCACCAATTAAGGAGAACTAAGAGCAGATAATCTCGTCAGTGCTCGACTTATTTTCTGCTTGGTGCTACCCTTTTTTGTATAGTTTTGATCATATACCACACCTTAAGCGATTCACATCTTGCAGGAAATGTAAATTGTAATTTGTGAGTTATTGTATGCGCTAACTGTGATTACCTCCCTTTCCTTTGTTTGTGAATCTTTGTTGTTGTACGTTCAGAGTTTTCCGTTGCAGAGAGCTGAGCGGGGTTAGCGGATTTGTTATTCGTTTTACTCAGTTTTCTCTACATTGTTGTTTGCATTCTGTAACAGGTTACATTTCTATAGTCTTGTTTTACTTGGATTTTTCTCCATATTTTGACTTTGTTGGAATTTTGGGGGGGAAGGGTCCGAGGACTTCTGTCCTAACCAAGGCTGTGGGAGACACTCTGTCTCACCGCAAAAAGCAGCCGATAAAGTAGGCCACGGCTGTGGGAAACACTTTGTTTCACCGCAAAAAGCAGCCATAAAGTAGGCCACGCGTTTTGTTCTACACCGTTTGGATTTTTCTTCTGCATTTTCCGGTTGCTGGATTTTTGTATCTACCGCTTTCATCACCGCGTGTTCTAGCTATAGCTGCGTTAGACTTACTTTTGTGATAAAGCTTTGCTAAACTAACCATGGCTACAGGGGGATCTCCGACGAGGAGAATAACTTTCGAGACTCCTGGCAGTGAGGAACAGACAGAGCGAGACGCACGCGTTAGAGCGCGTAGTTTGCTTAAGCGCAAGGAGTTAGAACGTAAGGAAGACATAGAGCGACAGACGAGAAAAGAAGAGCTTGACAGACAAGAACGACAGGCCGAACGGGACAGACAGGACAAGAAAGAGAAAGACGAACGTGAGAGACAGGAACGACAAGACGAACGTGACAGACAAGAACGGAAAGAGAAAGATGAACGAGACAGACAAGAAAAGAAAGAGAAAGATGAACGAGACAGACAAGAAAAGAAAGAGAAAGATGAACGTGACAGACAAGAAAGGGAACGACAGGCCGAACGACAGGCCGAACGTGACAGACAGGACAAACAGGCGGATCGCGAACTCCAGCTAGAACTAGCTAAGCTACAGGCAGAGAAGGGTACGCTTACTCAGGCTAGCGCGCCGACATTTGTTGCCGACCGTACGAGACTGCCGACGTTCGACGATGACAAGGACGAGCTCGACGACTTTTTACGCCGGTTTGAGCGCATTGCATCTGACCAGAAGTGGGAAGAGGCCACGTGGGCTAGCCGCCTTAGCACCTGCTTAAAGGGACGCGCATTGCAGCTCTACAACGCTTTGGAGGACGACGAGGCGAGAGACTATCAGGCACTTAAGAAGGCGTTACTCCAGCGCTTTAACCTGACTGCTGAAGCCTACAGACGACGTCTGCGTAACAGCAAGAGACTGAGCGGCGAGCTGAGTCATCAGTTTGTGGCACGCCTTAACCTCTACCTGCGGCGCTGGGTGGAGATGGCCGAAAAGGACTGGACCGTCAACGACCTTGCCGACCTCATAGTCATGGAACAACTGATGTCCAGCCTGCGACCTGAGGTGGTGACCTTCGTGCAGGAGCACCAGCCCAAGACTACTCAGGAGGCAGCCGACTGGATCAGAGTGCACGAGGACGCCCAGGCGATCTCCGGCAAATCTTCAGGCTCACGGCCAGGAAAAACGGGAAATTCGGGTTCTTCAGGACCCAAGGACGGGAAGGACGATCAGGGACACAAGGGATCGAGTTCCAGAACTGACATCCAGTGTTACTACTGCAACAAGCGGGGCCACGTGAAGAAGGACTGCCACAAGAGACAGGCTGACCAGAAGGGCGTTCACTTCGTTGGCAGTGAGGAGTTCAGGGACGTCACGAGCTCATGCACCATCCCACAACTCTGCGTTCCGTGCTCCAGGAAACATTTCCAGCCCCACTGCAACGTCTACGTTAACGGAGTGAAGGGCGAAGGTCTGCGGGACACAGGGGCAGACATGATAGTGGTTCGGGCGAGTCTAGTTCCAGCTATGGCCTACACAGGAGACAGCATCAGGGTGAGAATGGCCGAGGCATCTCACGCTTACGACTTGAACACGGCAGTGATCAAGGTCGTAACCCCGTTGTTCACGGGGACCATTGTGGCCGTCGTCATGGACGATCCTCCATGCGACCTGCTCATTGGAAACCGGGTTCAGTTTGTGGACGGCGTCACCAGGGAGGTTCCCGTTTATCGGTCTCCCGACGTCATTTCAGTGCTCACGCGGGCACAGGCGGAGCGAGAGGACAAACCTCTCAAACCCCTACCTGCTGCACGAGCTGCCCTGGGGAACGTGACCCCCGCGCTTCTCGCGAAGGCTCAGGATTCTGACCCGACCTTAGCTACTCCTCGGGAGCACGCGAAGTCGGGGAAGGTGAAGCTGAGCGGGAAGCATGGGAGGTCAAAGTTCCTCAGGGACAAGAAGTTGCTCTACCGTGAGTTCAGCAACCAAGAAGGTACATTCAAACAGGTTGTCGTGCCTCGCGAGTTTCGCGAGGGTGTCATGGCAACGGCACACGACTCGATTCTGGGAGGTCATCTTGGTACCAAGAAGACCACGGATCGTGTCTGGCGCCACTTTTACTGGCCAGGCATCTGCACGGATGTCCGACGTTTCTGTGCGTCCTGCGATAAGTGCCAGAAGGTGGTTGCCAAAGGAAGGGTGAGGAAGGTCCCCTTAGAGAAGATGCCGCTCATCGACGAACCCTTTCGTCGGGTGGCAGTGGACATCATCGGGCCCATCTTGCCTGCGTCTGAGGACGGAAACAGATACATTTTGACCATGGTGGACTACGCTACTCGATACCCAGAGGCGATCCCTCTGAAATCGATTGAAGCCACGCGAGTAGCTGAGGCTCTGGTTACTATGTGGTCCCGGCTGGGAATTCCATCAGAGGTACTCACCGACAGAGGCACGCAGTTCACGGGAGGAGTGATGGCGGAGGCAGCACGACTGCTATCACTGGAGCAGCACTTCACCACTCCTTACCATGCTCAGTGCAACGGACTGGTGGAAAGGTTCAATGGCACCTTGAAGACCATGCTGAGGAAACTAGCTCAGGAGAAACCACGCACGTGGGACAGGTACATCCCAGCATTGCTTTTTGCATACCGCGAGGTTCCTCAGGAGAGCTTGGGTTTTTCCCCATTCGAGCTGTTGTACGGCAGACAGGTACGCGGTCCCATGGCTATCCTGCGTCAGGCTTGGACAGACGAAGAAGCTGACGAGGAGGTGCAGACGACAGCGACCTACATCGTAGAACTCAGGAACAGGATTGAAGAGACCTGCAAATTGGCTCAAGAGAACCTGGGAAGAGCAGCACAGCGTTACGCGCGAGGATTCGACCGCAAGGCACGGCCGCGCAGCTTCAAGATTGGAGAACGGGTGTTGCTACTTCTACCTGTCAAACACAACAAGCTACAACTGCAGTGGCAAGGACCTTTTGAGGTGACAGCGAAAGTGGGCCAAAACGACTACAGGATCGTCATGAACGGGAAAGCACGCCTGTACCACGCCAACCTGCTGCGCGCCTACATAGAGAGGACTGCCTACGGGGAAAAGGACAAAGTGACAGAAGCAGTTGCTGTCGTGATGGACGAGACAACGGAAGAACAGGGAGGAGGACGGGTACCAGTTTGTCCGCTGGAGGCTAGTGAGGATCTCACGGACGTGCACATCTCACCTGATCTTGGGGACGACCAGCAGGCGGACCTGCAAGAGATCCTGAAGGATGCAGCACGGGTCCTTACAGACATACCACTTCAGACGCATCTAGAGGAGTTTACCTTCGACTTGCTGGAGAAACAGCCAGTGAGGACGAAGCAGTATCCCATGCCTCATGCCCAGAAGGAGGTGGTCAGGAAGGAAATCGCCGACATGACGAAGTTGGGCGTCATCGAGCCAGCGAACTCTCCCTACAGTTCACCAATTGTGCTTGTAAAGAAGAAGGATGGACGCGTCAGGTTCTGTGTTGACTACCGGAAGCTGAACAAGATTACGGCGTTTGACGCGGAACCCATGCCTGATGTGGACTACCTCTTCAGTCACTTGGCCAAGGCCAAGTACTTTTCCAAACTGGACCTCACCAAGGGATACTGGCAAATCCCAGTTGCCGAGGAAGACCGCCCAAAGACTGCATTTACCACTCCATTCGGCCAGTTCCAGTGGACAGTCATGCCTTTTGGTCTACAGAATGCAGGTGCCGTCTTCACTCGCATGATGAGGAAACTTTTGGAACCATTGAAGCGCGAGGACATCAGCAGTTTCATCGACGATGTGCTGATCGCGACAGAGACATGGGCTGAACATCTCGACGCCCTGCGCGACGTGTTCGGAAGGTTGAAGGACGGAAATCTGGGAGCTAAACCGTCCAAGTGCTACTTGGGATTCCGGGAATTGTCTTTCCTGGGTCATGTTGTCGGCGAGGGATTGCTCGTTCCAGAGGACGACAAGATCCAGAAGATTCGGGAGGCGGAGCCACCGCGCACGAAGAAAGAAGTCAGGTCTTTCCTGGGCCTAGCCAGCTTCTATAGACGCTTCATCCCGCTCTTTGCCGAAATCGCTCTACCACTGACCAACCTTACCAAGAAACTACAACCGACCGTTGTAGTGTGGACTGAGGAATGTAGCTCCGCATTCAACACCCTGAAGAGGCGACTCACCAGTCAGCCTATTCTCCGACTACCAGACCTGAACAAGGACTTCGTGCTGAGGACAGACGCTTCAGGGAAGGGACTTGGGGCAGTGTTGCTTCAGGAGACAGAGGGGTTTTTGCACCCTGTTTGCTTCGCCAGCCGTAAGCTGACCTCGGCCGAGGCAGCGTATGCAACGGTTGAACGCGAGTGTCTCGCCATTGTCTGGGGCATCCAGAAGTTCGAAGCGTACCTGTACGGACGACCTTTCTGTCTGGAGACGGACCATCAACCTCTGCAATATCTTCAGGTTGCAAGGTTGGCAAACGCCAGACTTATGCGCTGGGCGTTGATTCTCCAACCGTACCAATTCACGGTACGCGTCATTCCGGGCGCCAACAATGTTGGAGCTGACTTTCTCTCTCGGGCTGTAGAGGAGAACATGACTGTGAGCGAAACCGAGGTTTCGTCTTGAAGAGGGGAGGTGTGTCACGATCGGGTGACAGAGACCAAGAAAGCGTCACTCAGTGGAGTGCCTGTTCTGGGTCAATGTATGATAGAAAGCGCCTGTGCGTGATATTGGACACAGCAGAGTTTTTGCTGACAGTGCTCCCGAGCACGGATGTTTTGAAACGCACGAGCTTCACAGTGCAGGTTTCTGCTGTCATAGGGCTGACGGTTTTTTTCGCTGACAGCGCGCACGGGATTTTCAGGGATTGAGTTTCTCGTGTCTTTTTCCTGCTTGGGGAGGCAAAACTGTGTATAGCTGGACTGGTTTGGTGACAAGGTCAGTCACGTGTATTTGGCTAGGTGGTCTGTCAGAGACTCAAGGACGACACACTTGACACCCAGCGGCAGAAGGGGAAGGACCTAACACACAGTTACTAGAGTATGATGGTTTTTCACCGAGTATCATATTCGGCACTCTAGGGGAACTTCCACAAGTTATTCCTTTCCTCTGCCACGTATTTTGCTGAGGACAAGTCGTCACATTTCCTTCGTCGGCGATGGCTTTCGCATAAGGATTCGACAAGGGGTTCTGGACGTTTTGGGTCACTGTTGACGAACAGAGACTGTTCCAGGGAGGAGGCGGACTTTGCTTCCATTGAGAGTTACAATCATAGGCTTTTGAGGTAATAAATCATTATTTAACGCTGTTGATGAGTCTGTGTTGTGGAATGAAATACTCTCTGTTGTTCTTTCCAGGTTAGCGCATAATTTACTCTCTGTGACGCTAAAATACTAATCTGTATATGGTTTTTGCAGATAGGGAGAGAAGGACGGAAAATGGCTGTTTTGTTGTTGTAAAAAGTCAGTTTTGTGCAGGCCCACGTGCTCGATGAGATATTTAAAGATGACATGTTTTAAGGTGGTGGGTGAGGGGTAGCTGACATGTTTAGTGCACCGATGCTTTCTGTTTGCAGCCTTCCTTCGTTCGTTCGTTTCGTTCGTTCGTTACGTTCCCGTAACATCGGCACGGCTGACTCTGGCGGGAACTGTTGAGGCTACGCTAACCAGGAGACCGGCTAACCAGGAGACCGGCTAACCAGCGGACCGGCTAACCAGCGAACCGACTAACCAGCATACCGGCTAAGCAGCAGCAGCAGAGATAAAGCTAAGTGCACCATGTCGTACGCACCCCGTTGACCACCGTTGTCTTTTCGTATCTATGATTTCATTGGAGTAGTGACAACGTGGGGTGTGTGACACCTGCACGAACTAGAGCTTTTCGAACAGAACATTCTCATTTCGACTGTATTTACACGGGTTCAGCGTGTTACTATAATTTTCTACATAGTACTGGCATTTTGTCAGTGAACACTGGTTTTTTACGTGTTGAGAACGTAAAAGGAACATATTTTGAGTGAAGGCTCGAGGGAGGTGGAGAGTTTATACATAAACAGGCGTCTGAAACTTATACTTTTGTTGACTCTATTTAATTGTATGCCTGCGAGAGTGGATCGTGGTGTGGTTAGTTAATTAGTAGTAATTAACCGGTTCATAATCACCTTGAGTGATATATTGAAACGTGACACAGTAGTAAGCCGTAACGACAGTTCAAGAAACCAACCAAATTTCAGTAGTTTTAAAAATGTTTCAGTAGTAAGCCGTAACGACAGTTCAAGACATCATTCTGCTCACAAAGCACAAAAACTGAAACGACGCAGTAGAATGGGAATTACTATTTAATAACAAGCCAAGGTGAAACATCAACACCACAGTGAGTCTCATGCTATTGTCTTTGGTCTCGTCATTCACTCGAGCTCATCACTGGACTATTTGCCAGCAGCTTTTTCGGCAGCAGCTTTTTTCACAGCAGCCTCGCGTTTCCTCAGCACTGTTGAGCCGTTTTTTGACTCACATGCGAAGCAAAAGTGAGTCTATGTACTCACCCGAGTCGTCCGTCCGGACGTCCGTCCGTCCGGAAAACTTTAACGTTGGATATTTCTTGGACACTATTCAGTCTATCAGTACCAAATTTGGCAAGATGGTGTATGATGACAAGGCCCCAAAAAACATACATAGCATCTTGACCTTGCTTCAAGGTCAAGGTCGCAGGGGCCATAAATGTTGCCTAAAAAACAGCTATTTTTAACATTTTTCCCATTTTCTCTGAAGTTTTTGAGATTGAATACCTCACCTATATATGATATATAGGGCAAAGTAAGCCCCATCATTTGATACCAGTTTGGTTTACCTTGCGTCAAGGTCACAGGAGCTCTTCAAAGTTGGATTGTATACATATTTTGAAGTGACCTTGACCCTGAACTATGGAAGATAACTGTTTCAAACTTAAAAATTATGTGGGGCACATGTTATGCTTTCATCATGAGACACATTTGGTCACATATGATCAAGGTCAAGGTCACTTTGACCCTTATAAAATGTGACCAAAATAAGGTAGTGAACCACTAAAAGTGACCATATCTCATGGTAGAAAGAGCCAATAAGCACCATTGTACTTCCTGTGTCTTGAATTAACAGCTTTGTGTTGCATGACCTTGGATGACCTTGACCTTGGGTCAGGGTCACATGTATTTTGGTAGGA
The DNA here is from genome assembly GCF_037325665.1 of Littorina saxatilis. Lineage (NCBI taxonomy): Eukaryota > Metazoa > Mollusca > Gastropoda > Littorinimorpha > Littorinidae > Littorina > Littorina saxatilis. Next base: position 24,789,387 of record NC_090248.1, on the reverse strand, counting down.
AAAATGTGTAAAGCATGTGAGTCGTATGGGCTTTGCCCTTCTTGTTTCTTCTTTGGTGGCCCCTGTCCACTATCTGAATCTCCCACTCTTTTTTTCTTTCCCATGTTGAAAGTTTCACAAGTTGCCTGCCGCAAGGAACGGTACTAAACTGACAAGCCGAAGCGTCAACGACTTTTGAGAAAACGCACACTTCCGGTAAATCAGAAAGCGTCTTTTTAGCGTAACGGGAAGGTTCAAAACATCTTAAAACAGAAAAAAGTTAAAAAAATAAAATAATTGTAAAAACACCGGAATTTCGGAATTTTAATCGAAAATCCGTACTTCCGTATTCTGCATATAAAATCGGAGCAATTACGGAAAAATCGTAGATGTGCACAGGTCTGATGTAACCAACATGCAGTCGTTACAATGAGGGGTCGTAATATAGTTTTACTTTGTAAGGTCCATATCGGGGTCTATCAATGATCCAGAATGACATGGGCGTTTTGCTAGATGTACTGGGTTCCCACATGTGAAAAGGTTTGATGCATGTAAGCTTCCAAGTTTGGGCAGCTGCACTCACAGTTGCAGGAGTTTTTAAAATTTATTAACTGCTTGTTCATTATGTTAATTTTATTACTTGCAGGTGCAGGAGGAACGCTTGCTGAGCTGGAGCGTTGCTGTGCGAATTCTCTTCATGGCAGTGGGGATGGTGAAAGAGTTCAACAGTAGAGCTGGCATTGGTGCTTGCATGAAGGTAAGAAACAGTTCACACAGTTCCGGGCTGTATTTTTGTTTCATTATTGATGGTGGGGGAAGGGGGAGGGTAGGCCTTTCTTTCTGTGATTTAGACTGTCGTTTGAGCGACATCTGTCTACATATACATTTTTTTTCCTCACTTTTGAAGATCTCCGTTGACTTATTAGTCCAAGAAAAATGACAACTTAGACTGTTGTTTGTGTACCTTGTATGTGTGTACTCGTATTATTGTCTGAGCGTGCATGTAAGTTTCTGTGTATATAGGGTACAGATCTGTGTTCTCACAGATTTTGTTTCTGAATGTAGTCACATCTCAGCACAGCGTCACTTTTATCTTGAACGTAAACTCTGTTTTGATTATTACTGTTCCAGTACGGGCGGCAGTTGATAGATGTGTTTTTGCTGCGGGGCATGCCAGTGTTGGACGCGACCTTTACCTCTCACAGCGCTGACGTTCAGTCACTGCTACGTTCCCTGCAGCAGAGCACTCGCACACTGCAGAACATGTGTAGCCATGCAAAGGTAAAGCATTTTTTTAATTTTTTTTTTCTTTGAATTTTGTGTTTTGTTTTTTGTGTGTGGTCAGTTCAAAGACCACTGGGTCGAAGTACCGTGATTGTAAGGTTTTGTTTTTTCATTAATCAAACGTTCCAATAATTTTCCATGCTTGTGCTTTTTATTCTGAATTTTGGAATGTTAGCAGTCTATCTGTTTTTGGAACTGTTTGCCGAAGGGAGACTCCATCATCATCAGGGGACCGGGTAGTTCAGATGGTAGAGCACTGGACTTGTGATCCTAAGGTCACGGGTTCGAACCCAGGCGGGGACGGACACGAGTCAACTTTATGTGCAGACTCAGAAGGTATCCATGTCCCACCCTCGTGTCAACACAGTGGCGTGTAAAAGACCTCGGTCATTCTACCATAAGTGCAGGTGGCTGATTATACCTAAACATGCTGACACCTGGGTAGCGTGACTCTGTTGCTGCTAGCTTTCCACTGGGAGGCAGCGACCCGAATTTCCCAGCATTGGGACAATAAAGTTATGAAAATGAAATAAAACTTTCCCGGTGCTGGTCAGGCAAACAAGAATTGTTCACCACTCATCCGCCACACTGAAGGGAGACTCCATCATCATCAGTGTTATTCTGTTTACGTGTGTGTGTGCAGAGGACACAAGACGTGAGCCAGATCAACCAGGTGCCGGTACTGAAGCGAGCGCTGGAGAGACTGGTGCTGAGAGTCAAACAGATGCTGTCTGTCAACAACTGTCAGAGAGCATTCTGGATGGGCAACCTCAAGAACAAAACTCTCAAGGTGATAATTGATTCCCGGAAATAACGCTGTCAGTTTTTGTTTTTTATTGACCATGACAGAGTTATGCCACTTCGATAAAGTGAGGCTAACATACAAGAAATCGACAAAGCCCGAACTATGGGAGTGCATTTCAGCTTGGAAGCTTACAAAATAATTGATAAGTTTGGTCATAAAAAAATCTCAAAATTCTAATTTAAAATTAAAATTTTAGTTATCGATCCAAAAATGATTTTATCTTATTCTTTATCATTTCTTGAATCCCAAAATTTAAAGATATGCCATGTTTACTCTGAAAATGTACTCACAGTTAAAGAAAATAGGTTAATCACGCACTACGTTCATATGCTTCGCGGAGACAAGCTGGACTCGTTTCAGTCTTAGTGTTTCGGCTAGCGAAGCCTTAGTACATGTAGTCTTGGTGTTTGCTGTTTTTTTAGTGTTGATCTTTTAGTTTCAGATTGACAATGTTTTTTCGCTTCACGCAACTTGTTTACTCTTTATCTTACTATTTCTTTTCTCTACTTTACCCCTCTCTCCGAGTTATGACTTGCCACCAACCCTTCAATAACCTGTGACGACTTTTTTTTACTAAAACATAGATAGTCTTATGTGAACTTTTTGTCACAGGGAGAGGAGATCCTGTCACAGTCGGCCAGCCAGGCTCAGAGCGAGACGTCGGCCACCACCAACAACGAAGACGAAGAGGAGACCATGCCTGATGATGACGATGACAGTGAAGTGGTGAGGATGAGAATCACTTTGTCATTTGGTCCAAAAACTCTGCCTGAACTTTTCTTGACTCTTGCTTCCGATCTGTATTTTCTTCAGGCCAGAACACCCATCAAAATGCAGAAATTCTGGCTAGCTGCTATGGCCACATGCACCCCTGATTTCAATGCTTGTTTATTCTCTCAATTCTTCTTCATCGTTCATGGGCTGAAACTCCCACGTTCACTCATGTTTTTGCATGAGTGGGTTTTTACGTGCATGACCGTTTTTACCCCGCCATTCAGGCAGCCATACACCGCTTTCGGGGGATGTATGCTTGGTATTTTCGTGTTTCTATAACCCACCAAACTCTGACATGGATTACAGGATCTTTTCCGTGCGCACTTGGTCTTGTGCTTGCGTGTACACACGAAGGGGGATAAGGCACTAGCAGGTCTGCACATAAGTTGACCTGGGAGATCGTAAAAATTTCCACCCATAACCCACAAGGTGCGGCCGGGATTCGAACCCACTACCTTTCGCTAGTAAGGTCGGCGTCTTGTCCACTAGGCCATTGCGCCCGTTTAGTTGTGTCCAAAAGCTGTGCCTGAACTTTCCTAGATGATTGCTTCAGATCTGTATTTTCTTCAATCACACTGTCTGCCCGAACACCCATCAAAATGCAAGAATTCTGGCTTCCGGCATAGCTGCTATAGCCACATGCACCCCTTGTTTCAATACTTTTTTTTATTCTCTCAGGTGCGAGTAGACTGCTGCATAATGCTGTCTATATGTAGAGCGATTGCTTCCCTTTGTGTTTTGATCCAGTCTTCTTCTTCTGCGTTCTTGGGCTGAAACTCCCACGTACACTCGTGTTTTTTACACGAGTGGAATATTACGTGTATGGCCGTTTTTACCCCGCCATTAAGGCAGCCATACGCCGCTTTCGGAGGAAGCATGCTGGATATTTTCGTGTTTCTATAACCCACCGAACTCTGACATGGATTACAGGATCTTTTCCGTGCGCACTTGGTCTTGTGCTTGCGTGTACACACGAAGGGGGATAAGCCACTAGCAGGTCTGCACATAAGTTGACCTGGGAGATCGGAAAAATCTCCACACTTAACCCACCAGGCGGCCGCGACCGGGATTCGAACCCTCGACCTTCCGATTAAGAGGCCGACGTCTTACCACCCCGCCACAGCGCCCGTCCTTTTTTGATCCAGTGAATTGTTACGTATTTGGGTCTTGATGCATTTCACACAATTTGGGAATTGGAAGCCTTTTTCAGATTGGGAAAGTTTTTAAAGAAGGTGTGGGAAAGTGTGTGGATTTTAGAAATTGTTTTATTCAAAATGTTCACGCTTAATTAAGAGCTTTACTTGCAGCACATACGTATGAAGTGAAGATAGTGATCAGAGTGAATGAGAGCAAAATAATTGTGTCCTGCAGGAGATGGACACGACAGAGAAAGACACAACAGCAAAGGAGAGTTCAGACGATTCTGGAGGAGATGGATCCATCAGTGACAACTACTGATTTCTTTCATAGTTTTATTCTAAATAAGCTGGTAAGTTTTTGTTGCGGTGACTATGCTGTATGCATATTAACGAGAGAAAAATGTTTCTCCCATATCACTGCAATGATTTGTTTTATGCTCTTACGTTTTTGTAAATAAGCTGGTACGGTTTTATTGCAGTGACTATGCATGTTTACCAGAAAAAAATATTTCTTGCGTGCCACTGTGTGCACATGCTTTTGTCCTACAACAGGCGCTTGCACGCACACGCACACACACACACACATTCCCCCTACACTTTTCTCTCTCTATCTTTCTCTCTTTTGCTTTGTCTCTCACACATACCCTTGGATCATTGTGGGCATACCTTCATGTCACTAGTTTTATGACGGGCGCAGTGGCGTGGTGGTAAGACGTCGGCCTCCTAATCGGGAGGTCGTGAGTTCGAATCCCGGTCGCTGCCGCCTGGTGGGTTAAGAGTGGAGATTTTTCCGATCTCCCAGGTCAACTTATGTGCAGACCTGCTAGTGACTTAACCCCCTTCGTGTGTACACGCAAGCACAAGACCAAGTGCGCACGGAAAAGATCCTGTAATCCATGTCGGAGTTCGGTGGGTTATGGAAACACGAAAATACCCAGCATGCCTACTCAACGAAAGCGGAGTGAGCTGACTATGCTCTCAGAGTATAGTGTGGGGAACCCAAATGGACAAACGAGCTCACACGTAACCAGAAAATTCTGGAACGCTGAAGAAGAAGAAGAAGAAGTAGTTTTATGTACATGTACTTAGAAAGTGCTGATAAGTTTGTCATCAAATATCCGTATGCCAGTTAACATAGTTTTTAGCAGTACAGTACTCCCCGGTTAACGTCACTACCGTTTAAGGTCACACCTCTGATAACATCAATCAGGGTGTTGGTCCCGACATAAAGCCTTCTTTGTATGACTAAGAAAACCTCACTTAGCATGACCTCGGATACGGGAACACCTCTTTTTAGGTGACCCCCGTTCTGGTCTCTAAATGCAGAAGATTACCGCTTAAGATCAAGCGAAACTAAAACGGAAAAAAATCTCCCAATTTTGCGGCCTTGACAGAGTTTTTTTTCCTCCATATGACGTCAAAAGAGAAGTGACGCACAAATGTAAACCTCATCAGATTATTTGGCCCGATTGTTTTACCCCAAAGAGGATGAGGATGAGGAAATCTTTCGCAAATAAAACTTGGAAAATAGTTCCCGCCAAAAAAGTCGCTGAACCAATCAAAATTGCCAACGGAAACCACTTTGACAGAGTGAGACCCGTGGATGATGACAGATGTAACTGCAGTGTGCCCGCTCCCCTTCTGCAGAGGTGCATGAGGCTAAAATTGACCTCATGTTGTAATGAATGCCATAAGCGATATTTGAGTAGTGCCAATTTTAGGCCAAAATAAAAGACATTGTTGAAGATTTGAGATATTTGGAAGCTCTCTCTCTCTCTCTCTCTCGTTCCCACTCTCTCTCTTCTCTCATGGTCTCTGTTTCTGTCTGGTCTGTCTGTCTCTCTCTCACTCTCAGTCTCCGACCCCTCTCCTCTCTCTCTTTCTCTCTATCTTTGCCCCTCTGGCCATCTCTCTCTCTCTCTCTCTCTCTCTCTCTCTCTCTCTCTCTCTTCCTTTCAATTTCTCCCCCCCCCCCCTACTCTCTCTCTCTCGATCTCCCTCTTTTTAACTCTCCGTCTGTCTGTCTTACCTCATCTCCTCCCTCTCTCTCTCTCTCTCTCTCTCTCTCTCTCTCTAATGCAGCTGATGGTCTCTGTGTCAGTGTCAGTATGTATGTCAGTGTGTGTCTCTCTCTGGATCTGCCCATTATTACGTCATTGACTTTCAATTGGCGGGAAGTCTTTTATGAGGCCTCAAAGTAAACTCTGATCTCCTCGGATAAGATCAATTTTTTCTACTGAAATTGATCTTATCCGAGGATCGGTTAACGTGTCCCTCGGATAAGATCACGATTTTTTTTGGTCCCAAGGGGGGTCACCTTATCCGAGGAGTACTGTATTTTGTTTGAGTCTAATGCAGTATCAAGCACTTCCGTCACCATGTCTGGGTTGCTAGGATACTACTGTAAGCAAGCTTAATTTTGATTAATTTGTTGATGTGCTTTTGTGTTGAATATTATGCCTTTCGGTTGAAAGAATTGGCACAATATATTGTACAGAAAAGAGACTGAAATCTTTGCAAGACTGTCTCTTTTGTTCTTGTTGAAGGGAATGGTAGTTATTTTTCTTTATGATGAAGTACATCAAGCTGTATTTGATTTAGATTGTTTTCATTGGTTACCTTTGTTCATGGTGTCCTTTAAATTAAAGTTATAACATACACAAAAATAATGCTTATAGTTTTAACCACCAGTTTGTCATTATTGTACAACCATTTCAGAAAGATGGAATGAAAACTACAATTTGTTTTTAAATGTGCCATTTGGTTTTTTGTTTTGTTTTTCAAAGTACACAGCATGTTATGAGAGGATATTTTTAGTTGTTCACAAATGTGTAGTTTGCAGTGGTTATTGTTACTGTTTAATGTGTAATTAATACATCTACACGAATACATTCGTAAAATATAATGTTTCGTGTCCTCTTGTGAGTGTGGTCTTGCTAAGTCCAACAAAAATTGAGCTTTACACACTAGAAGAGAAGAATGTTAACTAAAAAAATTATGCCTCGATCTGATGTGGTTCCACCTTTCTCCACATTGTGACTGATAAATGTGGATATCACAGTCACATCTAACGACAACTAATATTGTCATCATTTTCACGAGTTTTCATTCACAAACACCTGGTAAATAAATATCATGTTCCCCATGCAATAACTCGAGGTGGTGAATGGGTTTGAGCTTTCATGTGAAACGTGGATTGTCAAAGTAAAAGCCAATCAGGCTGATTGTTTGATGTGTGGAACCATCGTGGCTTTGGATTTGTGTTTCCGAGGACAACAATTGTAAGCATTCCAGGGTCCCCACTGGTTTTTAGAAACAAAATTCCATGACTTTCCATGAGCCTCAATAACATTTTCCATGACTAGATCCACAGGTCGCCATTTCCGAACACGCAAACTTTTTACGTCTTGTCACTGCCAGTTTTGACACTGGCTTGCTTTGCACTGAATTAGAGTCAGTTTCTACGCAGTGTCTCTTCGACAAGCAAGTCAAGCATTTGCTATGCAGTCAGATTATCGGTAATGTTTGCTGGTCCTGTCATTTCACTAAACTGGACCAGCCACTGTTTGTATCCATCTGTACTTTCGTAAATTCCGTTTCGTAACTGTCACTGTGACTTGACGAACTGTCATTTTTTTCACCGCGATACACAATTCATTGCAAAGCTCAAGTGCCGTTAAAAATACCGTTATTCTCGTATGCAAATACGAACGAGAAGTTGGTCATACGAACAAGCCTTGTGCTGGCGACGCAAATCGCTAGTGGCTGGCAAAGGGGGGGGGGGGGGGGGGGGGGGGGGGGGGGGGGAATGGCTGGGCAACGAAAATGGCCGCTGGCGTGCTAAAGGGTTTTTTTTTTCTTTCTTATTTTTGTTAAAAACTATGCTTACTCCCTTCTTCAAGCATATTCAAACACACACTTACTTACTTACTGCCCGTTAAGCCGGTTGGCATGTAGGGCAGCAACAAAGGGCCTCCACTCCTGTCTGTTCTGGGCCAGTCTCTGGTTTGGTTCAGGGTCTTCAGTTCTCCCTCCACCGTTCGTCGCCAGGTGTTCTTGGGTCTTCCTCTCTTCCGCTTTCACTCTGGTGTCCAGTGAAGGGCAGTCCTGGTGATACTGTCCTGCTGTCTTCGCAAGACATGTCCGATCCATTTCTTGTGACGATGGTCTCCATGCTCTCTTGATTGCACTGGGCAAGTAGCTGTTGGTTGGAGACAAACACACACACTCTCTCACAATTAACTCCACAACAATTTCATTTTCTTTCAGTTTACTTTTCAAATGTCAGCATTGGCTGCTGAAGGTTTACTCTTTGTCAGCTATCTGTACAAGAAATTAAGTAGTGTCAAACACTAACACAGTGGTTGGTGGTGGTAATGGTTTACAACAAAAGCATACAGTAAACATAAACAAGAAAATCAAGCTCAGCAGACTCACAGTTCTTAACATAAGCCTGACACCCTGACATTTTTGTTTAAACCTTTTTATAATTATCAACCTTTTGTTATTAAATACTCCAGTAGACAAAGGTTGAATTAATTATGCAGGTTTGATATATGTGTGTTAAAGTGTTCATGAAAGTGCGCAATGCTGATTTAGTCATTTGAACAAAATGTCAAGGTTTTCCGATGTTTTTTTAAAATGAAGATGAAGGTGATGAGAAACAGAATTAAAGCTGCTGCCTATCATGTTTATGTCACTGAAATGATAATGAAGATGCACTAATGATGGAACTAATCTGGCCTGTATTCTTTATTTCTAATCAGCAAAACACAGCAGTAGTGTGTTTAACTGCTTTACAACTGACTCAGGCAGAGACGACAACTGTTACAATCAGTCTGGGGGAAAAATGGCTGTACAAATTGAATTTTTTTTAAAAGATGAGAAAAAATGTCACTGATCATTTAAATTTTCTTACAAAAGAATGTGAGTATGCAATGCCTTGGCAAACACTTTGACCGGCAGTAATGTCCAGCCCTCAGTAAACACTGAATCGCTGCATGTTCTTTTTCAGAAGCATAATTCTGGTGACACCGAGTGTCGACTGTTTTGCACGTGTGTAATCTTAAATCTGCAGTAAATCTGAGCCCTTGGAAAATATTGAATCAATTTTATATTACTTTTGAGAAATCAAACTCTGAAAAGCGTACTTTCGGCAAGATGCTCTGGGGTAAAATTATGAAGACTGAAAGAACAGGTACACAAGGCCTTCCACATATGTTTTGAAAATAGAAAATATTGAATCAATTTTATGTTACTTTTGAGAAACAAAACTCTTTGAAAAGCGTACTTTCGGCAACATGCTCTGGGGTAAAATTAGGAACGAAACTGAAAGAACAAGTGTACAAGGCCTTCTACGTATGTTTCGCTAAGTTGTGATGACTGTCTCTGATGAAAGTTGGTGACTGTTGTGCGGTGGGTAAAATAGCAAGATCTAGATGTGGCACTTTTCAGGACGTGTACAGGTAACGTCATCAAATCTAGTTTTTACGTCACGCGTTGGCCAAGATCTGCAGTCTTGGTGGTAGCAAAACAACGTATGCATTTGGAACATTGGAGAAAAAAGTGAGTCATGGGTGACGCAATATCTACACGTACATGTACACGTCTTTGCTACACGTTCGACCATCTAGAACACTGTATTACTGAGTGTGGAAACATGACTGGCATTTCTTAAAAAATACTTCAAAAAGGGCTTTGATGCCTTGTTTGGTTATAAAAGAAAGTAAACCTAAATTATATATATGTGGGCGGGGATGTAGCTCAGTCGGTAGCGTGCTGGATTTGTATCCAGTTGGCCGCTGTCAGCGTGAGTTCGTCCCCACGTTCGGCGAGAGATTTATTTCTCAGAGTCAACTTTGTGTGCAGACTCTCCTCGGTGTCCGAACACCCCCGTGTGTACACACAAGCTCAAGACCAAGTGCGCACAAAAAAGATCCTGTAATCCATGTCAGAGTTCGGTGGGTTATAGAAACACAAAAATACCCAGCATGCTTCCTCTGAAAACGGCGTATGGCTGCCTAAATGGCGGGGTAAAAAACGGTCATACACGTATAATTCCACTCGTGCAAAAAAAAAACACAAGTGTACATGGGAGTTTCAGCCCACGAACGCAGAAGAAGATATATATATGGTAGTTAATGGTGTGACAATAATACTGTAGTTCTCACCTTCAATTCAATTCTAAAACAACAAAAAAGGTTTCACAAAAATTATGAAACAACCTACCTTGAACATGACATTGACTCTTTGATTTGCTTACTTGCCAATAATAAACTAAATTATGGAGTAAGTTATATTTCTACATTGATAATTACAAAGACTTTTCTGCTTGTTAATAAAAACAATATTTAAAAAAAATAAAAATCGTGGATGGCAAAATATGCCGACAAGGCAAATATTTAAACACTGCCGGCCAGATGTATGCCCATAGACACATGATACGGGCAAAAAGGGGATGGCAATTTTTCTTGCTGGCACAGACGGATAGACAATCTACGAGGAATATATGTGCAAATGCAAACATTTCAGGGACAGTGTCTGTAAGAAATATTTATAAATACAAGCTGCTGGAAGGATGATCCACATGTGACATACATCGGAAATATTTACACAGAGTATTTTTGTGCTGAATGAATTCCGTGTGTGTGTGTGTGTGTGCAGTGGAAACCCCCAATTTAAGACTCCCTCCCTTTTAAGACCCTGTTTTCAGACTTTTTGTGCAGAACCTCTGCAAATTTACCCCCATTTTAAGACTCCCTCCTTTTCAAGACCTGTTTTTTTCCAGATTTGTTTATGTCTTAAAAGGGGGTTCCTCTGTACAGACAAATGTGGGCAAATACTATGGTGAAGTATAAAGTGTCAAGTTGACTAGTGAATAAATAATGATGTATGCTACATCCTTCACCACAACCAAACCCATAATAATGATAGTACACAAATAAATACACAGAGAAATAAACATGATTTGTACACATTTTTTGTTTACACAATTTTCGTTTTCCAACTTTAGCTGCCTGGGTTCTTTCAGATAATAATTATTACATGGCAAATTGTTTCTAAAACAAAATACAGTATGAATCTGTGTGCACTACACCCTGTACTACTAAAGCTGCCCTTTCAAAACTCAAAAACATTTTTTTTAATGTTGATGTCTTCAATGATGATCACTGATGATCACTGAATAATGTTGTCATGTTTGATGAAGAAACAGCCTTGTTATGTCTGTCAAACAAAGTTGCCTTCCAAGGAAATAAACTTACAGGCATTTAGCTAAACAACTGAGAAAAACGAATTAATCCAGTAATGTATCAGATTTTTAATAGTCGCCCACTCTAATGTCCACCCACTTTATCCTCATGGTATTCAACAAGACTTTGTATTTACGTGTACTGTGGCATTGAAACTGACCCAAACTCTCTCTTTGGTATCATTTTTACCATTCTTCTTCTTCAGTGTTCATGGACTGCAACTCTCAAAAACACTCCATCTTTTGTACAAGTATTCTTACAGGCATGACCTTTTTTTCCCCTGCCAGTCATGTTCCTTTTTTGAGGGATTAATACCATAATTAAAATCTAACCCTTTGTCCGACAACGAATCAATCAAATAATGCATTATCAACCGTTTGTTACCTCCCGCAGTGGGGCACTGCGGTTATGAAATTAAAAGCCCCTCCTGTTTTTGGAACCGCAGGAGCTTTCTAGTTTGCTGTTAGGTAGATTTTTGGTTCCTCTTTCCTGTCATGCTCTCTTTTTCTTCATGAATTCTTTTCTTTTTTCTGCCTTCTTGCTCATTCACCTGTATTTTTTCCAAAAATCTCTTCTCTTGCCGCTTGTCTCGCGATTCATGTATAGTTTAATCTGTTAGTGTTCTGATGTAAGTCCAGCAGTAGATAGGTTAAGCCTATTTTAACATACTGGAAACTGGTAATCTTCCAGTAGGTATTAATTTAGTTTTACTAAAGCCTGCTGGGACACAAGTAATGGGTTAGTGCATTTGTAAACAGGAATCGCTTGACAAGTGGCCCCCTTCATCCCCCCCTTCCTCGTCCTGATATGGCTCTGCGTAGTCGGCTGGACGTTAAGCAACAAATAAACAAACAAACAAACCGTTTGTTACCATTACCAACTGATTTAAAAGGTTACAACAAAAAGTATGCTTGATTGGCACAGACCTTACTTGTAGCATGAGCTGTCTGTTTAAAATGGTTGAAGAATGCTGACCAAAACGGCATGTAAATCTTGAGACTGAAAGTATTTAATAACCAGTTTATTAACCTGATGTCGCTGCCCTACACGCCACCAGGCGTGAAAGGCAGTAAGTAAGTAAGTTATTAACCTGACTGTACAATGGAAAGGAATCAAAGTTTAGTTCTTCAAATGTTTAGACAATTTCAAACCAAAGTCCAAGTTTTTCCAACGGCAATCAATTCAGTGTCAGAAATATCATCAATCCAATGTCAAAATTCTGTTCAATCTACTGTCAAGGTCAACAAATAACGACCTTCAAGCCAACACAGTAATTTCTGAGGACGGTATCATCATTCATTCATCATATTCATATTGTTTTCTCTGAATTCAACCCAGCAAATCCTTTTAACTGTTCTTGTTGGGAGGAGGGAGAGAGGTGGTTTACAGGTATTGTTTCACAGGGTTTGACAACAAGATTCCTTTACATTAAAAAACAATAATGATAATAAAAATAAAACAAAAACGTTTCTTTCCTATGATACAAACAGCAAAGATTGATTCTGTGTATTTAATGCATGGATTCCAGTCGGTTACCTTTAGATCTCAAGTTTTGACTCTTCAATTTTAATTTCTCAGCCAGAATTTAAGCGAATCTCCACACTTCATTGATGGATGTCGCTAGCGCTAAACAGGAACTCAAGTAAATTTGTTTGAACAGTATCAAGTTGAGATAGCGCGCATTAATCATTAATTCTTTACACCAATTAATGTTTGTCATTTCGCACCGATGCTTTGCGCAAGCTGGGAAGACACAACACATCGAGTCAGTCCTGCCAATTCTGCGGTCCAGACATTGCACACTTGCCACTGTATGTGAAACGTCAAAAAAAACACCCAGACCTCCAAAAGAATAAATTCAGAAACAAATTCACACTATGTGCAAAATGAGAACAATTCACATTCTTTGCATGATACAACAAAATCAGCATGAGCAAAACACAGTTTCATCAGCTACTCCAAGCGCGCAAAACCAAAACGAAATGTACATCAATGTTAGCAGTCTGTCTCCGGTTCACAGTGGTAGTCTAAAACCAAGGTGGTTCTTAAAACGGGTGGGGCAGAAGTGATTAACAGAACTTAACGAGCAACAACAGGTTCCTGCAACAAACTCAGCAATAAAATCTTCCTTACACCAACTAGAAAAATCTGAGGTTGGTAGCATAACTGTACAAGGGACAAACGAAAACGCTTTTTTTACGTACACAAAGGCCTCTAACCCTATCAGGAACATTAACTGGTGATGTGCTAAAATGCAAGTGACCAGCTGATACTCTCCCTTTATACTGCAGGGCTAGGACTCTTGTGATGAAAAAAGAAGAAATCCCTTTTTTTCTAGGGGGGTTCGGGGGCATGCTCCCCCCAATTTTTTTTAAATGGTACATTAAAATCTTTGTAATCTGGTGCATTCTGAGACTAAAATTCAACTCGTTTGGATCAGGTGAAAAAGATATTCTCCTCACTCCTTCCCCCCCCCCAAAAAAAAACCAACAACAACCAACAACACACTTTCACACAACAATTGTAACATTGTAATGGTGCATACTTACGTAATGAACCATGTATCCATAATCCAATACTGGCAATAGTAGGATTCAATGCATTGAAGCTCAAAATGACTATTAGTTATCAGGAGTTTTCAGTCAGCACAATTTAACTCTCAAGCCTCCAGTGTTCTGTTCCATCTTCACTTCTCTCCATATCATTCAGTCAACAAGTTATAGATACTGTGATGAAATGGGACGCGGAAAAATAGATTACTTTCGCGGAATTCGTAAGTTCTGTCCACGGAAGAGTCCCACCCCTGATAATGATAGTCATGTTTGCTGTGGGGAATAACGCTGTTAACTTCTCACACAAACAGAGGGAAAAAGACAACACAAACAAGGCCATGTTTAGTTTTCTCCCATGAAGACAGGCCACAAAAATAAATCAGAAATCAGTTACGTACAGATTCTTTGTACAAGTGCTGGTGTGATGAAAAGGTATAGGCGGAGTATGAAATTGAAAGTGACCACAAAATCTCTTGCAATTTTAAAATGTTACCAATAAAAAAAAAGCATTGTACTGCCCAAGATCTTTTCTGGAAATTTTTTTTATTAATGGAAGATTGCATACATCAGTGAATGTTTGAGTTTCGAAGCACAATAGGCTTAATCTAAAAATGAGAACATTTAGTTTTGACAAGTTCTGTGTAGGGTTATTAGAAATGATGCTGCCTTGAAGTCTCCATACTGGCATTCAATTACATGTAATTCAACATCTTACATCAAACCTGGCAATATAACATTGGTACATCAAATCTTTTTACACACTATTTACAAGCATATTCACATTTGGTTTTTCATTTCATCGAAAGAATGCACAACCAGGCACAGACTCACAACTACCTAGTTTTATGCCACATCACACAATCCTTACACATCCCTGCAACTACCCAGTTTTCAAACTTTTGTGCTACATCACACAAATCATCAAACCACTGCAATTACCCATCATACACACATTTCTTCATTCACACACATCATCTTATCAACATCTGAGAGAGTGTACTAAACACGGTCTTAGTGCTGGATTTTTGGCTGCATGCAGTTCAGGGGTTGCTGCTTATGAACCCTTCTCAGTGGACAATTTGTCAAACCAAACCATCAGATGTTCACCGCAGGGTAATAATACTCTCAAACATGCCTGACACAGATTAGAGTTTGTCAAGACAGCTCACCCATTGGTCACTTAAAAACTTTTCTACTCAAAACAATGCCAGGGTATTATTTTGTTGAAAATGAGCCATCAAATGCACAAGTCGGAGAGAACAGGGCAAAAACTGGCACTGGCTTCTAACTCATTTTCTGGCAAGATAGATGGCTTGCACACCAAACATTGAACGATAAAAGCGTCTCCATCCTCCGAGGGAAATGTACAAAATGCTGAAATAAATAGCACTGCATCCACTCCAGTCTTAACTCATTCAGGGCGCATCTAAATTGTCCCCCGTGTTCCCTCCGGGCGCACGATTTTGACCCATTTAAAAAAAGTAATAAACAAATCAACAACACAAGATAACCTTACCTACCTTACATTTTTTCATAGTTTGAAACTTGCTCTTTCAGAAAATATATGAAACATTTGAAAGAACATAGCTTTTGTTATCTTCACATCCAGTCAAACTACATCTTTGAAGCAAAAAAACAAAAACAATTTCTATGTCATGGGTTCATCATACACAATGTCATGATCGACACTTTCATTGTCCGAATCATCACCCAAATCATCGTCCATTGGCACAAACTCGTCACCAGAATATAAAATATCATCTCCACTATCATCATCACTAAGGTCAAGATCAGAACCGTCCTGAATAACAAGTTCTAGCACTCTTTTCAAGTTAATCCGTCTTGTAGCAGAACCATCCGCCATCTTGGAAAAGTCAAAACACGTGGGTTGCACACCGTCAAAAAATCAAACATTATCCCAACAATTGAAGGGAAGGAACTGTTTAAAATGAATGGTACCACTGTAGACAGGCAGAAGTTTACTGTGGGGGTTGTTTCCCTTGGTCAGCGGGGCCGTTCACACCACTAAAAATTTGTTACATACGTCGGATCGTAACATCCGAGGTGCCGGCAACACAAAGCACAGCTGTCGGATTAAGAAGTCTGATACAACGCGAATGAGTTAAGCTTAAAACCAAATTTACTGTATTCAACTCCACACACACTCGCATGCACGGAACACATACACATGCTGTAAGCCTTCCACAGTTCAACATACAAAATGTCATCAATTGCACACAAAAAAGATAAACAAAAGACCCAAAAGATGTAATACGTGAGAAGGGGGAGGGGTAATGGGGTATGGTCAAGAGACAGATACAAATTAAAAGAAACAGGAAAAAAAATGATGACCCACAGCAAGCCTGGTTTAAAGTAAGTACATAAAGTCGTGAAATTCGTGCAAGTACCTAAAACAAACATGGGTTGCTGGTACATTGCACTCATACCTTAGGCTGAAGGGTTTCAATAAAGCTCCCTCAGTAATGTTATAAAAAGTCAAGCTAACCTGTGTTCTCAAAACAGTATCATAATCTAAACATGCATTTCTCAAATGTTCAAATTCAACAATCAGAATTGTTGACACTTTCAAAAGGGGCAGAAAGATATCCCTAAAATATCCCAAGGCCACTCAAACATCGCATTCAGGACCGAGGAACTGACGCAATATACATCTAAGGCGTTACACATTGAATGGGAACAACTTTTGTCATGTGTCCTGAGAAAGTGTGACAAAGCACAAAGAGCCAGTTCACACAAGGTGGGGTCAGATCTTGAAAAAAATAAAATAGGGCTGCAAGAGATATAAAGCAAGATCTGCACTATTTGAACTTAGCATCTATGCGAGTACACACTGTGCACACTGACACACACACAGAGTGAACACACACACAAACACACCGGCAAGATTTCACACATTCCGTAAGGCTTCAACTGTCTTCACAAAGTTGCAGAATGCATGTACAGATCCAAACTAGACTTCACTGTTCAGCACTCCACTGCACACTTCCTTCCAGACAGTATCAACAGCCTGCTCTCTGCCAGTGACATTCACTTAAAAATCATTCACAGAGCATTCACATCCTTCAATCAAATCATCAACTATAACTTTCTGATTCTACCAAAGATTACACACATTCTTCTCTTTGAAATTGTCACACACCAAATCTGGTTACATACATATATAGTCCAAAACGTACCCATCTCTCGTGAAAGATAAATAATTTACTGCTCCAATCAGGCAGTGACTAGTTAAACCGTACATACATCTCATGTAACCGAGCCGTCCCTAAAGGGCTCTCAGCGTAACCATAAAAAGGTTACGCTTCAATGAGTCCATGGCTTTCAAACAAATTACAGCATCTAGTATTTCAAACTTCAACACCAAATCTAGCAAATCAGTAAAAAAAAAAAGGGCAGTTATGTAGACTTGTCAAAATGTTTGCAAAATCACAAGGTAATGTAGTTAAAGTGTCACTGAAACTACAAGCACAAAGTTCTTGACAGTCATAACTAGGTGACAGGGTAAACTGCAAACAACAAACGTTCTGCATAATCCTGTCATGCACAAAAATATCCATAGTGAAATTCATTTCAATTTTGGTGGAAGAAATAAAACAGAAGCTGTTGCAAGACTTGGTTGGCAATGGCACCAAATGGTCCTGAGACCAGAAATTACATGCTGCAAACCCGATTTACTCTGTTTATTTAAAGACATGCACACAGCAGACATACATACACACACCCCCCTCTAATACTCTTCCCCCCCCCCCCCCCCTTCCTCCCCTGGACCACCTCTGGCTTCAACCGTCATCATAATTTAGACGCATTTTATACAATTATTAATTTCAAACATTTTAAGAAGCACATACAATAATATCTGCAAGGCATCTGCTTCAGTCTGGTTACTTCACCAAGCAGACCATGGCAGTGTTTTCGCTCACTTGTCTAACTAATTACAATGGTACCTGTGATGTCAGGCCCCTCTGATGAGAGGACACCTCCCACAAAAGGACACCTCTTGTTCATAATATACCTGTCACGATAGGCCACCTGCAATGTAGGGACACTCCCGCTGGTCCCAAGAGTGTTGGCCTTTTATGGCAGGTACTAACTCCTCTTTTACCTTGCACATTTTTCTGTTCACAATATTGCAAAAGACAGGTACCCCTGTAGGACCTCCTTTTTTTCCTGGCACATTTTCCTGTTCACAATATTGCATCTCAACGCTTTTCCCCCAAGTTAGGCACTGTGTAAGTGTGTGTGTTTAGTTTTCCTGGATGGGTCACATCACAACACACAGCGGGTCCTGGAGAGAACTTTGAGATTTCGTCCGTGCTCAGGTTAGCGGTGATTGAATGAAGGGTGAAGAATTGGTCCAAATAGGCTTTTTTTTATTTGAGTCTCATCTAAAGATCCCTTTGATCTTAAGGATCTTGCCCAATCTCTGCTTGGCTGTGGCTTGTCCCTTCTTGGGTTTCTTGGCTGAAAAGAAACAAGGTATGTATGATAATAACGTCACACACACACACACACACACACACACACACACACAGAAAGAAAACTAAATCTAAACAACAAAATGACTGTGGGTGAGATTAACTAAGTTGAAAAACAAAAGAATTCTGTTCTCACCAGTCCAAGGACAGCACACACACACACACACACACACACTCACAGAAACATGCACATTTCCACCAATTTCAGGGCCAGATCCGGAACCCCACCCCTGGAAAAAGCATGTACCTTGCTTTGACTTTTACTAGTTTTAGCACCAAAACAATGCTGCTCTTAACCCTCAAAACAAGGCCCAGAATGCACCAGATTGCACAGATTTTAACCGTTTTTCAAAAATTTTCCAGGGGAGCATGCCCCCGGACCCCCCCTAGTTCGCGCGCCTGCAAAGCAGGCGCGCGCTTGTGGCTTAGCTGATTTTCCCCCCCAAAAAAGGAGGAACCCTCCCCCTTACAACTCATTTGGTCTGGCCCTGACCAATGGAGGCCTCTTTAGGGGTTTGATTGTTCACTCTTCTGGTCTATCATTCCATTCGTCAAGTATACAATGAAGACATTGAGCCTTCTACTTACTATCACTGCAGGGCTTTCACTATGCAACCTTGGCAAGAATGTTACTCCATAAATCTGGCCACAATATTACTCCACATCAACCCCGAAATACCAAACATTCCACTCCATCTTGACCAGAACTTTACTCTAAATCAACTACAGGGGAACCCCCCCCCCCCCCCCCCCCCCAGTTCAAGACTCCCTCCTTTTTGACTCACATGCGAAGCAAAAGTGAGTCTATGTACTCACCCGACCGGCCGTCCGGAAAACTTTAACGTTGGATATTTCTTGGACACTATTCAGTCTATCAGTACCAAATTTGGCAAGATGGTGTATGATGACAAGGCCCCAAAAAACATACATAGCATCTTGACCTTGCTTCAAGGTCAAGGTCGCAGGGGCCATAAATGTTGTCTAAAAAACAGCTATTTTTCACATTTTCTCTGAAGTTTTTGAGATTGAATACCTCACCTATATATGATATATAGAGCAAAGTAAGCCCCATCTTTTGATACCAGTTTGGTTTACCTTGCTTCAAGGTCAAGGTCACAGGAGCTCTTCAAAGTTGGATTGTATACATATTTTGAAGTGACCTTGACCCTGAACTATGGAAGATAACTGTTTCAAACTTAAAAATTATGTGGGGCACATGTTATGCTTTCATCATGAGACACATTTGGTCACATATGATCAAGGTCAAGGTCACTTTGACCCTTATGAAATGTGACCAAAATAAGGTAGTGAACCACTAAAAGTGACCATATCTCATGGTAGAAAGAGCCAATAAGCACCATTGTACTTCCTATGTCTTGAATTAACAGCTTTGTGTTGCATGACCTTGGATGACCTTGACCTTGGGTCAAGGTCACATGTATTTTGGTAGGAAAAATGTGTAAAGCAGTTCTTAGTGTATGATGTCATTGCTAGGTTTAGTTATTTGACCTTGACCCTGAAGGTCAAGGTCATGTCAAGGTCAAGCATGTGAGTCGTATGGGCTTTGCCCTTCTTGTTAAGACCCTGTTTTCACAGATTTTCTTTTCATGTACTTTTGTGAGAGTCCACAGCAGTGCTGTGTAAATGTACCCCCAGTTTAAGACTCCCTCCTTTCAAGACTTGTTTTTGTTAGATTTTTGAATGGTCATAAAAGGGGGGTTCCACTGTAATCAATTCCTAGCATTCTCCCCACCCTGACCAATTTTGTCTGAACGCAGGTTAAAGACATATCACTCACGTTTAGGTGGAGGTGTGGCGGGGGTGTTGTCCACAGCGCGCTTGACCCCAGGCCTGAAGGCGCTGCCTGCCCCCATGAAATCCGTGGACGGTCCCGGCAATGGCTTGACCTCAAACTCCGTCTCTACGATCTTGCCCTTTCCCCCTGGAGACTTCTTGCCCAGCTTTTTGGGCACCTGTGCGACAAGAAAACACCAGACGATCATCAAATAAAACAAGGCCCCAAAAAATCTCCCTATCCAATTTACCTTTCCATTGAGACCACCTCTCTACAAGGACCACTTTTTGTTGGTCCCCTGGGGTGGTTGTCACACACACGTTCCACTGTACTTTGTTTCATTTCTTGCTGCCCAAAGAATGAACACACCATAAACAACTTGTATTCAGTTGGCCGCTGTCAGCGTGAGTTCGATCCCAGGTTCGGCGGAAATTTATTTCACAGAGTCAACTTTGTGTGCAGACTCTCTTCGGTGTCCGAACCTCCCCCTGTGTACACTACATTGGGTGTGCACGTTAAAGATCCCACGATTGACAAAAGGGTCTTTCCTGGCAAAATTGCTTAGGCACAGTTAATAATTGTCTACCTATACCCGTGTGACTTGGAATAATAGGCCGTGAAAGGTAAATAGCGCCGAAATGGCTGCAATCTACTGGCCGTATAAAATTTCATCTCACACGGCATCACTGCAGAGCGCCTAGAACTGTACCCACGGAATATGCGCGATATAAGACTAATTGATTGATTGATTGATTGATTGAACTTGACTGATAGTTTTCTTTCAAATCACAAGAACTTCGTCATTTCCAATAATTCTATCCCCTCTGTCCGCTTTCGACAAACAATTTGATTCAACAATAACTCGATTTAGCAACGTGTGAGGTTCACGGTCTTACTGAGTGAATCTCACACAGTCGCTCTTCTTTCAGTATGTGATGTCACTTCCATGGGGTTACTTCAGGACTATGCCCTTGCTTCCATCTCTAGCAAAGCGAAGAACTTACCGGTGGAGCCTCAGACAACTTTTTGGCGGTAGCAGCAAGACCGCTTGCAATGGCCTGATTCTTCACCCCCACCCTGTGACTCCTCTCCTCCCCCTTGGTTGGCACTGCTACCCGCGCTGAAACACAGTATCACAACATGTAAAATCAGGACTGCATTAACACTGTGTCTAGTAGCTATGGCTCAGAGATATACATACATGCTACTCACTGGAGGAAAACAGATTAACCACAGAAAATATAGTACTGAAACAATTATCAAACAAAGTTTGTATGTGTGTGTTTATTAATTAAATCACAGTCTGTACCTAGTTGGTTGGTTATTGTGCTTTGAATGTCTCTTCAACTAATATTGCTATCCGAGACCAATGCTAGTTTGCTTCCTTTCTCAAGATTAGATCTAAGGACTATATCTGGTCTATCTATATCTGGATAAAAGTTGGTTCTTGTGTATTTCCCAGTACACATGTGTTAGTTTGAATGCCCAAAGCTATGTTTCCATATTCCGGCGAAAGTCGCTAGTGGCATCGCGTTTTTGTCACCGCCGTTGCTCCGCTAAATGGAAACGTAGCTTTAGAGAATGAGGAATATCTGAACTTGCGACAATCATACCTTTTGAGGATGAAAGGGGAGTTCATGTCAATGCTTCTTATTCTCTCATGTGCTAGGAGACTAGTTCAGCATAACTCTTACTAACAGTTGTTGTCCATATCTACAGCGTTTACATCCCTTTGTTTCTTAGATATTTTTATTTCATTTACTCAATTATCCCAATTCTGGGATAGTGGGGCTGCTCCCTCCCAGTGGAAAGCTAGCAGCAACAAGAGTTGCGCTGCCCAGGTGTGTGCGTGTTTAGGTGTAATCAGCCACCTGCCCTTATGGCAGAATGACCAAGGTCTTTTAAGCGCCACTGGTGACACGGGGGTGGGACATGGATACAGTCTCTGAGTCTCGGCTGGATTCGAACTTGTGACCCTAGAATCACAAGTCCAGTGCTCTACCACCTGAGCTAGCCCTTTGCTTCAATGATTCCAATGGCAAACATGACAGCAAGTGGCAAGCAGACCAGGCTGACATGCAGTGTAAAATGTTTGTCAGCACACAGCCTCACCTTTAGGATTCCAGTTGTCGTCTTTCTCCTGAACCTTGGGCTTGCTGCCTAGCTGTTCATCGTCCGACAGCTCAAACGATGGGTACACTGCAGGGCAAAAGTAAAATCATTTTACGTTTTCTTTTGTCTTTATGTAACCACTATCAAGTCAGGCATACTTATATATACAAGAAGAGCAAACGCTCGATCGAGTCACTTTCGCAGTTCTGAATATTATATGAGGCATCAGATGGACAGGAAGAAATTGCTATTCACAACACAATGCATACCTGAAGAATTCAAGACATACCTGTGACCTTGAAAAAGGTCAAAGGTCACCAAAGCAGACGTCAAAGTGTAGAGGTCACTGGGAGTCACGTTCACATAAAATTTGAGCCCGGTCACTTTTATAGTTTCCGAGAAAAGCCCAACGTTAAGTTGTGTGTTGCCGAACAGAAAAGGCTAGTTATCTCCCTTGTTTTTCTGATAACGTTCGTAAAAGGCTACAGATGTAAATACTTTGATGTAAAGAATAATCCTACAAAGTTTCAATCACATCCGATGAACTTTGTCAAAGATATAAAATGTCTAATTTTTCCTTTGACGCTGACCTGTGACCTTGAAAAAGGTCAAAGGTCAATGAAACCATCGTTAAAGTGTAGAGGTCATTGGAGGTCACGACTAAACAAAATATGAGCCCGATCGCTTTGATAGTTTCCGAGAAAAGTCCAACGTTAAGGTGGTGTCTACGGACGGACGGCCGGACGGCCGGCCGGCCGGACAGACTAACACTGACCGATTACATAGAGTCACTTTTTCTCAAGTGACTCAAAAATTCTACAAATTTGAAGATTAAATCAGGCGTACATATCTATAAAATTCTACAATTTTGAACATCGACACTCGTGTCAGTTTGGAAATGAATTGAGCCAACAATCCCCACTCTACAGAGAAAGCAGCCAGGCTGCAGATGTTGGCGTGTGGCCAAGTGGAAGGATGCTCTCATCCCCTGTAGATGTTGGCGTGTGGCCAAGAGGAAGGATGCTCTCATCCCCTGTAGATGTTGGCGTGTGGCCAAGAGGAAGGATGCTCTCATCCCCTGTAGATGTTGGCGTGTGGCCAAGAGGAAGGATGCTCTCATCCCCTGTAGATGTTGGCGTGTGGCCAAGAGGAAGGATGCTCTCATCCCCTGTAGATGTTGGCGTGTGGCCAAGAGGAAGGATGCTCTCATCCCCTGTAGATGTTGGCGTGTGGCCAAGAGGAAGGATGCTCTCATCCCCTGTAGATGTTGGCGTGTGGCCAAGTGGAAGGACGCTCTCATCCCCTGTACATGTTGGCGTGTGGCCAAGTGAAAGGATGCTCTCATCCCCTGTAGATGTTGGCGTGTGGCCAAGTGGAAGGATGCTCTCATCCCCTGTAGATGTTGGCGTGTGGCCAAGTGGAAGGATGCTCTCATCCCCTGTACATGTTGGCGTGTGGCCAAGTGGAAGGATGCTCTCATCCCCTGTAGATGTTGGCGTGTGGCCAAGTGGAAGGATGCTCTCATCCCCTGTAGATGTTGGCGTGTGGCCAAGTGGAAGGATGCTCTCATCCCCTGTAGATGTTGGCGTGTGGCCAAGTGGAAGGATGCTCTCATCCCCTGTAGATGTTGGCGTGTGGCCATGTGGAAGGATGCTCTCATCCCCTGTAGATGTTGGCGTGTGGCCAAGTGGAAGGATGCTCTCATCCCCTGTAGATGTTGGCGTGTGGCCAAGTGGAAGGATGCTCTCATCCCCTGTACATGTTGGCGTGTGGCCATGTGGAAGGATGCTCTCATCCCCTGTAGATGTTGGCGTGTGGCCAAGTGGAAGGATGCTCTCATCCCCTGTAGATGTTGGCGTGTGGCCAAGTGGAAGGATGCTCTCATCCCCTGTAGATGTTGGCGTGTGGCCAAGTGGAAGGATGCTCTCATCCCCTGTACATGTTGGCGTGTGGCCAAGTGGAAGGATGCTCTCATCCCCTGTACATGTTGGCGTGTGGCCAAGTGGAAGGATGCTCTCATCCCCTGTAGATGTTGGCGTGTGGCCAAGTGGAAGGATGCTCTCATCCCCTGTAGATGTTGGCGTGTGGCCAAGTGGAAGGATGCTCTCATCCCCTGTAGATGTTGGCGTGTGGCCATGTGGAAGGATGCTCTCATCCCCTGTAGATGTTGGTGTGTGGCCAAGTGGAAGGATGCTCTCATCCCCTGTAAATGCCAGGACGCCTTTGATGATTTACAAGATGGTCTACACAGGGCGCAAGTTGGCTTTAAAGGGGCAGTGTTTGCACATTGTACAAACCATAGCTGACTGCTAGACTGATCTGCTGATGTGTAAATGATGGTCTACATGGCACGGCTATTCCCAGGGCTTCATTTCTGCCCCCTTAGCTGCAGGCAGGCCAAGCTATTTGTATCACCTCAACCTTCCCCCACTGCACAGATAACACATCAGCTTGGTGCTAGCGACTGATAAGTTACCTCTGCCAGTAGCGCGGAAGCATTTGGGTGTAACAAGCAAGCGAGCTTAACTGTGTGCTGGCTGCAGCTGTTGAAAGCCTTATGATTCCCTTTGCCTTGGATATTTTTAACTCGCCCTTTCCACAACTAAAATGCAAGCCAGGAACAGCTGTGATGGGAAGGAAGGTACATTCATTCAACCCCAACCTTTACCCTCAAGCTGAGACAACCTCACTCACTGTACTCTCCGTCCTGGTAGCAGTCGGCCATCAGCTGCTCTTCCTCATCCTTGACCCCTCCCTTGAGCATGGCGCCGGGCCGGAAGACGCCCTGCGAGAGGGGGGCGAAGAGGGGGTTGGACCTGCTGCCCTGGCTCATGGACAGCATGCCCTCGATGGCCAACATCTGGGACTGGGAGGTGGGCGACGTCCTGTGAAAGATAAGATAAGATTTCACATAGTCCAGTGAGGTTACCCTCATGGAAATTTGGGCTACTTTGTTCGGACAGCAAGTAGAGTCTGCACAAAGATGACTCTGGGAAATAAACCCCTCACTGAACATGGGGATCATGCCGATAGGGACAACTGGTTTTGAAGCCAGCGACGCTACCGACTGAGCTATTTGTCCGCCCTAAGAAAACACATTGAAAAGATACCAAACTGTTTTCTTTTGAAGCAGGCTCCTGGCACTGTGACTGAAGAGGAAAGAGGTGTTATCAGGGTTGAGCTGCTGTGAACAAACTAACAAACAAACAAACAAACAGTATCTGTAACACAGAAAAAACAACAAGACAATCAACAACGCAGTAGCATGAAATCACTCTAAAATCCTATACTTTCAGACTTTCGGAACACACTTCCAGGCCTCTGTGTTCACGACACCTTTCTTGATAAAAAGATTTCAGAGTGTTCTCAGTAATCAGCCTTCTGCCACCAAACAACACAACCTGTGTCATTATCTGCATATTTCTTATACACTGTATTTACTTGAATTCTTCTCTTCTTCTTCTTGTTCTACTAAATTATTTTCCCATGCAACAATCAACAGAAAAAATGACAAACAATGACCACCACCCTGTAGTTCAAGCACAATAAATCTGCAAAATTATGAATAGCTTACAAGACATCATCATCCACTTTGAAGGCAGTCTCTGTTCCATACCCGCTGGCTTCCAGAATGTCGGCGATAGATCCGTTCAAGCCGCCTCGAATGGTCGGCATCTGTAGACGCCAGGCCAGAGAACCCTCCTTACCCAGCTGTTTGGCAAGTTCTGGCGGGATTTCCTCCTTGCCTTTTTCACCAACTGTTGAAAGAAAGAAAAACAAAAGAAAGAAAATTAAGATTACTATTGGACAATCAAGTGTGACAGTAAAGGGAAATAGAAGGGATGAGATTGTGACCAAAGTAGATGCATTACATCTGTTGCTTGTTTTGTTTGAACTAAGAAATGGGTGTTTTGCAAGGTGTTTTTTTGCACACCACTCATGAATAAAGTCAGCTTTTCAGGCATTGCTATAGCTTTCTTGGGAACAAAGATGCTTGACGTTTTTGTTAAATAATCAAAACAGCTCAGGGAATTCTTCCAGTCAGCATAACTTTTGAACGCAGAATAAAGAAGTAACTGTATAGTAATGATAAAATTTTTTGATCTGAAGTCTCCTGTCACTCAAATGATGTTTTTTTTAATGCAGCTCGTGCTTAACTGTGAAAAGTGTACGGCTTTGCAGGAACATTCAATGACATTCTGAACAAAAATCAAAAACCCGAAGCAACAAAAATTCACACGACTCACTGGACAGCTTGACTCGTAAAGACCCAGGCTTGATAGTAGTGCTCTTGCGGTTGGAAACCGCGGCTCCGGGCGTCTCATCCACCACCAGATCGTCTTTGTCACTGTCCTCATCCTCTTCTTTGACGGCTGGCGGCACTAGCAGCTGGAACCCCACGGGTTTAGTGTCTGCTGCCGCCCCTTTGCTGCCTGAGGGCCTGCAAGAAGCCGTTCTACATAGCAACGCGTCAAAGGAAGCTTAAACTTTTGGACTACAAAATGCTCTTTTACACCGAGTCACTAGTAAACAGTAAACTAGTCAAGTACATCCCGTTTGCTGCCTGAGGGCCTGCAAGAAGCCGTTCTACATAGCAACGCGTCAAAGGAAGCTTAAACTTTTGGACTACAAAATGCTCCTTTACACCGAGTCACTAGTAAACAGTAAACTAGTCAAGTACATCCCGTTTGCTGCCTGAGGGCCTGCAAGAAGCCGTTCTACATAGCATGGCGTCAAAGAAAGTACAGATTCTGGGCTTCAACATCCCCCTTTACCAAGTCTTGGATAAACAGCTGTGATCATTATCTCTATCATAATTTCCATTATGGAAGGATATTCATCAGTCTTTCCTAGCAAAAACTTGTACAGTGGAACCCACCTCTTAAGACTTCCCCATTTTTCTCACCTTACTTTTTCACATCTTCTGCTCATTGCGTCCGTAAATTTGTTTCTTCAAATTTGTGACAGTTCCAAACTAAAGGTTGGTTCTACTAGACTGCAAATGTAAATCTGGTGCAGCGATGAGCAGGACTGTTTGTACTGAACTGATCACTCATCCAAGCTATATTCTGAGCAAACAACCACACAAAAACAATGAATGAAAAGTGTGTTAATCCCCAACACCCCCCCCCCCCCCCCTCTTTATCTACCAAACTATAAAACTTAACAAACTGCTAATGCAGTCTTGAATATAAATCGTCAGGAATCGATCACAATCAAACTAAACTGTACAAGTCTTTACCCTCAAAAACAAGCAGACCTCGAAGATGCCCACTTACTGCACAAACTTTCCGTTGGAGACGCGGAATTTGAAGGGCGCTACGGGCTGCTTCTGTTCCGAGTTATCCCCCACCTCCACCTCCTCCTCCTCCTTCATCTCTTCCTCCTTCACCTCCTCCTCCTTCTTCTTCTTCTCTGCAGCAACAGCAGCACCTTTCTTGTTTTTCTTGCCGCCGGAGCCTTTTTTATGTTTGGTCTTTTTGGTGTCTGGCGGTTTGGCAAGCGCTCCCAGTTTGATTGGCGGCAGTTTTTGGTCCTGTTGCTTGTCGACTAACGCACCGGGTTTGGGGATGCGGACTTTTAACATTGTGGGTGCTGGTGCTTCATCCTCATCATCCTGTAGAGAAAATCAATGCAAGAATTTGAAGGTTTGTGCTCAATATTTAAAATGTAAGACAGACTGTCGTGTTTTAAAGTTGACCTTTTTATCTACTAAATAAATGTTGCCACAGCTGTAACATACAGGCCAAAAGGGATGCAAATTCTCCTTATACACCAAAGGGGTATAAGAGCTCTGTAATGAAACAATTAAGTAATGAAAATGTAAAACCATTAAATCGCAATGACCAACCTCAAAGTTATAAATTTTCTCGAGCTCCTTCTTGTCGATGACGGGGCTTTTTAACCGATCCTCCGTGTGCTGGTGGAGAAGGTCAAGGCCAAGGATCTCTTTGGGGGCAGCCTGCTCCTTTTTCTTTTTCTTCTTGCCAGACTTTTTTTCTGCCTTTCTCTCTGTCTTCTCTGTCTTTCGAGGACTCTTGCTGGGTGATTTCTGTGGAAGACCAAAATAATACATGTGTAAGCTTCAAGGTATAGAGGTGAGAGTCATACAATTCAGATCTGAATAACAGTGATGGATATCATCTCTTCCAAGCAAGTTGGGAGAGCACAAAAATGTCATCTCCAAACCCAAGAGAACAGAGATCAGTTTAGTTTGTGAATCAAAATTAAAAATGGCAGCTGTGAAAATCATTATCATTCAAATGTAATTCATCGGCAGCACTACTAGAAATAGAACCCACAAGACAAAAGCTGATTCAGCACTTATACTTTAATCCACCAACATTTTTACAAAATTGTCTTTTTCCCAACTGAACTGTCCTGATTGAAATTTAAAAATGTGTGAGTTTGTTTGCAGCTTCTTTGTTCAATCTTTATCAACTGAAAGTGATGCATCATATACCTACATGTACTGACATGCAAATACTTTTCTGCGAACAGACACAGATACAGATAAACAGACACACGACAACAAACTGAGCAAGACACACACACACAAACACAGACAACAAACTGAGCAAGACACACACACACAAACACAGACAACAAACTGAGCAAGACACACACACACAAACACAGACAACAAACTGAGCAAGACACACACACACAAACAACAAACTGAGCAAGACACACACACACAAACAACAAACTGAGCAAGACACACACACACAAACACAGACAACAAACTGAGCAAGACACACACACACAAACACAGACAACAAACTGAGCAAGACACACAAACACAGACAACAAACTGAGCAACACACACACACACAAACACAGACAACAAACTGAGCAACACACACACACACACAAACACAGACAACAAACTCAGCAAGACACACACACACAAACACAGACAACAAACTGAGCAAGACACACACACACAAACAACAAACTGAGCAAGACACACACACACAAACACAGACAACAAACTGAGCAAGACACACACACACACACAGACAACAAACTGAGCAAGACACACACACACAAACACAGACAACACACTGAGCAAGACACACACACACAAACAACAAACTGAGCAAGACACACACACACAAACACAGACAACAAACTGAGCAAGACACACACACACAAACACAGACAACAAACTGAGCAACACACACACACACACAAACACAGACAACAAACTGAGCAAGACACACACACACAAACACAGACAACAAACTGAGCAACACACACACACACAAACACAGACAACAAACTGAGCAAGACACACACACACAAACACAGACAACAAACTGAGCAACACACACACACACAAACACAGACAACAAACTGAGCAAGACACACACACACAAACACAGACAACAAACTGAGCAAGACACACACATACAAACACAGACAACAAACTGAGCAAGACACACAAACACAGACAACAAACTGAGCAACACACACACAAACAACAAACTGAGCAAGACACACACACAAACACAGACAACAAACTGAGCAAGACACACACACAAACACAGACAACAAACTGAGCAAGACACACACACAAACACAGACAACAAACTGAGCAAGACACACACACACAAACACAGACAACAAACTGAGCAAGACACACACACACAAACACAGACAACAAACTGAGCAAGACACACACACACAAACACAAACAACAAACTGAGCAAGACACACACACACAAACACAGACAACAAACTGAGCAAGACACACACACACAAACAACACACTGAGCAAGACACACACACACAAACACAGACAAAACCACAATGGGGAAAAAGTCTGTACCTGCACATCCCACTGTTTGACCTCCGCGTTCAGCTCCCTAATCAGTTTTCCATACTGGATCCCCTCCAGCTCGCCTGGTGCGTCTCTTCTCCTGGTGTACTGTGGTGTATGAAATATGGTATTTGACAAATATACAGACATGATTAGAATGTCTAGGTTTCCAAACAAATAAAAAGGACACAGTTTTGATATAATCTTATCTTTCGCAGCTTTTCTGAACTTCAGTACAAAATCATATATAATCCATGTAAGTGAACAAATACACCACACCTACTCAGCCTGCTTTTCCGCTTGACAAATAAGAAAGTGCTGGACAAAAAAATTAAGTTACTGCTCTGAATTCTTGCCTGCATTTTACGCATATATATCACAGCATGTCTAAAGAAACTTTAAAAAAAATGTTGTTTGCAACCTTTTAGGCCATTTCTACCCACAAAATATGTTCGCATATAAGCCAAACAGATACTTGCAAAAACTAAAACACAGTAAAAAAAATTACTTTGCAGAATATTTACCCATGCCACTTTCAAAAACATGTTAAAAATAAATCTAAGGGAGAGGTGATAGAGTAAAAAATACAAGTATGGTCCAGGATTCAACCATTTCTTTGGTCATTTCTGCCAGAAAAAAACAACATCAGGCATATTTGTATGATGTACATGTACATTGTACTAACAAATACTGCACACTCTTGATTTTTTTTGTTTGATTTACCTTTTTTTGTTAAAGTTATATCTTTGTTTCAAAGCCCTCTGGGCCCAAAACAATAAAATACTTGACTTGACTTGATTAAAAACTGTGGAAGTGATACAGAATTAAGGTAGCCTTAGAACAGCTGGACTTCATTTACAGTGTGATCTTTTTCCATAGATAATGTCACGATTACTGGCTCTGATCAGGGCTGAGATTCCAATACACACTGATAATCATTGAGACAAAACTAGACAGACTAGGTACATGAGGTGTTAGCATTTCTAGGTACATGTCTAGTCCAGGGGAAAAAATAATGACAGACTGCTATAAAAACACTAGAAATATGAGCCATTTTCATTTTGATAAAGTGTGCAGTAGTACCAAGGAAAACAAATCCACTATCAAAATATACCCAGGAAGTAGATGCAAAACTGCGGTACATGTACAATGTATCAAAAAGAGCATGCAAAATGTTAGGTGCCATGGCTGAGTAACTACAACTGGCATTAGTACTGCCTCTCTTCCTCGCAACTAGTAGAAGCTCTCTTATAGAATGCACACAAATTAACAAATTTACTTAATTGTCACAGTCACAAACTCTCTTTTACACATCTACAGTCACATCGGTCTGGGAAAAAAGGCATTCTGAGAGCCTCGTTGGGTCAAATAATGACAATTTTCGTTAACATCTGAAAGGTTTTTAGTAAAGTTCCAAGCAAATCGTACACACACAGAGATAGACAAAGAGGGGAATCATACACAGGGGGACAGGCACAGGGGAGACAAAGACTTCTTTTGTGACAGGTTTTACTGTATACATAGCTCTAAGCAGCTGCATCTAGCGGACTAGCAAAGCAATTGTACAAGTTAGAAATTCACTGCTGTAAAAAAATATTTTTACAAAATTAAAAAATCCAGTTGGCTTCATGCAACAAGCAGCACCCTCAGAAAACCTGGACCTATTCCATCTGAATACCACATCTGCTAGAGCTACTACAAGTGTTGGATTACTACCCATGAATAGGGGAAATGTCTAAACATGCACTGTACTAACAGTGAGTAATTTTTCTTCCCTTAGAATTGGCATTACTGTGTGTCACTGTCAGTGCTCCTTTAACTTGCCCACATGGTCTTCAGTTTATATCCGAAAGGAATAAAGGAGGGAATGGAAAAATGTTTTGGAACACAAGACAGAAAACAAAAATTCAGACAACAGAATAAACAGGGGAAAAAGTTAAGAGATGCACAAAGGGGAAAAGTTGTGCGGCAGACCTTGAATAATGTTTCCTCTCAAGTCTGGACAGTGTGTGTGTGCATGTGGTGTGTGTGTGTGTGCATGTGTGAGTATGTGTGTGTGTGTGCATGCATGCATGCATGCATGCGTGTGTGTGTGTGTGTGTGTGTGTGTGTGTGTGTGTGTGTGTGTGTGTGCATGCGTGCGTGTGTGTGCATGCGTGTGTGTGTGTGTGCACGAACACACGCAAGCATGTGTGTGTGTGTGAAAGCATCTGTGTTCATCTATTTGCCTGTCTATTTGCCTTTCGGTGAGCCTGCCTAAGTCTGTGTAAATGCAGAAACATGCATAAATTAGAAATCAAAAGAAGAAAAAGAGTAATGAAGTACACAGGCAATGTGAGAGTACTATCTGATATTACGTTTCCCTGTATAACATGAAAATAACCTTTCCTCTGACGTCAAGCAAACAATGCCGTTTATAATTCAGTGACGAATAGCACGTTTTTTCATTGTCATGCTGCCAATTTTCTAAGACAATCTTCAAACTACCACAAACAACAAAACCAAAGCAAACAAGACAGATCATGATAGCTGAATATCACGCTCAATATCCAACTCTTTTATGCAGTACTTAGTTGAGTTGTTTGTTTCTGAGTCAGCTACGAAAGAGATACAAAAACCAACCTTTCTTAGTTTCACTACATAACAAATTTCAGCTGCAATTTTCTAATAACTGAGTAGCAGTCTCCTGTTTCACCAACAATAAAAGGTATTTGCCGTCGAATATGACCATTGGCATTTGTTGCAACAGAGATAAGCTGTTACCCAAAACCGTAGCTATGTTAACAAAGTTTCAAAAAGTTACCTCCTCACTCCACAAAAACAGAACAAAAAAACCTGCATCCTTTGGCTCTGTTAATGCAAATTATTTTATACTGATATGCCTCCATCCCACCCCCACTACCCCCCCCCCCCCCCCCTCCTACATCTCAACCCCTGTAACCATCCTTCAAAAATAGCAGTTCCACACAGACCCTCACATATAAGGTATGACTGATTTACCAGTGGTGGAAAACATCTGGATACGAACATTTTTCAGTTTTAAACAGAAAAGAAAGATTTCAAAAGAAACAAAAAATTCCAAAATTGAATGATTCATATTCCCAAAGAGAAAAAATAAACTTCATTCCAACAAGTAAAAATATAAAAAAGAAGTCCAGATAATTATGTAGGATCAGCATCTCAATGAGAAAACGGTGCAACAGAAAGAAAGACTGGAGCAAACAACCAAATTCACCCCACAAAACAAACATCACTGCAACGTACACCTCAACCTCCAAGAATAACAAGAATTAAACCATATACAAAGGGAGGGGTGCATGCTACTTGGTAATGCAGCCTGTTGAAAAAGTCTAGACAGAGGTAAATGCAGCGCTACTCTCGCAGTCTAAGCTGAGCATCACAGAACTCCACAAAGAGATGGCCAACTTACGACACATTTGTTGTTCAGCTGTGCCCAGAGTGAACAACAGAGAGAAGAAAGATTAAACCTCTATGCAGCGGCACTACATTATATGTACAGAAATAGCAACACTTGCACATCAAAAATAAAAAAAGGCTTTTCATTCAAAGCCAAAAGCTAGGTCCAACCCCCACCCACCCCTTTTAAAAACATTTTTTTT
Organism: Littorina saxatilis; assembly: GCF_037325665.1. Lineage (NCBI taxonomy): Eukaryota > Metazoa > Mollusca > Gastropoda > Littorinimorpha > Littorinidae > Littorina > Littorina saxatilis. Next base: position 24,755,756 of record NC_090248.1, on the reverse strand, counting down.
ACAGTTTATTTATAAAAAGTTTGCTGCACATTCAAACTTGCTTTGCTGAGAAAACAAAAGCTTTTACGCACTAAAATAAAATAAAATACAGAAGTACTACTACAGTAAATGCATATGCCCACTCTAGGCAATTACTGTTCTATGAATATCCCAAACAGAAGCTTTTCATTTATAAACAAAGTGCCAATAAACACAAATGTAAAAATACTGATACTTTTTAGCACACACGAAACAGAAAAAAAGTTAAAAAAAGATTCAAAACATTTCTTCAGAACACCTCTAAAACAACGTAAGCAAGTTCTAAGTAAACTGCGGAAAACTGTCAGAAAAACATGACCAATCAGAATCCTAATAAAACACCTAGCCAATACAGCACACAAAAGATGCATCAGGGTAACAATGCCTTCACCAATATTAAACAGGCAGGTACCCTCTGAAATTCACATCTGCCATAATTGAATTCGTTCAACAGAGCCTCGGTCAAAAGCACCCCCACACTTCAAAGTTACCAGAATAAAACATGCACAAATATTAACCTGTTAGTGTCATGGATTCAATCTCTTAATGATTCTTTTCTGAAACTACTTTTTTTGTTCATTTATTTTTATTCTGAGTGCTCCTATTATCTGTTTTATTCTTTTTTCTCTGTTTTGTCTCGTCTTTTAATGTGACAGAAGAAGACCTCAGGGTCACAAATAAAGTGCCGTATTTCCCAGCTTCATAATCACTTTGTATTAACAAGAGTACAGAACTGTTTTGGTCTTTTTCTTTCATTGAGGTCAACTAAGGATTATTCTAAACCTGCAAGAGAACAAACCCTCTTCGCTTTGGAGACCAAAAGTCACCTTCAGTACAAAGCACTGTCCTAGTTCACATATTCTTCTTCAGATAAAGCAGATATAAAAAACACACAACATTATTCCAATGAATTAGACGCAACAGAACTACTTACATCCTTCCTCTGTGTCCATTTCTTAAGGTGTTGTGCTAAAGCCACTGTCCCCTCGATGATGTAATCTGGAGGTCTCGTGCCATCTTCTGTACAAGCTGTGAGGAAGAAATGAAAATAAATTTGTGCACAACAAAATAGGATTTGTTTTTGTTGTCGTTGGTGGCGTTTTTTTTTATGTCACTTCATACTTGGCTATTTGGGACCAATTCTTCCTCTTCTTCTTCAGTGTTCCAGAATTTTTCTGGTTACATGTGAGCTTGTTTTGCCCATTTGGGTTCCCCACACTGTACTCTGAGAGCATAGTCAGCTTCACTCCGCTTTCGGTGAGTAGGCATGCTGGGTATTTTCGTGTTTCCATAACCCACCAAACTCCGACATGGATTACAGGATCTTTTCCGTGCGCACTTGGTCTTGTGCTTGCGTGTACACACGAAGGGGGTTAAGTCACTAGCAGGTCTGCACATAAGTTGACCTGGGAGATCGGAAAAATCTTCACTCTTAACCTACCAGGCGGCAGCGACAGGGATTCGAACTCACGACCTTCCGATTAGGAGGCCGACGTCTTACCACCACGCCACTGCGCCCGTCAGGGACCAATTCAAGTGTGTTTCCTTTCTCAGTTTACATGGTGGTCTCCGTGTTTGAAACTAGATGTATTTATATTTAGGTCTATCACAGTAAAGTGAAGAAGGTTCTAAAAAAACATATCTTTTTATCCTTGCTACATTTACTTCAAATCTAAAACGCTACTTGACACTGACAGTGTGAGCATAAAGATCCTGTTTTTTACACACAGAACTAAACCATCGTTTTATCAACAGCAAAAGGCGAATTTTAAAAAAACAAAAAACAAAACAATAACTAACAAAAGCAGAACGAAAGTTAGAAAGAGAACAAAGGGATGGGACAAGAAATGCAAACACAAAAACAAAAACAATCAATGGTAAGTCTTCCCTAAAATTCCCATAGATGAACACTAAATCTACAATGATATTAACCTCAAGAAAAGTCTTCTACAACAGAACGCTATTGCTAAAAACACTGTCTGAAACCCCAATGTCACATTTTCTGTTGTGTGCTCCATTCCTTCACGCTACAGAATACAGAATATTTTACTGCCCTGAGTACCAAGGAGCAAAGCCTAGAGAATCAATTTTGACAGTTTCAACTACATGCACCAGGACTAAAAGGGCTTACTTTACGTTCCCGAAGTGCACACACTAAGTTTGTACCTTTCAGAATGTCCAGTATGTGTTTGGCTGCATACCAGTTGACAGTCTCGTAGGATGGAAAGAGGTACTTCTCAGGTGTCTTCACTCGCCGTTCTATCTCATATGCCCTGTTAAACACACAGTGTTGGCAGTGTTAAAGTCAACAGTGTAAGAGGGTGGACAAAACATCATGCTACAGATCATGAGTATCAGACCAGACTACAGAGGAACCACCCTTTTACGATCTCCATAAGTCTGAGAAAATCAGGTCTTAAATTGGGAGTTATTTTACAAAGGTTATGAGCAGAAAGTCTGAGAAATGAGGTCTTAAATTGGGAGTTATTTCACAGAGGTTATGAGCAGAAAGTCTGAGAAATGAGGTCTTAAAAGGGGGTTCCACTGTACCCCTTTCACTGCAAGTGTTCTTTTCTGAAGCTGGGAGTACAGCCACCAATATGTAACAGGTACACTGTAATCTTCCCATTTAGGTGACAGAGTCACCTCCTTTGTAACAAGAGGGTTAAAGCTGAAGAGTACCAATAAAACTAAGAAGTTGGCTTTTAAAACAAAGAGGGAACACATTGCAGCTTCGATCCATCTTTGACTACCCTGGATACTGTCCCCTGATGTGCGTGTGTCTTTCAACTGTCCTTCCCAAGTCTCCAACTGTGTCTTGCTTTCGACAGAAGTGACAGGTTCAAGGTTTGCAGTCACACTGTGACAACCGCTCGGGCATTGTACAGGGCACGCAGTGGGAGACTTGGTTAGGACAGGTGGGACATGTTCATGCATATCAGGGGACAGTATCCAGGGTTTTAGAGATGCATTGGAGCTGTGTTGTGCCCCCTCTTTCTTTCAAACGCAAATTATAGTTTTATCGGTACTCATCAGCTTTAAACCACTCAACAACATCTGCAACCTTTCATACAATTGACACAGACTGAAATGGAAAGTCAAGGGAAAACTGAACTGCTGTTGTCTCCTACCAGCTGCCTGATGACAGGTTTTACTGATGTAACCGTGTGCCGAAACACTACGATCACCTCGGGAAGCGAAGTCCAATCAAACAGGATTGAAAATGTTAGGGCTAATTTCTTAGCCCTTTAAAAACTGTTATGCAAACCCGAAGGTTTCCATGAACATACAGACAACCGGAAACCACCAGACCCTATCACAAACAGAATTCTACAATACACCGGTGTTGACTTTTAAAGGCCAACAACTCGGGTGCAGAGTCTGCTGTGAAAGGAGCGGTAGCCTCCCCTGTCACACTATGCTAACAATTCATGTTCTCAAACTTGACCTGATGTGATGGTTAATCAACAAGAAGAGCAAACGCTCGATCGAGTCACTTTCGCAGTTCTGAATATTATATGAGGCATCAGATGGACAGGAAGAAATTGCTATTCACAACACAATGAGTCACGTTCACATAAAATTTGAGCCCGGTCACTTTTATAGTTTCCGAGAAAAGCCCAACGTTAAGTTGTGTGTTGCCGAACAGAAAAGGCTAGTTATCTCCCTTGTTTTTCTGATAACGTTCGTAAAAGGCTACAGATGTAAATACTTTGATGTAAAGAATAATCCTACAAAGTTTCAATCACATCCGATGAACTTTGTCAAAGATATAAAATGTCTAATTTTTCCTTTGACGCTGACCTGTGACCTTGAAAAAGGTCAAAGGTCAACGAAACCATCGTTAAAGTGTAGAGGTCATTGGAGGTCACGACTAAACAAAATATGAGCCCGATCGCTTTGATAGTTTCCGAGAAAAGTCCAACGTTAAGGTGGTGTCTACGGACGGCCGGCCGGACAGACTAACACTGACCGATTACATAGAGTCACTTTTTCTCAAGTGACTCAATAAAACACAGAGCACAGGTGTCATAAATATCTATCACACAGAAGTGTCTCTATAAAGAAAGTTTACTTTCTCATTTGCAAGGCTAGTCTGTGACATGCTATAAACTATCCTTGACTGCTCTTTGATCAATCTGATCCCAGAAAATGTAAATTCCATCTGACTTTATTCAGCTTCTATTCACTTCATTTAGTGATTGCTGTTTGAATAAAGAACCACAGAAACCAAATACGATTCGCGTACTGGGCGCAGTAACTCACTCTAGCTGGAGAGGGATGTTGTAGTTGTGTAGAAAGTTTCCTCCAAAGACTAGAGAGTCAATAGGGGTAAGCACTGCATGAATCCAGCCAGACGGAATGAAGAGTGTCTGTCCTTTCTTTACAACAGCTCGCCAGCACCGGTCCACCTGCAATTAGACAAAACTTTTCTTCAGACATCAAGAGACCAAGGAGTATTCTCCTGTTTCAAGCAGCATGAAACTGCAATTTAAAGAGATAACGCCATGCACAATGAAACTACCGATTATGAATTTGTAATAGTGACACTTTTACTATAATGGAAAATCAAGACAAATGCCGCCAAGGCTGTTACAGAGTTACGTAAAATAATCATCGAATATGTCATTCACAGTCACACCCATTTCCAAATTCCCAAGTGCCAGTTCCCTTTTTCCAATGTTTTGCATATACAAAACAATTAACTCTTTTCTCATACATTCTAACCAAAAAATATTCAACCAGAGCTGCACATTACGCAGAATCAACGCTTAGCCCGGACAGAACGGAGAAAATAAACCAGAACAATAAACACCCAGTTCCAAGAATTGTGAGGCAAATCAAGAAGTGAAATCTACAGGTATGTGAGTTTCTTTACCTGGTCTCCAAAGAAGGTTTCGCTCTGTGTGGAAGACGACAGCCAGTTCTCAAACAGGCCTAGGTTGGTTTCTGTCGGACGGATTATGAAGAACACCTTTTCACCCTACAACACACGCAGTACATTTCTTTACACATATTTAAGACATTTTACCATCCATGTCAAATGTTATCGTATTCAGGTTGGTAATATTAACACACAGAATACATTCGTATTTAAAGCATTCTGGGATCTCAGTCACATTTAGAATTTGATCCTCCCCAAAATGATTTTATTAACCATACTTAAGGATCCAAGAAATGTTCTACTATTTCATGAAACATTTTTCATTTACCAGTGTAATAATAACTGATGACATTACCACAGACAGGGTTCGTACAATTTTTTTGTTCTAAAATTCAAGGACTTTTTAAGGACTTTCAAGACCTTCTGATGAAAAAATCAAGCACCCTCTTACCTTCAAAGCTCGCAATGAAACACTCGCTGGTTATTAAAATCCTCTTTCCGCACGCCGATTTAAATCATTTTATGTACAAAAACTAATGATTTGATTTTTGTCAATGACGACAAATTGGTAGCAGACGATGGTTTTGAAGCAGACAGACTCAAAAGGAACTGTAGGTTACTGTTAAACTTTTTCATTGAGGTTATCAAATAATTAATCATTGCAATAGTTTATTGTGGGTGGTTGTTGTGTTATCAGTTTGCAGCATCAGAGTTTTCAAGGACTTTCAAGGATCTTGCCCATTTTTTAAGCACTTTCAAGGCCTTGAAACTGGCCCCTCCAAATTCAAGCACTTTCAAGGATTTCAAGCACCTGTACGAACCCTGCACAGAGGCAACACAAATTTGAAATCTTGAAGCTCTTAGTGTATACATTTTAAGATCATCTGAGAACCAAATACAAAGAATGAAAAAAGAGCAACCAGTGCAACAGAATTCCACTCCAAGACCAGCTAGTCTTCACACATAGTCTTGAAAAGCATGCACTTACCCTCACAACATGGTACCAGACGGACGTGCCGCCAAAGTCGACGTGGAAGTCTGTAAAACTGTCCTTGACCCCCATCAGACAGTACTTCTGCACCTCGGGTCGGTCGGGCACCATCTCGTCCGGCATATCCTCCGGCCACAGGTTGGACACCCAGCTGACCTGCTTGACCACCCTGGGGGGATCAACCAGCTCTGATAACCTGAAATAAAAAAGTAACTATGTTTTGTCTTGTAAGCCAAGTTTGCTTAGTGCTTTCGTTGTTGTTGTTTTATCTCAGTTATTTGTATGCTCGTTTAATTGTGCTGGTTTGAATGAATGAATTTGTAAAGCGCATGGAGCCAATTGATGGGACTTGCGCTATAGAAGTTATTTATGATTATTATTATTATTAAATAACAGTACAGAGAGTCCCCCAAATTTAAAACGTCCTCCTTTTCAAGACCAAATTTGGGGGGAAATTTTTTTGTTTATTAGCCCTGTAAATGTACCCCCATTTTAAGACTCCCTCTCTTTTAAGACCTGATTTTCTCAGATTTTGAGGTCTTAAAAGGGGGGTTCCACTGTACTGGTCTAATATTAAAAAAACCTTGGTCAAGACTACCAATTCTGTAACCTGTAACTACAACAAGAAACTGCCATGAAAATTGAAATGACAAAAATTGGAATATGCATCCTTGGTATGAAATGCAATCTTGAGTGGTCTATTGGCAAAGCTAAGAGTGTAACAGCAAACTATGAGTAGCATACAAGGATCTTAACAATGTTCACACAGCCATCTACATGTCTGTAAAATACACAAACTATACTCATGTCACATGCCGAGCACCTGTGAGAGGAAACAGCAGAGGAGCACAACACACTGGGTAAAACATTTATTTTCCAACAGGATTAAACACAGCTGTGACCAAAACAGACTTTTTTCTTTCTTTAACATGATTCTTTTCAGCCTGCTGGGAGTTGGGCCAGTGGTAAACAAAAACGCCAATCAACTTACGCTGTCTTTGAGAATTCCAGACTAATGACGTTGAGAATCTTGTGACGCTCAGGGCTGTTGTAATACTCTGTCCAGTGACGCATCAGCATCTTGTGATCTTCCTGGCGTGCAACGTCTATGACATCAAGCTCCCTCATGGGACCTGTAATCACACAAGTTACATGTATGTAGGAGAGTTTCCAGTGGGAACATTTTCACACTGAGCATTCATTACAACTTATTTACAGATCCTAAAAATCCAATAAAGGGTATCCAAGGCAGATACTGTACTCCAAATTAATCTGGACCAATCTGTGTGTATTTACAGAATAGTAACAAGCTCAGTCAAGAAAAAGAAAAAAAAAAGGAAATCTTGCACTAACAATTCAATCTTCATTGATCGGGAAGTGGTGGTATGGGTCTGGGGGCGATGCTCAGCTCAGAATACTCGTGAATTTTGGTATACAGTAATACGACCTGCTGCCAGTGCCAAACACAGTGTTTTTTCTCTGGTTAATAACAATCACATTCAATTGAAAGTATTCACAGACACTGTAAAATGTTTAAGCTAAAACAAAAGACCTGTCAAAGCCTGATTTAATGATAAAATTATTAGGTACAGAAAGTAGATTGCTCAGGTTTAAGCTGGGACTTGGAAATGATTTCCACTAAATTGAAGAGATTCCTTGAAAAGTCTTTTGCGCATGCTTTACACAGACAGGTAACTTACCACTCAGGTAAAATAATGTTACACCATTTTTTTTTTTTTGGGGGGGGGGGGGGGAAACATTGACAGTCTTTTTTTTGTGTGGATTTTTCCATTTCTTAAAAGTCTGTACACATTTACACACACATACACATCAAAACTTACCAACTCTCCTTTCAATCTCTTCTATACTGATGTCTGGCGGTGGGACACGCAGACCCAGGCCATCTTTCTTCTCCACCAAGATGGGAGCGTCAAAACCATTTTCGTTGAAATACTCAGGTGTCACCTCGGGACCGCTTAGCCGCTTTACAACTTCATCACCACTTCAGGAAAGAACACAGAAAATAAATTTGGTTGGAGAGAAGAGTCAAAATCTATAAGACAAGGCCAACTTCATCAAGGTTGTGACAGATTTAAAAAACCTAACAATGGAATAGTTTGGTCCGAATCATTTATAGCATTTTCCTTTTCACACAAGCAGACTGAAAAGGACACAAAAATACAAGTACACATACAACCAAACCATGTTCACATAAATGAATCAAATTATTAGCAAAAATAACAAAAAAGGTAAGTTACATAAGCACACTGCAACAAGTTAAACGCTTATCCTAACAGTAACAGAAAGTGCAAATGGAAATCTATACACCTTAGAGTAAAAACAAAATACAGAAAAACCCACATACAGCAAAATTGATTAAAAAAAAAGAGATGACCCACAAAGAGGGAAAACTGTAAGCTTACTTGGGGAATGTTCTACTCTTCAGTTCCTTCATGAAAACCGGTGTACCAGTCTGGACAGCCTGAAAATTCAAACAAAACAGAAACTCAAAATTATGAAAAAAGCAATCACATTCAGTGATTCATAGGTCAAAGACATTCAGTGAATTTGTGTAACTTGCCAATAACGTATGGGTACACACAATGTATCCTTTCAGTTTCACCAAACTCTTAGTCTTACTTCTCTTTAGAGTTGATTCTTTTGAACAATTGATCATTTCATGCCTGTCTGTACAGCTTTTTTTATACCCAGGGCCTGATTCAAGTACATGTACAGTAGAATCCACCTTTTAAGACCCCACAATGTAGGACTCTCTTAATTTTAAAAGACCCTGCATTGTCAGATTTTCTGTTAATAAACACTGTAAATTTACCCCCATTTTAAGACTCCCCCTTTTTTAGACCTGATTTTCTACAATTTTTTTGGTCTTAAAAGGGGGTTTCCATTGTAATGTACACATTACTTCTCTTCAAGCAGCTACTTACCTTGCCATCGTCTTGCTCAGAGTAGTCATGTCGGTGGAAATTGTAGCGTGTCTTCACTGAAAACAGAAGACAGTCATGTGAAGGTTCATAAGACTAAGAGGGGCGGGGACGTAGCTCAGTCGGTAGCGCGCTGGATTTGTATCCAGTTGGCCGCTGTCAGCATGAGTTCGTCCCCACGTTCAGCGAGAGATTTATTTCTCAGAGTCAACTTTGTGTGCAGACTCTCCTCGGTGTCCGAACACTCCCCGTGTGTACACGAAAGCACACTAGACCAAGTGCGCACGAAAAAGATCCTGTAATCCATGTCAGAGTTCGGTGGGTTATAGAAACACGAAAATACCCAGCATGCTTCCTCCGAAAACGGCGTATGGCTGCCTAAATGGCGGGGTAAAAAACGGTCATACACGTAAAATTCCACTCATGCAAAAAACACGAGTGTACGTGGGAGTTTCAGCCCACGAACGAAGAAGAAGAAGATAAGACTAAGAGAAATCTCAAAAGATTTTGTATACGAGGGTTCAGATAAAGTGAAGCAAAGATATATTCTATGAATTTTTCTATGATAGTTTTTAATACTGACAAAAGTTAATTGCTTATGCTCTAATGAATGTATGTAAACGCTTGTAAAAATGATCCCTCCCTCCAAGCCACCACCCCCTAAAATTACAATCAGCTGAATTCAAGTATTCTGTGCATCCCCATTATAAAGTGAAGTCTTGTTCGAATAAATGTAATGAGTTTTTAAATCTCGCATTGATGGTCATGCCTTACGGTATTGCTAACCAAAAGTGCTCTATATGTATTCTGTTGCCAGGTGACAGCTGCAAACATACACTCGATAACAACAACAACGCTTTGAAAGTTGAGCTTTGCTGTTAATCCCTTGATTATCATTTTGTGCACATAGGGTATTTTTCTTCTGTTTCCTGTGAAAGGACATTTTTTGTGGACTGATTTGTGTGTTTTTTCTCACAATTTTTTTTATTCAAAAAAGGTTACATGCATGTACTGGTAGGTTCACAGTATAGGAAAAGCAATTCAGAACATTATGACATTAACAAAAACACATTATGTATACAATGGCAGAAAATAAAGTGTTTTTATGTATACAAAAGCAGGAAAGTGTGTGCAGTTATTCTTGTATCAGATCTGTGTACGCAGCCCACTTATGAATGTATTTGTCATAACTCATTGTAATCTGATGTACATGTTTGTCTATTTTGTGTACATATGCAAGTTCTCTGAAGTAAATGTTGAGAGTTGGTTGGACTTTAGCAAGTCTACACTTATAGACAAAAAACTTGGCAATTAATAATATGTATGAAAACCCTTCATTCGACTTTTGTCTTATTGTCATTGCCAAACAGTACAAGAGTAGCGTTCAAAGCAAGTCGGGTACAATTTGCAAATTTCTCCCTTAGGCAATTGACAAATGCATTCCAAAAAGTCTGCACGCACTCGCATTACCAGAGATAATGAAATATTGTGTCTCTCTCTCGTTTACAAAACTTACACTCATTACTAACAGTCACACCCATGCTTTTCAAAATACTATTAGTAACAAGCACTCTGTAGTTAATTTTTTGTGGACTGATTTTAATGACAATTTTCAATGAAGTTATTTTGTTAATTACTTACAATTGTTTTCTGTTTAATGTGTTCGTGTTGTACTCGTAGCGTTACAAAATAACTTACATGGACTGAATCAGTGAATGCCTGCAATGTGTATTTGTGATTAGGTTTATTCACAAATGAACAAACTTGGCCCTTAAGAATATTAACATTGTGTTTGATTGAAGACCTGAAAACTAAAAGGTCAATGGGCTATAAATAATGCGGAATCAGTGAGTGTTTTTTTTGGGTGTTTTTTAATCAAAATTTGATTGACATCAGGTTGAAGATGTTAAATTCTTATACTTACACACGAGGGGTCCATGATACTTTTCACAATCTGGGCAATGGTAGTACTCAATATCTGCTGCCTGATGCTCCTGTACATTGACACAGCTGCAAAAAACCATTTTTTTGTTTATATCATTCTGATATATATATATATATATATAAATATACATTTTGTTTGTATTGACTGACATTTAACCTCTTCACATCCAGCAACTATGTGTTCACGAAGCGTTACCTGTATTTACCTGTTTTGACGACTTCCAGTGTGTCCTTGATTGATAAATGAATACAACACACACTGTTTTGTTGTTGCTCGTTTGTTGTTCATTGAAATGTTTGTTGCTAAAGGGTTAAAAGCTTTTTCACCTCACCTAATGTTTCTTGCTTAAATTACACAATTACTTTTTCTTCACATAAAACTAACGCAGGCAAATACCGTCAAATGATCTGTGCATGTTTTCTCTTGATAATATTTTAAGAAGTTCTTTTTCAGCAATTCTGGGGTAGATTGTAGCCTTTAAACCATTGCAAAATAGGGCTCATTTGGGAACTGGGGTAGACAATGCAACTTATTTTTCAATTCAAAAGATGCATATATATATAAATAATAACAAAGAGACAAAGTTATTATCCAGTCTAAAATACACATCAAAACAAGTCGCGTAAGGCGAAAATCGAAAATTTTTATCTAAATTTTGATTTGATTAATATACTTACCCGAATCACATGATTAGCATTGACCCACTTCGATGCATAGGTTATGATAAAAGCTACCCCGTCTAGGTATAAGGGGAGCAACCCCAACTAAAAAAGTGACTGCACCAGCATGACTGACACCCTGGGTTACGTCCCATGTAGCCTACTACGTCATCAATGGTGCTGGTCACGTGATACCCCTTCAATCGACTAATTGAACATCAAAAATCGTGCGGGGCAGGAGGGAGGGAATTACCCATGTGATTCGGGTAAGTATATTAATCAAATCAAAATTTAGATAAAAATTTTCGATTATAATTACATATTCTTACGCCGAATCACATGATTAGCAGATAACTCCAACCAGGCGGTGGGTAAGATCAAAGAAGTTCAAACCCACTCTTAAAATCTGGAGAGGCATTGTCCCGCTGCCACCAAAGCAGGAAGGGACCTAGATCCATCGTTACAGATAGATCCATACTGCCAGAAGGCAGCAATGTCTCCCTATTAAACTGATAAAGACAAAAGCCGAGCACCAGTAAGCTGTGTGCAGGACATCATCCAACCTCCCAGACCGTAAAACGGCCGAGGAGGAGGCCCAGGCCCTGGAAAAAGAGCTCGGGCTGAGCCTAGGGGAAAGATAGCCGAAAGCTACGCCAAGGCGGAGGGGAAGAGAATCCCTCGCCAAAAAACTGGCCCACTGCCAAACATCAGGGAAAGAGCCGGTGAGAAAGAAAACATCTAGCTCACTCTAAAACCCTTGCCAGGAACTGGCCCACTGCCAAAAGACAGAACGAGGACCGAGAACCAACCTAAATGACAGTCGCAATGCCGCTCAGGCAAAAAAGCGAAAGACAGCATCAGAGAGCCCGTAAGCTGTGCTCAGCACTTCTTGCCATCTCCTGAACCATAAAGGGGCTCAAGTCTTGAATAACCCGAGCCGAGTAGAGGGGCAGACAAGCTGCCCCCCCCCCCCCCCCTTACTATTGGAAGGAAAAGCCAAAAACCCTGGAAACGACAAGCGTAAGGTTGACCGATCATAAATGAAAAGCACCAACCTTCCCCAGGACCGTAAGACAATCATGCCAAAGAAAAAGCCTTGGCATGGAGAGAGGCCCGAAAGGCCGGAGAGATAACGGTCAGCTCCAGAGAGGAGTGACCTGTTTCCTAGAAAGAGAGAGAGACGTCTGAGTACAAAAAACCAGAGTCAAACTCAAAGAAAAAACTCAGAAGAGACGGTCACCAGAAGTCCACTACCAGACCATGCAGAAGCACAGAGGGAGGTAAACAGAGGAAGAAGCGGCCTACGAAAAGTGTAAGCCGCCAGCAGAGCGGAGAACGCGATGGCCAAAGCCTGATGTGACCGGTGACTCTAACCAAAATGACTAAAGTCAGAGTGATCACAAAGCAGTCTGCTTGTAGGTAAACGAAAGAAAATCAAAAACCCAAAACAGAAACGAGGCTGGAAAGGAAAAACAGAAAACTGTGAAGCTAACCAGCCTTAAGACTCCCTGAACGAGAGTTCACAAGAAGAAGGGCCCGAAGAAATTTCGCGGCCGACCGAGCCCAGAAAATTCCTGAGTCTGGCTGAAAAACCAAACACGTCTGATACCTCAGAACCGAGAATCAGACACGGAACACAACAGGCAAGAGTCCGTAATAGTTGCCAGCGGTAGAAGGGTGACCGTAACAGGCAACCCACCCCACCGGAAGTCGACCCGACCCGCCTCCTGGCAGGATGAGGGAAAAGAGGAAGACACAAAATCTAGAGACACGGAGACCGTAGTCGCCCATGCCAGGCAGGAGACTATTACACGGGCTAAGGCTGAGAGCCGTAACGCCCGTAGACCCGCCATCAAAGATGCTGGGCTGAAAGCCCGCACCAAGAAACCAGAAAATTAACTAGACCTCTACCGAAAGGGGAGGTTTAGCCAATAAAGCTGAGAAAAGTGATAGGCCACAAGAATGACCCCTCACCATGCATTGCTAAAACCAATGCAAACTCAGTAAAATCTGAATGTAACCTCCGAGGCCACCTCAAGTAAACCTTAAGTTTGGACGAAACACCAGAACAAGTCCGATCGCTAGAGAAAGACAGAGTCAAAATCGGCGAAAAGCCCACTAGGACCAAGTCCAAAAGAGTAGACAACAACCACCACCACCAACGGATGAAATGGCTGTTGCACCAGCCGAGGCTGAAAAACCCGGATGCCCTAAAGCAGGCTGTTGTTCCCAAAAAATACAGACTAAGACGTCTGTGCAAGGAAGAACCTCTCCGGATAAACCTGAGCTGAGGACTTAGCCTGAAAAAGCTGAGTCTGCTTAGGTAGAGCCCGTTTTGCTGCTTCAAAGCTTGGAGAGCAAAAGAAGAGACCTGAAGGTCCCTACACATCTATATCTCCTTGGAGGCCAGGAGGCCAGGGAGGCCTTGGAAGCCAGGAGACTTAAGAGGCCAGGAGGCCTTGGAGGCCCGGAGGCCATGGAGGCCAGGAGGCCTTGGAGACCAGGAGGCCAGGAGGCCTTGGAAGCCAGGAGACCTTAGAGGCCAGGAGACCTTAGAGGCCAGGAGGCCTTGGAGACCAGGAGGCCTCAGAGGCCAGGAGGCCTTGGAGACCAGGAGGCCCGGAGGCCTTGGAAGCAAGGAGACCTTAGAGGCCAGGAGGCCTAAGAGGCCAGGAGGCCTTGGAGGCCATGGAGGCCTTGGAGACCAGGAGGCCTCAGAGGCCAGGAGGCCTTGGAGGCCTTGGAGGCCGGGAGGCCCTAGAGGCCAGGAGGCCTTGGGGGCCAGGAGGCCTAAGAGACCAGGAGGCTTCAGAGACCAGGAGGACTTGAAGGCCAGGAGGCCTTAGAGGCCAGGAGGCCGAAGAGAGACCCATCCACCGAGGGTGAAGAACTAAGGGTGTCTCATTGATTCCTCACAAACTAGGAATGGGCGAGGAACAAGTCCCGTCTGTACATGACCGTATGGGCATTGTGCAGAGAGGAAGGACTTCTCCGTTCTAAATTCGCCCTAGCAAAAGTGGAGAAAGCATCCCCTGCGTCCTGCTCTAAACTGAGAGTAAAGGGCGCAAAGAACTCCGTAAAGGAGTGTCTCCGAGATGGAAGCAAGTTCCAAAAGCTGTCTGCCCACTTCCTCAGAGGGGAAGAGAGTCTGCTCAGAGAGCAGGGGACTCAAAACGTTCCCCAAAGAAGAAGTTCCGGCGTGACCGGCAAAGGTGCACGCAGAGGGGCAAAAGACGACAGCAAATTCCGGGACATCTTGGGCAAAGGCAACCTCCTCTGAGCCGCTAATGTCCCGAAGCTGGGAAGGCCGGAGCCTGAAGCCCCTTTCCTGCAGGTCAACGGCCAAACTTCACCCCTGACTAAGAGGAGGATGAGAGGCGTCGAAGACCAAAGGCACAGGAAGTGAGGAGAACGGCAGAACCCACTACCGAAGTGTGTGGTAGCTGCTAATCCGCCTGAGGCAGGGAGCCTGCAAGCCCAAAGGGCACTGCTGACGAAAAAACCAGACTCAAACCAGATGGGACCATAGCAGGTCCACTATCCAGTGAGCCCCCACTTCCGGCCGGAGCCAGAAGCGCAGAGGTCGCGTACGACCACCGCCGTAAGGCAAGGTTCGAACTGAACGTGCCAGTAGCCTGTGCACTAACCAGTGAACCGATACCTCCAGCCGGAACTGGAAGCACAGCCGTCGCGTAGGGCAAGGCTCGAAACCGGACGTGACAGCAGTCTGTACACTAACCAGTGAACCTACGCTTCCGGCCGTAACCAGAAGCGGCGCTGTCGCGGACAACTGCTGAAGTAGGTAAAGGCTCGAACCAGAAGTGACAGCAACCTGAGCACTAACCAGTGAACCTACACTTCCGGCCGGAACCGGAAGCCCAGCTGACGTTGACGACTGCTGACGTAGGGTAAGGCCCAAACCGGACGTGACAGCGGCCTGTGCACTGCCGGTGAACCTACACTCCCGGCCGGAACCGGAAGCGCAGCTGCCGCGGACGACTGCTGACGTAAGGCAAGGCTCAAACCGGACGTGAACGCAGTCCGAACACTAGCCAGTGAGCCTTTTACTTCCGGCCTGAGCCGGAAGCAGCTGTCGCGGACGACTGCTGACGTAAGATGTGGGACGCACCGGACGTGACAGCAGGCTGCGCACGAGCGGAAGAACCACTGCTTCCGGCCGGAGCCGGAAGCCCAGCTGTCGCGTACAACTGCTGGTGTAAGGCGGGGTTCGGTCCGGACGTGAACGCAAGTCGCTCACTAGCCGGTGAACCCCTACTTCCTGCCAGAGCAGGAAGCCCAGCTGTCGGAACCGACTGCTGGAGTACGGAGAGGTTCTGACCCGACGTGAACGCAAGTCGCTCACTAGCAGGAGAACATCCGATTCCGGAAACCGGAAGTGCAGCTGCCGTAAACGGCTGCTGCAGACACCAACCTTGAAGTGGCCGGATCCCCGGAGGGACATGCACTGTTGCGCTACCGCAAGCGGAAGGCAACCAATGCCGGCCAGGAAGAGGAGAAGAAGATCCCCAAGGGACCGTCCAGAAACATCGCGGTGGACAGCAGCCTGGTCCGGAGAAGACCCAGCGTCTGAAGGAGAGAACGTCGCCTAACCCCCAGGCGGGGGGCAGAGCTGGCGACGAAGTCCGCCGAGGCAAACCTCGCGAACGAGGGAATCTATTTCTGGAAATAAGCAAAAGATAAGTGCAGACCCCAGAGCCCGAGACTCTGGAGCCGAAACAGACGTAAAACGACAGCCTTGGAGGCCAAAACGGACGGCAGAGAGCCAGACGGCCAATCGTCCGTAACATAAAAAACGGCACAGAACAACGTAAAAACTTGCCTAAAATTGTGCCAACATGAACGACAAAGGCGTTCTTCAAAATAAGAGGCTGCTGAGGGATAGAGCTTAGCAGGGCCCAAGCCCTAACCCTCAGCCTTAGCTCCCTCTAATTCTCATTAACGGCCAAGTAAGCACCGAGAGAAAAATAATAAAACGACTGAAACTAGCAAAGTCCGAAAGGACGCCAGCCTTTCAGAAGCCAGCAAAGAGGGCAGCTAAAAACCAGTTTAGGAGCTACCAAAGGCAGCTAAACAACTAGCTATACGAAGAGTTAAGCGTCCGAGTACGGACGAAAAATCAACATAACAACAACATGCTAGCTAAAAATGGCGACCAAGGAGGAAGCCACAAGTCTGAAAATAATAAAGTCCGTACAGACACAAACATTTCAGAAGCAAGCGAGCAAAAAAGATAAGCACGTACGTAAAAGCTACCGACGGCAGCTACAAAGCAAGCTACGACAGCGTTAATAGCCCGAACACGGCTAAAACAACAGAAGCCAGCCAACGTGCTAATGCAAATGGCGACCGTGAGGAAGCCAAACAACCGCTGAAAACTTCAGAGTCCAAAGGACATGCGAAATTCACAGCAGAAACAATAAAACATACAAGAAAATATGAACGATCTCACCAGCTGCAAGCCAGCAAGAAGTAGACGGGGGCCGAGGCCGGTGGGTGCCGTAGACACAAAACCAGCCAGAGCAAAAGCGAACACAACCGTCACCCTTGAGTGATAGTAGTCGATTGAAGGGGTATCACGTGACCAGCACCATTGATGACGTAGTAGGCTACATGGGACGTAACCCAGGGTGTCAGTCATGCTGGTGCAGTCACTTTTTTAGTTGGGGTTGCTCCCCTTATACCTAGACGGGGTAGCTTTTATCATAACCTATGCATCGAAGTGGGTCAATGCTAATCATGTGATTCGGCGTAAGAATATGTAATTATAATACAACATTTAGTCAAGCTGTCGAACTCACAGAATGAAACTGAACGCAATGCAATTTTTCAGCAAGATCGTATACTAGTATCATTGTCAGTCCACCGCTCGTGGCAAAGGCAGTGAAATTGACAAGAGGAGCGGGGTAGTAGTTGCGCTGAGAAGGATAGCACGCTTTTCTGTACCTCTCTTCGTTTTAACTTTCTGAGCGTGTTTTTAATCCAAACATATCATATCTATATGTTTTTGGAATCAGGAACCGACAAGGAATAAGATGAAAGTGTTTTTAAATTGATTTCAAAAATTTAATTTTGATCATAGTTTTTATATTTTTAATTTTCAGAGCTTGTTTTTAATCCAAATATAACATATTTATATGTTTTTGGAATCAGGAAATGATGTAGAATAAGATGAACATAAATTTGGATCGTTTTATAAAAAAAATATTTTTTTACAATTTTCAGATTTTTAATGACCACAGTCATTAATTAATTTTTAAGCCACCAAGCTGAAATGCAATACCAAAGTCCGGCCTTCGTCGAAGATTGCTTGGCCAAAATTTCAATCAATTTGATGGAAAAATGAGGGTGTGACAGTGCCGCCTCAACTTTTACAAAAAGCCGGATATGACGTCATCAAAGGTATTTATCGAAAAAAAGAACAAAATGTCCGGGGATATCATTCCCAGGAACTCTCATGTCAAATTTCATAAAGATCGGTCCAGTAGTTTGGTCTGAATCGCTCTACACACACACACAGACACCACAACCCTCGTCTCGATTCCCCCTCTATGTTAAAACATTTAGTCAAAACTTGACTAAATGTAATGACATATTATCAGTGTTCAGATTTGTACTAATTTATACTGAAACTAGTGAAAGGCTACCTCAACAATTGTTGTCAGTGACTAGAGGTCAAAGTCTGTGAACAAAGGCTGGCAGGGGTAAACACAACAACAACACCAAAACAACCCAAATTATTCATCAGACGTAATGACTCCCACCCATGTATTCCAGACAAAGGTAAAATCATTTCTCCAACTGTCTTCTATTATCAAAGAGCAACGTGTGCACTTTTTTTTTTATAGAATAAAAAAATAACATCGATAAAACTTAAAATGATGAAAATCGCAAAGCAAATCATAAGGAGCGGATACATGGTCTGCCTTCTGGTCGGGTTTGTGATTTTCAGCTTGATTTTTTTTCTCTCTCTCTCTCTAGCCCTACATTTCCATTACTGTAGAAAAAGAAAGGCCACGGCAACCAGATAATAGACTGTGAGCACATCACTGCTACACAGTATGTGTCATTTTTCTTGCTTGCAACTTCAAGGCACGCGACAGGACCGCTCCGCTTCTCCGCGAAGCATACGCTAAGCGTTGAATGCTGCGTGAAAATATGTTCGTAGTGCCGTATTTCTATTTTTTTTTTAAAGGTGCATATATATATATATATGCATGTATAGATAAATGAATAAAGAACACAGTGTCGAGCGAACCATAAAGTGAATTTGAAGCATTTGAACGTATATCTTTGACTTTTTTCGGTGAGGCGACCAGCCCTTCTGTATTCTTACTTGTTTTGTCACGCTGCAATTTTTTTTGAGGGGTGGTGTCTAAGAAATGTCCGCACCGCTGTATTTGTGCACACAGTTTTAAAATGAGGACATGTTTTTGTACATAAATGAACAAAGAATAAGATGGTGAGTGAACCGCTTTAAAGTTTGCGATATCCTGAGTAGGGCTACACAAATAAAAAAGGGCAATTTTCATTTGGTTGTAGATCATCTGGTGAACAAAACTTTGTTTTGATTTGCATATCAAAGGAAAGAGCAAAACCTAATCTAATAGTTTGCAAGGTCTAATTGGCTTCCATTCGATGACATTTGTAGCCATAGGACATGTATAAAGCAACATACCCGATTTCCGTTCAAGTAAAATCTGGTATCAGCACAACGGCAGGTGTTTTTACACTTCCACAACACTTAAAGTTAAACCCAAACTACTGCATCAATCAACATAATATTTTTGGAGATCTCAGATGTCATTCACTCCTTTAGTTTCAGACAAAACAAATTTTGAACAAATAGAAAGTGTGCAACCCAACTTCCACAGAGCTCCAGCCGCCTGGGACCACATAAAGCGGTCAGATGAGCATAGGGTTTGGCATTTCTACTATCAACATTAGGCTATTTATATAGGTAATCTGCACACCTGCAATCGCATCAAAACCCTAGTTTTCCTTGAAATGTGGCATGTCTTCCAAAGGACTTACTGTGAAGAGCAAGCTGAACCTGCATGTAGCTACAGAGGAAGCAAGAATAGTTGCTTCATCAACTAACACTTTATTTAGATGCACGTCATTTTGCTTCTAATTCTATTTTCTGTTTTGAGTCTGAGTCTCTGACCAAGCCAGTTGACTGAGTTGTAATACTAATAGTACTGTAGTGCATTGAAACATTTATATTGCCCGACGTCGATTCTGATGTCATTGGTTACAATATTATGGCTTGTTTCAATCACAAAGAAAAAAACGACAGCAATGAGTGTGTAGACATGTTCAGAAAACTGGAAGTGGACGAAACACAACATTGTTTACTGTGAAGTGAAAGACAAACGGGGAACTGGGGAAGACTAAACGAAGCAAATGTTATGCAAAATCAAGAAACTGCCTCGTCAAAATACACATTCGACCATATCCTGTGATGCGGATCTTACCTCCCATGATACCAATCCTGACATTTGTCACATTCGATCATAAACTGTGTTTCATCATAAGGTTTTCTGCAAAGACAGTAGAGTGTCTCTGCATCAGACGCCATTTTGAGTACTCTTTAGGTACAAAGCATTATGGGTATTTCCGGTCTGACTAATTACTGCGCGACCACGCGCGGCTCCGCGCTACCTCAAACTAAAGTATTTACATGTAATATGTTTGTTGTTTTAGTATCTTCACAGTAATTTCTCACGTTGTACCAAGTTTTATATTGCAATCCGTAAAGAAATTAAGGTTTTTTGTTTTGATCTAAATAATTAATTATTTAAGTAAATAATTCATTATTTAGCTAAATAATGCATTATTTAATAAAAAATAATAAAAAAAGAAGCTTTTAATGTTTTAACATTGCTGAAATACAGCGCTTTTTGTCATGGTACCCCTCAAAATGGACGCAAAAACCTCTCGTTTTCTACTGCTCATGCGCTCCACACTTGCATCAGTAGAAATGACATAACACAAGAGATACGCAAGATAGCAAAACAAAACAACCTGTTCTTGATCAATAAGTAATTTTGCTTTCTCCTTATATGTAAAAATTGCCAAGTTACGCCTATTCTAAAATTTTGTCGATTTCTTAATTGGTACATGACGTTTTTGTCAGGTCGATTTTGGGGGTACCCTTACTTCGGCGGTGGTCACGTGATATCTATAACAGAAATCTTTGATCCGAAAAGTGTGTCAGATAGCCAATTACTGAAGGTCCTTTAATGGCATATAAAAATTGAATGAAATGACACGGGAATGAATGGCTTTGTTGGGGTATGAAAACAGGTGCAATAATTATTTTGCTCAGTTTAGTTGATTTTTTTTATTACTTTGCTTCATTTGGAACTAAAAGCCTATTGTGAATGCTGCATGGCAGCAGTGATGCATTACACCATGATGTACATGTACTGTACTTAAAATGTGTGGCTTGTTACCAGAAGATAGGATAACAAATTAAAAATTTGTCTTACTTCCATAATTACATTTTAACATTTGAATCGCACTCCAAATCACAGTATTCAAGATCCAGGGCTAAAGATTGAGCGCAACTGTAACATGCCAAAATGGAACCAAATACTATGTTTTACAATTTTCGCATGTAATCAAACACAAAGTAAACTGCCCTAGAGAGAAAAAAAATGTACACTCATCAAGACTGCTCGACTTTCATGTTGATTTTTGATGTTGTTAGCCGGACCTGATAAGGTAATTCCGCCTTGCTTACATCATCTTTTCCCATCTTACGCTAATTACTTACCAGGACAATAATAAAAATTCATTTGTCACAAATTTGCAGTCTTCAACTCCTTGACAGAAAATCATTCAAACTTGGCAATTTTCTAAATGGATACATGCAGAAAGCTGCACTATCCCTTTAACTTATAAGAGTCTGCACAGTACTGATTTGAGATGCCCAGTCTTGTGTTTGAATTCCTTATTATCAATTTTGTCTGTGGAAATGTTTTGTGAAAGAGTTTTTCCAGCATTGTATGGAGGTTAAATGTATGTGCTCTGTTGAACAGACATGTCTGTCTGCATCTTGAACACGCGGCCAGTACCGTGTAACTGGCCTTGAGACCGATCGATTCAAGGGGGGCAATCTCAGTCATCTGAAAGAGGGAAATCCAAACGCAATCCGCCTTGTTCGATTTTATGGGCTTGGACGATAGAGAAAAATAAGAAAAGCAAAAGCTGGAGTCCAGTCTGGACGAAACTGCTATCAAGAACGCAGAATTGATTTTTTCTGAGTTTTTATTTTAGCCGTAAGCGCCATTTCTCATTTCGAATTTCTCATAACTGCTGGCGGCTGCAGTGAAACCAACAAAGGGGCCTCACTCTGGAAGAGTTTCCTGCTCCGATAAACATGGCGCTTACGGCTAAAAAAAACTCAGAAAAAATCAATTCTGCGTTCTTGATAGCAGTTTCGTCCAGACTGGACTCCAGCTTTTGCTTTTCTTATTTTTCTCTATCGTCCAAGCCCATAAAATCGAACAAGGCGGATTGCGTTTGGATTTCCCTCTTTCAGATGACTGAGATTGCCCCCCTTGAATCGATCGGTCTCAAGGCCAGTTACACGGTACTGGCCGCGTGTTCAAGATGGTCTGTCTGCAGCTATCTCTGTGCTTGCCTCTATACATGTACTTGTACATGTATAGATTTTTCAATACATTCTGTGCATGCCTCTGTACTTGTACAGATTTTTCAATGCATTCTGTTCAACTGCGTTACTTTGTTTGTTTGTTTGTTTGTTTGTTTGCTTAACGCCCAGCCGACCACGAAGGGCCATATCAGGGCGGTGCTGCTTTGACATATAACGTGCGCCACACACAAGACAGAAGTCGCAGCACAGGCTTCATGTCTCACCCAGTCACATTATTCTGACACCGGACCAACCAGTCCTAGCACTAACCCCATAATGCCAGACGCCAGGCGGAGCAGCCACTAGATTGCCAATTTTAAAGTCTTAGGTATGACCCGGCCGGGGTTCGAACCCACGACCTCCCGATCACGGGGCGGACGCCTTACCACTAGGCCAATCGTGCCGGTCCGTTACTTTGTAGGCGCAAGAATATGTTCTTTGAAATGTTCTCAAGCTATTAAAAGTCACACACATGCAGGCACACACATACACACACACAAAGACAGAAACATTTTTAATCATTTTTATCCTCAGTTGTTTTACCATAGTAAGTCAATGTTAGCTGGTGCAATGGCAAATGTATCGTACCTTACACACGAAACGTTTGTTCATCAAATGAAATAAAATCAACAAGAGATGAGTGAGTGGCAAAGCAGCTGACGTTCAGACTTCATTGTGACACTGGTCTCTCATTCTGTACACAAAAAAATGATGAGCAGAGAAAGAATTATACAGCATTGCACACCACAGTGCATGTCCTTAATCGGTGCGGTATCTCACTACCTTGCGCAGAAGGAGGTGCATCTTTGTACACGTACATAGACATGCCGCTTGGACAAGACAAATGTAACATGACAAGACAAAACGTAACAAATGCGACGTAACGAGACATGCCATGAGCGCGTTTTCTTTCAGAAGAACTTCCACTATCGCCTTTCGCAGAAGGAGGTGCATCTTTGTACATGTACATAACCATGCCGCTCGGACAAGACAAATGTAACATGACAAGACAAATCGTAACAAATGCGACGTAACGAGACATGTCATGAGAGCATTTTCTTCCAGAAGAACTTCCACTATTGCCTTTCCAAAGGTAGCCATGAGAAACAGAATCAAAAAGCATGAAGATGAATGCACAAGGATTGTAATACTTGGTAATGCCCACAAACAAGACACACCACTTGTTCTACACAGACAGGTAAACTGGGACAACATCTAAGTGCTACACCATGAAAGACATTTCAAAGCTCAACCTACGCCTGATTGTTGTACTTGTTGATCAAATCCTGTACATCAAGAGTTATATGAGCACACACATTTTCTGCTGACTGCGACAGATGTTACAGGACTGAAAGCCAAACAAATACAGCAAAAGATGTTCACATCAAATTGCGTTGATAATCAACTGTCAAAAATGTAAGCAAAGACCAAAAGGTGAGAAAAAGTGCTTTGAGTTTGTTTTAATGACATGGACTTAACATTTGGCTTTCATTTTTGTGTTGAACAGGCAGCTCTTCAGCCAGTGTTCAGAGCAGTCTAAGCTAAAAATGATAAATCCTGTACAGGTCCACTTTACAGGTACAATTGGTTCACAGTGATATAAATAATGCATGCATTAAAAGACAAAGGAATGATATACTTGCTCCCTTAGAGAAATCCTATGGAAAAAAAGTGTAGTCATTCACAACTGAAGCAGAACTGTGGCAGCAAGGATATAACCACAAGAAAAACAGACATTATATTTATAATAAGAAATTTCCACAAACTTGAAGGAATGCATGATTGTCTTCAATCACCAATAACACTTTGTTTATTTCATGCTTTATAATGAGATGTCTGCTCAAATTCACAAATTCTCTAAAATATCATCATGTTCTTAACCTTTCACACACAACACTGCATGTTTCGTAAAGTCAGTTCTGTTTCTATTTGCTTTGCGCTTTTAAGATGGAACAAAGTTCAGTACACTTTTGAACAACATAGCCCTACACAGATGAATGTCCCTGAAAAGTTTTCATTAGAACAAAAACACAGCCAACACTTACCAATAGTTACCAAAACATAAGCAGACTGCATTAAGGAAAATGTACATGACATCAACATGACAGAAGAAAGTTATCAAGACAGAGAGGTCAAAGAACAGCATGGATATTTAAAAGGAACTACCGTACTTTCCGGGTCATAAGGCGCGACTTTTTTCCTCGAGTTTGACCCCTGCGTCTTGTATAACGAAGCGCCTAATCCGTGTATGAAATACGAAAAAAATCAAAGAGACCGCCTGAGTACCAGTCAAACAACTTGTGATAATGCATGTTTCAGCTACTAGGTACTACCCTGGCCAAGTTTCCTCTCAAGACATCAAAGAGACCGCCCCATAGGTTAAACTCGTCACTGACCCCGGTGCAGGAAGTGTTTCCTCTCTCAGATCTATGACAGGGGAACCACCTCTCATAGCAAAAACTGGGTCATTGACCCCTGGGAAGAAGGTCAGTGTCTAAACAAGGCAACCCAGCTATCACAATGGACCTGCCTTTGATCTCGCCGCACACACAGAGCACACAATCATATTTCCACTCTGTATTCTTCCTTTGATGTGCGGCTTATTTTCATTCTTCGACCGTTTGTTACCGGTATACTTTTTTAATTTTGGTGCGCCCTATCGGCCCCCTGCGCCCAATGGGTGACTGGATTACAATTTTGTTTAAAAAGAAGGGGGTGCGCCTTATGCGCTGTAGCGCCTTGTAACCCGGAAAATACGGTACGTGGGAAAGTAGCAAAAGTAACAAAATTATTAATCATTTCTTCACAACACATCCATAGACAGTACACAATTTGGTATTCATAAGACTATTCTAATGATACTACGTAAATATTAACTCGTTAACGTTAACAAGGAAAACATGCAATACAGTTATGTAATTCCTGCAGGACGCTATCACAGCTACCTCAGTTATAACCTCAGTTCTCAGACCACTCTTGAAGTGAGAATTACAGGAGGCAGAAACAGGCATTACAAAAAACAAAAATAAGTCCAGAATTTCATCTAATCAATGTTCTAACCTTTCCCCGATATTCCATTGGAGGTAGCTCACACAAGCTTGCGTTCAAGGTGACTACTTATCTGAACACCGTCAGGCTTTCGGCAACAACCACAAGTGAACAGCAACATTAAACTTCAAGCACAAAAAGGGACACTACAGCTTGGAGATAAAGGACACGATGGAGTAAGAATTGTGAAATGGTCCTGGGAAAATGAAAATAGAGACACGAAAAATTGCAGCACATATAAATTGTTCATGACTTGTTTCTTTCCGCCGAGCCTAATTTCCAGTACTTTCGTCGGTGTGCTTGACTTTCGAGAAGTCAAAGTCCTGGCCCGTTATCCTCTTGTAGGTTTTAACTACGTCATCACAGGTGGTTTCAAAGTGTGTAGTCGCATCGTAGGAATTGGTGATGAACACCTGTAACAGCCACAGAAATTAGGATGAACTGCATGATTCTTGAAAAGTCACAATAACAATGTCTACACACACACACGTCTCTCCTCCACCAAGAAAATCTTTTAGTTACAGTAAATAAAAGCTACTTGCCTTGAACTTTAGAGGCCTCCTTATCCTAATACTATTTTGGACAAGTAACAGGACACTTTTTGTTGTACCTTTTTCTGATTACATGATCAAAATAAACATGTCCCAACAGGCCACCAGCATAGTAGGAACACTTTGGGAGTGACACAAGTGTCCTTTCATTGCAGGAATCACTGTACTTACACGGCACAAGTTTGGCAGAACAGAAAGTGAAACATTATTCTGTCTTTTGAAGACACACACACACACACATGGACACACAAAGGCATGCACACAGACACATACACCTACATACTACCAGCCAAACAACTCCAGTTCACACATTGAGCGACATACCTTGCTGGTTGAACCATCATCTGTTGGCTCCATGAGGTCAGACACTACAACAAATCTGCAAACAAAAAGAGAGGGTAAAAAGTGCTTGCAAGAATGAGTTTCTGAAATACATGTACAGACAACAATCCTGATGACCTGTGACAACAGCCACAATTAAACGAGCAGCATAAAGTATAAGCTTATAACAAAAACCAACAGAGCAAAATACAATAGAAAGTACAGTAAGATTTGAATCCAAGTCAGACATTACTTGACCACTGACATTTACAATCTGATCAACCATGTATCAAACACACATTTCAGATGTAGTAAATGTTTTAACAACTTCACAAAACATAAAAACAGCAGTAGGAAAAAACCTGCAAAGTCTGAAAGATCAACACTTCTGTCTCAATAGAACCCCCTTTTTAAGGTCTTAAAATGGGGGGGGGGGGGGGGGGGGATTCCACTGTATTAGTATTATAAAATATGTCTTTGCTTCACTTTAATCTGAACACTCGTATACAAATCTTTTAAGATGTTTTCTCATGAACCTGCACATGACTGTCTTTCACTCTTTGGTTTTCAGTGAAGACACGCTACAATTTCTGACCACTGCCTAGGTGAAAATCAGACTTACTTTTCTTCAATGGCTCCCAGAAGGTCAAGGCCAGGCTGCAGCTCAGCCTCTGGGTTGCCGGTTTCCACCGTGGTGCTGACTATAGCCAGGTAAAAGCCCTTGGCACACACCTGGTGAGCGTCCGACACCACGCACACGTAGATGTCTGCAACCACCATTGTTCACAGTTAATGACAAACCACACCTAATTCACAAACCAAGACCTCTCTTTTTGATCCTCTCTTCCAAAGTGTCATTTCTGAAGTCAAAAACACAACAAAGTATGAGAAGACGTCATAATGCGAAGAATGGCATAACGTAATTTTTGGGAGAGTGTGTCAACCACGGCACAGGTTATAAAGGAGGACACTGATTGATTCTTGATTTGTTTGGTCCCTCGAACCCCATAGGGTAGGCACTAACTACACAGCAAATTATTTGTACATCATATCCCAATCTTCCTAATAACGTAAGCTATAAGCTATGCACAAACACCCACATACACACACACA
The DNA here is from genome assembly GCF_037325665.1 of Littorina saxatilis. Classification (NCBI taxonomy): domain Eukaryota; kingdom Metazoa; phylum Mollusca; class Gastropoda; order Littorinimorpha; family Littorinidae; genus Littorina; species Littorina saxatilis. Next base: position 24,728,602 of record NC_090248.1, on the reverse strand, counting down.
GTCTTACCATCTTTCCTTTTGATCTGTCCTTGTGGAAGGATGATTTGAACAGACGCTGCATCCTTGGTGTTATTCACTGGGTGATTCAGGATGCAGATGGCACGCACAACCTGTACGCCAAAATATAACAGGTCTTATCACACTCTCAAGCCTTTTTTTTGGCTCACGTAAGTGTAGCCAATGCGATCGTAACTTTGTCTGTCTGTGCGTGTGTATGTCTGTGGTAGAAACTTTAACATTTGACTAAACACTGAAATACTCATTTTACCTGGTTATTATTCAAGCAACAGCTTCAAAGTATTGAAGCAATAATCAACATTTCGTCGGCACGTATGTAGTTATGTATCCAAAGAAAACGGGTGGTGGGGGGTTTTGGGGGGGTAAAAACAGGTGACTGGTTTGTGTCGTGTTTGGTATGTAGACCAGGTCAGGGGTCAAGGTTAGGTCAGATCGCGTGAAGGATTGTGGTATAGATACAGTTATCACCGAGCTGCAGTTCGCTGATTCGGAGAAGACGATTTCACATTGTTCGGTTTCGTAGCTTCAGAAAATAGACAAGGAAGATACCAAAGACGATTTCCTACAGGTTAATCTGCACAGCGTGTTTCCAGTGTCTGCGCGAGGAAGCGCTGTCGAAAGCGCAGTGTCGATCTGTCCATCTGGCAGTCGTGTCCCCGGCCGTAAGTAGACTACAGACAGACAGATCTAAATCTAGTGTCTCGCACTCTTGCACCGTGTCACCTATGCTTTCTGTGTGTGTGTATGTGTGACGGAGTGATTGAGTTTGTGTTACTGTTTGTCGATTTCTTACGTGAACCTTGAAGGCTTCGCCTCTTGTCTTTAATATATCTTAACTTCTATTGTTTGAAAATGAAGGTCCCTTTCATAATTTGTACACAAGTTAACCTCAATAAAGTTTAGAAAGATATAGAGTTCACCATGAAAAATTGTGAAACAACATACAATAATACAACGGAAAGTAAGCCACTCCATGCATCACAATGTAAACTTTGCATACCAAAACCTACACTTCATCATGTATTCATAAAGCTTTACTGGCATCTGTGAGCAAAGTCCCAAGAGTGTAATTCAGTGAATTATTCACAATCCCTTGGTCTGAAGTGAAACCATTCTCACCTTGCCGATAACTTTGCACTTCTCTTTGGCATAGGACGGGTCGCAGACAACAGCGTCACACTGAGCCATGACCCCTTCGGCGTCCTTGACCCCAATGGCCTTGCCTGTCTCGTCGTACACGATCTCACAGTTAGGCTTGTCCAGCATGTACGTTCCTCCGTAGATTGCACTTAGCCTGAAAACATATAAACAAGAAGGGCAAAGCCCATACGACTCACATGCTTGACATCAAATAACTAAACCTAGCAATGACATCATACACTAAGAACTGCTTTACACATTTTTCCTACCAAAATACATGTGACCTTGACCCAAGGTCAAGGTCATCCAAGGTCATGCAAAGCTGTTAATTCAAGACATAGGAAGTACAATGGTGCTTATTGGCCCTTTCTACCATGAGATATGGTCACTTTTAGTGGTTCACTACCTTATTTTGGTCACATTTCATAAGGGTCAAAGTGACCTTGACCATATGTGACCAAATGTGTCTCATGATGAAAGCATAACATGTGCCCCACATAATTTTTAAGTTTGAAACAGTTATCTTCCATAGTTCAGGGTCAAGGTCACTTCAAAATATGTATACAATCCAACTTTGAAGAGCTCCTGTGACCTTGACGCAAGGTAAACCAAACTGGTATCAAAAGATGGGGCTTACTTTGCCCTATATATCATATATAGGTGAGGTATTCAATCTCAAAAACTTCAGAGAAAATGGGAAAAATGTGAAAAATAGCTGTTTTTTAGACAACATTTATGGCCCCTGCGACCTTCACCTTGAAGCAAGGTCAAGATGCTATGTATGTTTTTGGGGGCCTTGTCATCATACACCATCTTGCCAAATTTGGTACTGATAGACTGAATAGTGTCCAAGAAATATCCAACGTTAAAGTTTTCCGGCCGGCCGGCCGGACGGACGACTCGGGTGAGTACATAGACTCACTTTTGCTTCGCATGTGAGTCAAAAAGCTTACTCACCAAAAAGTATCGTTAGTACTTTCATGTATAACAAGAAGAGCAAACGCTCGATCGAGTCACTTTCGCAGTTCTGAATATTATATGAGGCATCAGATGGACAGGAAGAAATTGCTATTCACAACACAATGAGTCACGTTCACATAAAATTTGAGCCCGGTCACTTTTATAGTTTCCGAGAAAAGCCCAACGTTAAGTTGTGTGTTGCCGAACAGAAAAGGCTAGTTATCTCCCTTGTTTTTCTGATAACGTTCGTAAAAGGCTACAGATGTAAATACTTTGATGTAAAGAATAATCCTACAAAGTTTCAATCACATCCGATGAACTTTGTCAAAGATATAAAATGTCTAATTTTTCCTTTGACGCTGACCTGTGACCTTGAAAAAGGTCAAAGGTCAACGAAACCATCGTTAAAGTGTAGAGGTCATTGGAGGTCACGACTAAACAAAATATGAGCCCGATCGCTTTGATAGTTTCCGAGAAAAGTCCAACGTTAAGGTGGTGTCTACGGACGGACGGCCGGCCGGCCGGACAGACTAACACTGACCGATTACATAGAGTCACTTTTTCTCAAGTGACTCAATAAAACTTGGTAATTATCATTGATCTCTCTATTGATAGAATGTGCACTGTTGAGGACATGTTGCTGGATTTTCTTCTTCGTTCATGGGCTGAAACTCCCACAAACACTCAGTTTTTTTGCATGAGTGGGTTTTTACGTGTTTGATCGTTTTTACTCGGCCAGCCATACGCCGCTTTCGGGGGAGTTGCTAAATCAATACATAAAACAAAGCTGAGAAAAATAACTACAATTTGCAATAAACATAACCAAGTGAGGAAAAGCGCTTATCCCAAGATCCTAGAAACTAAGGGGCGTAAGTGGTCCAATTATGATGAAAGCTATTTGTTCATTTCAAAGCTTCCGTATTCTCTCAGGTGCCAGGAGAAAATACCATTTGTGATATTTAATCGCAGAAAAACACACTGATTTGTCAAAATTCACTTCTCTCGGTAAAACACTCTTTCATATATCAGTGAACAAGCTGAAGAGAATAGACAACCCTGTTCTGCTTCCTTACCTAGCGAAGCCCTGGGGAAGCTCCCCCAGTCCGTAGAGAGGGTAGAGGTAGGGGGACTTGCCGTAGCGGGCTAGAGAGTCACTGTACAGCCTGCATCGTCGGATCAGGTCCTTGCAGGGCCCCGCCATGTAGCTGTAACCCACATCACATTGACCATAGTTCATACTCTTAACCAACAGTACAAATACTCAAGTGCACACACACACATTCTCTCAAAAAGAAATTTACAAAGCACAGATGACAAATAAAACAAAAGCCCCCAAAAAAAGACGCAACAAAGAAATGCGCTTTGCAATGAACATAATAAAAAGGGGGTACAGTGTACCACTGTGCATCACAATGTCTCTTCTCACTTGTCATTCAGGTAGAGGGCTATAGCATGGCCAGTGAAATCCCTGGTGTTGTCATCCAGACCATGCTTCTCGAACAGTTGAGCAGCAGTCGACTGGTTGGGGTCCATTCCCTTCCAGGTTGAGGGGTCCTCTTCATTGTACTCTTGCACAAACTGCAGGAAGTTACGGAACCGCCTCTTCTCAAAGATGCCCATCAACGCTGTAACAAGAGAGTGTTCTATTGTGGATTTTTGTTATGATTATTTTTGTGAGGCGCTTAGAACTATGTTAGGATTTGCGCCATATAAATACCCTTATTTGTTTTTTATTATTATCATTCAGGCAAAGGACTTGAGAGTGAGGTTGAACCAAGTTTAATTTTAGCCCAAACTCCAGCTTTTGGCAAGCATGGCCACATGCCACCAGCTTTAATTCAACAAAACTTTCAGCCAGTTCAGTTCTTGAATACACACAGAACTCGCTTAAATCATCAACTAATCCAATCTGTCAGAGAAAAAAAAATCATTCAGGATCCCATTCCCAAACAGCAGATTCTTAGTGCACTGTTTCTGTGTTACCATGTTGTTATAAGACAGGTTTGCCAAGAAACAATTGCCCCAAGAAGTCTGAGATAGCACATCTTTGGAGACGTTACATGTAGTGCACAGTATGAAATTACAACAAAGGTACTGGATCCCAAATGTGACAGGAATCTGAATTTCTGTGAAACACTTTTTGAAACTTTTTATGTAGACAACAAAAGTTTACAGAGAGAGAGAGAGAGAGAGAGAGAGAGAGAGAGAGAGAGAGAGAGAGAGAGAGAGAGAGAGAGAGAGAGAGAGAGAGAGAGAGAGAGAGAGAGCAAGAGAGAGAGAGAGAGCAAGAGAGAAAGAGAGAGAGTACTCACATGATCCAAGGGCTTCCCTCTCATCAGCAGGGACCTTGTAGATTTTTTTGTCCTTATCCTTGTAGACATAGCTGCCCTCAACAGACTTGAATTCCAGGTAACGAGTTACACCTGTGTGTACAAGCAATTTTACCAGCTGACCTGGAACAAACAAACAAAAATGTTCAATTAATCTGACCTGCTGCTATCAACCAGATGAAAGAGGTGATGCTAAAATAAAAATACCCCCCCCCCCCCCCCCAAACACCTTCATTATTGAATATTGTTAAGTGTGTTGGCAGGCCGAATACAAGTACACCCCCCCCCCCCCCAAAAAAAAAAGTACTATCATTCATGTATGGTACATTGGTAGGGGGCATCAAACTGTCAGTGTTAATGAAAACAAAGAAAATCAAAAACAACCAGAAGGTCCTGTTTTACCTTTACAAACGGTTGAAAACAAGATCACAAGAAGAATGTGCTTTATCAGTTTATGCCTATTATCCATAACATACTGGAAAGGCCTTTAAAATATTTGCACCAGAAAGGACGGCGGATTTGATTATGGCTATGGGATAGAAAAACATGCACTCCTCTGCTCTGCTGACCCTACGAATGAACACACGTTGTCACTAATTTAAATGAAAAACAAATAAAAAGACACAAAAGCGTAATGTACTCTACCATTCGCCATAAGGAATTTAGGAATCAAGTCAACATTCCAGTCGCGCTCACGCCCATACTCCTTCGTTTTGGGCTTATTGAAGTGGGTGAACACCTAAGAATGAAACATCTGGCATGAACAGCAAGCATTTACAAGAAAAATACATAATTTACCCCACCCCTTCCCATGCATTCAACCAGGAACATGACTCGTCTGTGACTAAATTTGATGTACTAGAACAAGAAGGTATTGTTTCTTTTACTCAGAAAACAGGAGATTAACTTATGCTAAGCACTGATATATAAATCATACATACTGCAAGCAGAACAAGGTGAAGAGAAACTGCCGGACAAAAAACGTAAGTCTTACCAACACCGACAATCCAGAAAAAATTAAGATAAAATTTGAATGCAATTTAAAACTGATCTCCAGAAAAAAAGACCACAGTTCCTTACATTTAACCTATAATAAGTACAAAACCTATGTACCTGCATGTAGCATAAAAGCAATACACAGAATGTTCCTACAAATGCAATGTACAGAGTGGTTCCACAACCAAAGTCCACCCTATTTCCAGAGTATAATTTCAATGTTCAACTTCAAGCTTGTTTCTCAGTTTCAAGTTACATTTATTGAACAATAGGTCGGAGTTTACTGGCAAAGTTTCTGTTGTCAAATCAATAAGCTGTGCCACATACAACAAACTTTTCAGAGCATTTAATGTTTGATATGTTGACTTACATCAACCAAAGGAGTCAAAGAAGCGCTGTCTCCTCCGTAGTACTTGTTCCTGTCCATGTGCAGAACTTTCTTGCCATCCACAGACAGCATTCCACTGAGGATACATTCCTGGTAGACAATACACAGCATTCATGTAACCATACTGTAATGAGTGTACTGTGAACATGCGTGCGTGTAAGACTGGAAAAAGAAGAAAAGAACAGTAACTGATCTGCCATTTGATGTAGCACACTCGTCTTCAAACTCAAGTTTAGTCATGCACTGATAGTGATACAGCACTCAGTCAAAGAGAAAGAGTTCAAAAGTTATTAATAGATCTGCACTGTATTAATGAATGCATACATATTTGAGAATAAGAAAAGTGAAAATATCCCCCTTTGAGAGTGACAACTAACAATAACATCACTGTCACGGAATACATTTTGGACATTCCATTTTAACATGATTTTCATGCTCCAGAATACTGCACAGAGCGATCCAGAAATGAGGTATAAAGAAAACTTCAAGAGGCTGGTTTTCACTGTGTGTGATGTCAATTCCACAGGTCTCGATCGAGAGTACACACCTTCTTGCATGATTAGGGTGGCAAGGAGAGAGAGAGAGAGAGAGTGAGAGCAACCCCGCTACTCCATACTCTTACTCTTAGTCTTAGTTAGTCTGGGAGAAATCTGGATTGCAACTTCCCCGTGACACTGTCCATGATGAATCAAGATCCCAGTTAACTGTATGTAAAACTTGAATACTGATCAATTGGCAATCACAAATCGCCCGAAACACATGTATGTACAATTATGTAATTTTATGCATTGTGAGTAAGTGTGAACAACTGTTATTCACTGACTTATTCATTGGCAATCGAAGTGAGATAGGCCTCGGGCAACAACCCCTAGCTCACATACTTCCCAGCACCGATATTGACATAAATGATAGCCAAGATGCACTACAAAATTCTCAATACTGATATGAAAAACGTCAAACTTATAGGATAATATTAATAATAAATCACTTGAAGTTGAAAGTATATCTCATGAGCTTCAAATGTACATTTTACAAGACAGATTTTGAAAATATTTGAATGAATCAACATGAAGCTGACTGACAACACCCATTTTGTCACTTTATGATGCAGTCAATCAATGTTGATCAGATTGTTGACTCATTGACATCCAAAATCAACAAGCACTACCATATCAGCATCTGCTCTGCTGCTACATGACAGTATGTTTTCTTTTCATAGCAAACAATATTGTATATTTTCTTCAATGTCAGAAACAGCTTTTTTACAAGTCAGTCACATGGTAAATGGGTCGTCTGTCTCTAACGTGTCGGGGGTGCATTGATCAGGAAGAAACCCAAAGCAGACGATGTTGACGACAGACCAACATAAATCGAGTGAATTTTAGCAATACATCGACAGATGGATGGTCACTTCTTGAAAAGAAAATGTTCAAGACAATAATATGCACCTTCAAACCCGTCCCGAGAACGATGACATCGTATTTCTCATCCATGGTTGTTTGTTTCGGTGGTACAACACTCTGTCAAGACTCAGCAACACCCACCAACAGACGCCGGGCACCGACTTCCAAAATGGCCACTTCCTCGGCGTAGGAATACAAGATCTGTAATCATCCGACGTTCATAATGAGATAATGTGCCTTTAAATATCAATGTCAACGACAGTATCAGAGATAAAAAAATCAAAATAGTAAAAACCATACAGCAATGAAACCCAAAGAGTAGAAAAAATGTAAACACCCTCGGATGACAATATGCAAATCAGTTCTAATTTGTTTGCATACGTCATTAGATATCGGACAAAAATGAAAAAGGGAGAAAAAATTCATATAACACTGAAAGTTGAAATAAAGACCAGATATGTATTGACAACAAATACAACACACAGCAACAATTTTTTGAGTGAATAAGTAAATACCCTGCTTCTGTCTCCTATTAACTGCGACACTGTTCATGGCGACTTACTGTCAACAATCAGACAGCAACTGATACCAGTGCCTATTCATAGTTGGAAAGCATGTTTCAGAAGTAGAACTGCTAACATAATCATGGCAGAGAAAAAGGAAAGAGATGTTGCCCAGGGTCGACAACGTTCAAGAGGCTATTCGAGCCAAGCCTTTACAGAGACTCGAGGTAAATAAGTCCAAAATACCGAAGATTCCAGGACCAGCAAAATGGTGTTTACTTCTTCTACTGTTCAGTAACGTTTAGAGGCATTCATCATCTGGTGTGTTCTGTTTTACTACTTTTAGTCGAATGATATAGTACATGTACAAGGCGTTTTTAGTCTATAAACTTCTTTGTCCGCTGAGTGGCGACTTGTTTGGAAATGTGTTGATTTCAGTATATGCATGATGCAGTACTACTAGTTACGCAGAAGGTGTCTAAGTCGACCAAAAGTGGGTGCATTCCCTGTAGGCGCATTTCCTGTATACGGGGAATCCACCCGGGTGAATTTCCTGGAGGAAAGTACGACTATGCTCAATTTTGTGCCAAGCGCGTGATTCATCTCAGCGTTACTTACCTTGTGACATCCAAAATGTGGTTCGACAGGAGGACTTGATAGATTTTCTCATTTCTTCCTTTAAAATTGCAACACTGAATCAACACTCCTTTGGAAAAAAAAAATCAGTATTGGAAAAGGTCAAATTTTACCGATGTCGCTAAGCATCACGTGACTCTCAGCGAGATCGACGACCGGGTGCATACCTGTATACAGTAAAAATGCATACAGGAAGTGCATCAGTATACAGGGATTGCACCCTGTTTTGGTCTGTTGAATCGCATTTCTTGTTTTGGTCAGTCGCTCATGGTATTTCTGCTGACGAGAAACAAACCTACAAAACTTATCTCCATAAACCTTTCTATGGTAAAAAAGAAAGACAATATTTTTGTGTGTGCATGAAACTCAAACAAATCTTTATTGGTCAATAGACGATGTTCGGAAATCACTTTTGCTGCGGAAAAAAAGAGGGCAAACAAACCCGCGTGACAAAATAGGCCAATCACTAGCAAGCGGCGTGTTGCTACACGTTGTCGCGAGCGCGCACATGTAAGACACGCAACTCAATAGTGATTGGCCTATTTTGTCACGCGGGTTTGTTTGCCCTCTTTTTTCCGCAGCAAAAGTGATTTCCGGAATTCGTCTATTTGAAAGCTAATTGTAATTCAAAAACAGAAAATGCGCTAGCGCCGGATTAGGCGCTGACCACAGATTTGAGTAAAATAGACCAGCCTTGTTGGCCAAGAAATACTATCATTTTGTCTTTTTATTGCACAGATGCAGAAACAACAGGTTTGTTCCATCATGTGTTTATGGAGGATAACGGGAGCTGTGTGGATCCTGCTGGCGCCTCTGCCCCGAGACTGCCAGAGTATGTAGCTTTGTTGTTGACCAACGTCTGTTTGTCGCACTTGTCTGCATGTTCTTTCTCTTCAAGTTAAAAGTCTAATGAAGCTATGCATAAGAAACCTCTGAAATTGTGTAAACATGCATAACTGTGCTTATAGTTATACATATTTTTATACATGTGCTCACAAGCAAAAATATTTTTATTTTTGCAAATCTTCTTTTGTTTTTAATAATGTTACACTTTTTGGCAAGCAAGGGTGTTGTTTTTTTTACATGTTTGCTTGTCTGATTGTTTGTTTGTTTGTCCAAGTGTTTCTTTGCTACATGTATTCCAATGTAAGATACAGCACTCGCTCACTCTCTTACAAGTCTTCTTGCTTGCTTGATGAAATTTCTAGTGAATGTAAAAAAACAACCAATGTGACTTGATATTGGAACCGAATTTTGTTTCAATGTTTTACTTGCTGTTTGCTGGTTTAGTCTGGTAAATACCACAGTTCCTTCAGTGGCAAAACTGCAATGTACAATTCCAGTAACTCTATGTGAACTTTTTTTGTGTGATGAGTAACAAAACTGATTTTAAACAGCCCCCTCCCCCTATCACCTAACCCAACCAAACAAAAACAAACTCAAGCCACAACCAAGCCATAACAAAAACAATTTTAACAGAAACATGCAATGCACATTTATAATGCTTAATAATAAGTCCACAACCAAATTTCTCATGAGATAATAAAGTCATCTATGTCTAGTCTGTAAATCAGACACATGGTAGATTTTCTGCATTTCCAAAGCTCAGGAGATCATTCTTGATTACAACAGATTGCATGATTTTGAATATCCCCTCCCCTCCCCCCCCCCCCCCCCCCCCCCCCCCCCCCCAACTTTCCAGGGGTTTATTCTCTCAGGCTATTTTTGTTTAATTTTGTACAATTTCCAGATGTTATTCCTTTTTAAATTGTTTTTCACAATGAATTTTAATAATCTCTGGTAGGAAGAACCTTGGCCTCCATAACCTGTCCTCCTACCTAGACAACAAGATGGAGGAGTGTGTGGCGGAGAGCAAGGGGTCCTCTCAGCCCCTGGACCCCACCACCACCGGCAGGATCGGGCCTCCTGAGGTCATTCTGGACATCCTCTCCAACGTTGGTACCCTCATCATGGAGCCGGACAGACTTGGGGTCAGTGTGTGTGTGTGTGTGTGTGTGTGTGTGTCTGTCTGTCTGTCACTAAAGACAGGATTGGGCCTCCTGAGGTCATTGTGGACATTCTCTCAATGGACGTTGGTAGTGGTACCCTCATCATGGAGCCAGACAGACTTGGGGTGTGTGTGTGCGTGTCTGTCTGTCTGTCTGTCGTTTGTGGGAGAGTTGGGCCTCCTGAGGTCATTCTGGACATTCACTCTAACGTTGGTACCCTCATCATGGAGCCAGACAGACTTGGGGTCAGTGTGTGTGTGTGTGTGTGTGTGTGTGTGTGTGTGTGTGTGTGTGTGTGTGTGTGTGTGACTATTATTCTGGTTATTCTGGACATTCTCTTGAACATTGATACATGTACTCACATCATGGGAGCCAGACCGTCAGTTTGTGCATGTGTATGGGGGAGAGAGACGAGAATGGAGGGTAGGCGTTATTCTAGGCGTTTTCTTCAATGTTGGCACTCTCATCATGGAGATGGACCTGGGGTCAGTTTGTGTGTTAGACGGGGGAAGATAGAATATGACACAGAGAGAGAGAGAGAGAGAGAGAGAGAGAGAGAGAGAGAGAGAGAGAGAGAGAGAGAGAGAGAGAGAGAGAGAGAGAGAGAGAGAGAGAGAGAGAGAGAGAGAGAGAGAGGCAAAGCTCAGTGTCATGAGTGTTGGAGGTCAGTTTTGTGAGTGTGTCTGAGAGAGGGTGAGGGGGAGAACCAATTTCACATTTGCATGTGTGTGTGCATGAGAGAGAGAGAGGGATGGGTGTGATGATTAAGGAGATTTTTGCATTTGAATTCGTAAAGCATTGGGTTTTGGGATGAATGTGCATGTCTGTGAATGAGTGGACATGTGCAAACGTGTCTGTGCAGAGGAGATGGGAAGGTTAATTTTAAATATTAAGACCAAGAGAAAGTTTAGGTTCTGGAGAGAGACTGACTGTGTGAGTCTCTCTGTGTGTGTATATCTGTGTGTGAAAACATCTGTGTGTGTCGGTATGTAGAGTAAGTGAGGAAGTAAATACAAAACTGCGTGGTTGTAGGTCAACATTTGTGGGCATGGGATATGTTGCCTGTTTGTAGGCTCAACTCTTTTCCTATCTTCCAATGACATTCCTCTCTTTAGCTCATTCCTTTAACTCTTTAATCTCCTTTAAACTCATTCATGAAGTACAGACTGGCTTATAATTCTTGTGTCTTGAGGTATGACTAGCTGATGCTAGGGTATCAGTGCTCACATGCTGAAGCTTAGCGTGCACACATAAATGACATGTGGTAGGCTGACAATGCATGGACTTTATTGATCCATTTCTTAAAGGAGCAGCAGTGAATGAGCAATCTGGTTACACTATGGCACAGCTGTCGCTGTGTTAAAAAGATCAAGAATGTAGCTTTGGAATGCCTGTTATTGCCCAGAGGATAAAGAAAACTAGTATACATGCATGTTTAGCAGATTTCTGTTAATGGAGAAAATTCGAATGAACAAGCTGTCAGTTTTCTGTTCTTTTTCCTCCTTTTGTTTTCTCCTCCTCCTCTTTTCTTTCCCTACTCTTTTCTTCCTTATACATGTACATGTATTTTCTTTTATTGTTGTTTCACATATTTGCATGTACTTGAACATTTCATCTGTTTTTGCTCAAACGGTTGCAAAAAGCAGGGATCTATGTGTAATTGAATAAATATGACTTATTTTGTGTAATAATAGGTTTGTAGAATTATTTCGTGGGCATAATAAAAAGGAAGAATTGGACCCAAATAAACATCAACATTATCACACTGCTTTTTGGTTAACTAATGAACTACCGTATTTGACGGATTACAAGACGCACCGTTTTATAAGCCGCACCCCCGACTTTAAAAAAAAAAATTCGGACGAGTCACGTATAGCCACTATATTAGCCGCCGTCGAAAAAAATATAATCAGATCGTGTCAATCAATCAAAACAACCAGCCAAACGAAAGTACGGTATTTGGCGAAATCGGCTCGGAGAATAAATAGAGCTTAAACAATGACCACGAGTTGATTACTGGAAAATAAACCACGAGTGGGTATTTGCAGCCGCTTGGTAATTCACGAGTGTGCTCCGCACACTCGTGAATTACCAAGCGGCTGCAAATACCCACGAGTGTTTTATTTTCCAGTAATCAACGAGTTGTCATTGTTTAAGCTATTTATACAACGAACAACACGGGTCGAACATGCAGTCATGCAGACGACATTTTGTAGGCAATTTCATTTCAGCGTAATCACTCAGAGTGTCAAATGCGCGTCATTCAAATAGTCCCTATTCTTTTACTTTATTCTTAGTCTCCGACTCGTCGGCATTATACTTGTCTCGTCTAAATATCGGACCCCATTGCTACGATTAAAACACAATAGCGTTTATGTAGCTATTCTGACATTACATTCTGTGTTAAAATCATGTTTTTGTCAGCAGCAAGGACCAGAATGGTCCATGTCGTTGATTGCAGACGACGGTTCCCTTTCCGTATGAAGCCACGGAAATAACCGAACATTGAAAAACCCACGGACATGTATTACGGAGAAAACTCGGGATAGCCGGATGTTTAGCATTACGTCAATATGCTGGGAATCATATGACGTCATGACGTATCATGCTTGCCTACGTAGATTGTATACATGTTCGAAAGTCTGACTGTTGTGAATTCGCGTGGTGAAGACTGCGGTAAATCTGTAGATGATCAGAGAACAAGGATTGTCTCAGAAGAAACGACTAAATGTTTTAGATCGGAAACTTCATTTCAACATTGCACTATATAATGGACGTTCTATGTGACAGGAGAGTTTGCTGATTTTGTGTTAAACATTGGAGAGATCGTCTGCTAGAATCAGAGATAGGTCGCTTCAGATTGCAGCTTCTGGAAATGTGCAAGGTTTGTTGCCTGTTGAAGAACTGGATTTTACACGTAATGTATGTCATGTACAGTAAGCAACAACAAAAACACACACAAAGAAAATGGCATCGTCTGTCGACTAGTTATACACGTCAGCCATTGTTGTTACAGTTTTGAGTCAACATTGTACGTATTCTTCCGCAACAGGGTCCAATCGTCTGGGTTTCAAATGTTCTAAAAATAAATTCTAGAGTTGATTATTTTTTAGCCCTCTTTATTCTTACTTCGAATAATCCACGTGTGATTTTGGGTTTAATCAAAGTAGTTCGTTCTAATTTCTCACTTGTCTAAAAATAATCAACTAGATTTAATCCACCCCTCGGTTGCATTGCAGGAGTTGTATAAACAAGTGAAACAAAGAAGAAAAGTGAAAAAGTTTGAAGAAAAATATCACACACACAATTTGTAACCAACACACACATGTAGTCCCGCCCGGAATAAGCTTTTTTGGGATGATTTACGACTTTTGCGCACATTTCGAGCAGACGAAAACACAACATGGCGGCTCTCGCTCCTCCAACTATAGCGAGACACAAAAAACTGAAATCTTGCGTGCGCGAGATCCTGATACATCCGGTGTTTCTCTGTACGCTATCTTGTCACGACGACTTGTTGACAAACGAAGATTTGCGAAAGAAAGAGAAAAGCGCCGAGTCTTGAGTAGAGAGCTAATAAAGTACCGGTAATCACTAATCGAGCGAAATGAAAATCCGCGGCGACTTCCATTAGGTGAATGCTATTCAAGTTTAGGTAACGTTTTAGCCGCATCTTTTTATAAGCCGCAATGCGTTTTTTGTTTTTTTAAAGTCGCGGCTTGTAGTCCGTCAAATACGGTAAATATATTGATGTACGCAGAGCCATGCATCTAAAGGCAAAATCAGAAGCAGGGAGGCAATGGGGGTTGAGGGGGGTTGGGTGAGGATAGCTGAGGTTGGATTGTTCTGTGGCCGTGGGTATGTCACGATGTTTGGCAACAGAGTTATCGGTGATGTCTTGTACATATTATATACTTGTTGACTGACTTTGTGCAGGCTGCCAGTCATTCCAACTTCAGTACCATCAAAGCCAACTCCTGTGTTTATAAAGGTAAGCAACAGAAAGTACACATTATCTCACCACACGCTATTGGTGTCTAAAATAACATGTCAGTACATTCACATAAACAAACAAACAGGCTTAAGACACTTTCTAGACCTTGCTGTAGAATCATACATACAAATATCTGCAAGTTCCAGGAACAAACATTAAAACAAACAAACAGAAATGCAGTTACATGTACATTTGAATCAGCAGGTTTGAGGAAAAGTACACTCATTTAGCCCTCTTCTTTGTTAAACGTCATTTTTCGTTGATCTAATACATGTACATAAACCGTCAGCCACTGTGTTTCAGACTTGTGTTTCTGAACAATCTGGGTGCATTACCTGCGCCTTGAATATGTGCGCGATATAAATTGCATAAAAATAAAAATTAAAAAAAATTAAAATTAAAACAAAAAAAATCCCTGCGCTTAGAACTGTACCCACGGAATACGCGCGATATAAGCCTCATATTGATTGATTACCTGAACTTGTGTATTGTAGGCAAGTGGGTGTATGAAGTGATGCTTGGATCCAAAGGGGTGATGCAGCTTGGCTGGTGTACTCTCAACTGTCGCTTCTCACAGGAGGTCAGTATTTTTGTTCTTTCTGAGTTTTGTGTGTGTTCAAAATAAGTACAGTGGTACCTGTATTGGTAGGCTCTTGCAATGAGAGGAGACCTTCTAATAAAGAACACTGGTAGGCTGATGATCTGCAAATTTCATGAAAGTATGTCTGTTATAAGAAGACACCTGCAATGTACAGACGATAAGACAACAGCTGCAATATTGCAGGGACTCTTTTGGCCAATGCAAAAAGAGACCAGTAAATTTAATGTTTGGATGTTTTTCTTTTCAAGCAACTGGAAATCTGTATAACTTGATGATTTTACCACTTTAACCCCTTGACTGCCATATGACGGGTATACCCGTCATGCGCTTGTGCAGCCGCAGCGCCTTAGAACGGGTTTACCCGTCTTCTCCGTTCAGGAATTTTCCAGAAATGCTACGTCACTGCTGACACACAAATAGCAGCCAATGGCTTGGAAGGATACCTCATTCTCATGAATAAACATAAATGGTGACGCGGTTTTGCGTCTGAAGGCTATTTTCGGCCTTGGCGATAGGGTAGGGGAGAGAAATCTCGACTCGTCAAAATGGCTAACGGTGACAGTCGACCGGGCCCTAGTAGGGAAAAACAAAGCCGGACTGACGCTACAGGCGATGCAAATGATTATGGATACTGACAGGGCAAGGGGGAGATCTTCTTTCGGACGATTCGTTGGAAACAGGTAGATGACAGTGATTATAATCCTTTCTTGGAGCAAGCAAAACAGCCACCTGTGTTTGATCCACAGGCACCGGAAGATGCGCCGGACTGATTTTTCAAAAGTTCATATTAAGGGGGGACAGGGTAGGCAAGCACTTTTTTATTTTATTTTGGAAACAGCTTGCTGCTTGTTTGATTTTTGCAAGCAGAATAACCTAATTAAGGGAAACCATTTTAAATTTTGAGTGAAAAGCAATTTTTGGGGGTTTTATTCACCAAAATGTGAGAAAAACGTTATAAAATGTGCTTTTTTTAAAATGTTGCAGTTTGTGAACCAGTGCATGTTTTGATCCAATTTTTCTTCTTTGCAGCAATATGTGTGTGTTTAATAATTCTGTGTATCGAAAAGCATTTCTAAGCAATATATTATTTTAATTTAGCATTTTCAGTTACCGGTTCAGTTCTGATAAGAAAAATACATGAGATCCTAACTGTCAGACTCATAAAAACCCAACCAATGCACTGAACTCTTATTCCATACACAGAACTGATGCTGTACAACTCATAAACAACATATACAAAAACTGAACAAATCCATCAAGCCTTTCAAAAGTTGCAACATTTTAATTGTAGCGTTTTGTCTGAAAATTACATTCAGAGAAAACAGCATTTTAAAGATTTGAACCAGTACATAAAAAAACAAGTAGCACAGTGCACCCTGAATTCATATGTTTTTATCAGAATGACCACTTTACTATGTAGGGAAAAGGATTTGACAATCAAATTATCAGGATTTTTTTTATATACATCATATGAAAACAGCCATCTTTGTTTGTACCGATATGAAAACATGAATCAGAACCAAACTGTCATACTCATAAAAACCCAACCAATGCACTTAACTCTTATTCCATACACAAAACTGACGCTTTACAAATCATAAACAACATAAACAAAAATGAAACAAATCCATCAAGCCATTCAAAAGTTGCAACATTTTAATTACAGATGTTTGTCTGAAAATTACATTCAGAGAAAACAGCATTTGAAAGATTCCAACCAGTACCTCAAACTAGTAGCACAGTGCAGCCTGAATTGATATGTTTTTATAAGAATAACCACTTTACTATGATGGGGAAATGATTTGACGATCAAATTATCCAGACTTTTTAAAAAAAATCATTTGAAAACTCATCTATGTTAGTGCAGATATGAATCAAAACGAAACTGTCGGACTCATAAAAACACAAGGAATCCACTGTATTCTTATTCCATGCACAGAAATGGTGCTTCACAAATCATAAACAACATATACAAAATTGGAACAAATCCATCTTGCCATTCAAAAGTTACAACATTTTAATTACCACATTTTGTCTCAAATTACATGTAGAGAAAACAGCATGTAAAAGAGTCTCACTAGTACCCCGGTAAACTAGTACCACAGTAGAGCTTGAATTAATGGGGTGGGTTTTTTTTAACCAGAATAACACTTTAACTATGAAGGGGAAATGATTTGATAATCAAATTATCAGATTTTTTTGATTTAAAAAAAATCATATGAAAACATTAAAAAAGTCAATTATCTGTGTTTGTGCTGATATGAAAATATTGATCAGAACCAAACTGTCAGACTCATAAAAACCCAACGGATGCACTAATTTCTTATTCCATTGCATAGAAATGACGCTTCACAAATCATCAACAACATTACATAATTATATATACACAAATGGAACAAAGCTATCAAGCCATTCAAAAGTTGCAACATTTTAATTACAGTATTTCTGTGCTCAATCCTAACACTGCAGCAAATTTCTGTAAAGCTGAATGTCCCTTTCCATGTACCAACATGGTCATACGCGGATTATTTAAAATGCAACTTTACCACCCGAAGCGTTGCAAACACCGGGAGAAGAGTAAACAACTGCAGACTTGAATGGACACTCATATGCACTCCAGATGCAGGGCCTGTGCAAATCCTTGGGCTGATGCATCACCTTCTTTCATAATCAGACTGCTATCAGACAAGCATTCAGTACAGGATATAAACCTTTCAGCAATAGATTGAGCTGATCAATGTTGACAAAAGCCCAACACATGTCAGCGGAGTGACGTTGCACAGTACCAGTATCCATATCTGCTTGTGATGGGTCAGAAGATGGCAAAGTATCTGTATATATTCTTATGGTTGGTCAGAAGATGGCAAAGCTGATGTTTCTGCTGTGGAAGAGGGTAGTTCCGGTTTAGCAAACTTTTCCATCAGGTCAATCTTTCTCCTCGCTGCCACCACAGGACTGGCTCTCCCCTTGCTCCAACCTGATAAATACACAAACACTGATTTAATATTTGATACAACTGTCCATGGTTTTTGTTTGTAATAAGCTGCAAATTTTAAGACTCAATATAAACGTCAACAAGTGCTTGTACTTTATTTTGCAAATGACCATGTTACATGGGGTGTACCTCAACTTTTTGGCTAGGCTGGTAAATCAGAAATCCCAATCAGCCCCCAACCACTGAACCAGGCGGGTTTTCTTACAACCACCTCAGCGGCTCGTACCCACATATGTCGGTTGACGAACACACACACACACACACACACACACAAAAGACATTCATTAATTGGCCCCTATCACAAAATGTACATGTCAAGTTTACTATGGGATTTGAGTAACCACACAATCACATACACACAGGAACTAATACATGTACTGAAACTAGCTGAATTATTTTCTTTCTTTCTTTTCATATTTTTCTTTTAAAATTAATTTATTTCATCACACTTGCTATGTATTTGCTTGTTTCTTGTCAATTGTCTGTTTTGTGTGTGTGTGTGTATACATTTTCAGATTTCCTAAACCTAGCACTGTTTGCAGGTGATCTTTATGCTTTTGATTCATGAGTTGCATCCCCAGTCCTTTAGTTTAACTCTTTTTTTTTCTTTGGTGAAGTAAATTGGATCTATTTTTTTTTATTCCTTAGTTAATGGAAAAGATTTGACAACAATATTGCTGTCAATGATAGGTTGGTCAGCCATGCTGGTGTAAACCAGAGAACGCTCTCTAGTAGGGTACTTATTTTCCTACGGTCAATGACCAGAAACAGAAACTGTGTCAGTCTTACATCGCTCAGATGCTGCTTCTCAGTTTGACCCCAGACAAAGAATACTGATGACATGTTACACCATAGTAAGCTCTCAAGGACTGGCCAGCGAAGAACAATAAAATAGGGGTTGTGAAGACGATATCACAGAGATGATCGAGGGAGGGGGGGGGGGTGTGCGGCGGCGGCATGGTCAGTAAATTGGATCAAGAAACCCGCAAAATACTTCAGACACAAACTGTTTATCATTTACCTGCAAACCCTAACACATTCTTACAACAACAACAACAACATAACGATGTGCAATAAATCACGTTGTCAAACAAACAAGATCGAAAAGAGAAAGAAGCAAAACCCACCTCGTCGAGTCAAGAATCTTAGAATGTCGTCTGCTTAAATACGATCATGTTGGTTCATTTCGGAGTGTTGTTACTTCCTTCTACTGTTCGCTGCTGCTGGTTCATCTTTCTCTGATATTTCTTGCCACTATGCTGAACATTTCCAATGTTAGGGTTGTTCTCCGCAGCTCAAAACTTTGAAAAATGCTGCTGAATCGGTGAAAACGTCATGGATTTGTTGACACCGGGGGACTGATAAGTTGTCTACTGCGCTTGCGCCAAATGCCTTTGACCTACATATATTTGCATATATTAATTCCGGGGTTTCGGTTGGAACGGATTCTCTCTCTTTGTGCCTATGTCAACGGAAATTCCCCAACGGTGATGACGTCATCTTGAAGAACGGAAATTTCCACACAGTTTGAACAGCGAAGGGTCATGTCATGTGCGCACATTTACCAGCACGGAGTATCCAAAGTTGACCATTTTTTCGATTTTTTTGATAAAACACAGACAAAAACAACAAAACATCGGTTTGAAAATGGTTTTATTTACATGAATACATGTCTAAAATGACAAAAGCAGATTATTGAATGCATTCCAGGATGTTCAAAGGTGTGAAAAATGCAACAACCCCAAAAAGGTGTATGAGACCAAAAATAACTCATTTTGCCTACCCGGTCTGCCCTTAAACATAAGACATAAGACATAAGACATAAGACTTTATTTCAACCATGTGCAGTCATCATCATTATAAGCCAAACTAATTATTATTTCCATGATTAGACACTAAAAACAGATTCTTGGTTCAATTTCCTTTAAAAATAACATAGGTTTTACTTACCTACCTTCTGCCAGTTTGGAGCTAGAATTTTTTGTGAATTATTACACCCCGAACTGCAATATTCCCTGGCAGTCAGGAATGCACATACGCAAGTTTTGATTGGCAGCGAAAGGGTAAAGATAAATATATGTGACTGCATTTTTAAATCATGTGACATCTTGAAAGAATTATAATTTAATTCAATTTGAAAGATATGATTGCTTGATATCGTTGACAGGAAGGTGTAGGGGACACACCGGATTCCTATGCTTATGATGGTAGCAGGCTACGCAAGTGGAACGTCAGAACTTTCAAATATGGAGAGGTGAGCTTGTGTGTGTGTGGGGGGGGGGGGGGGGGATGGAGGAGGGAGGTATATCTGTCTGTGGAGAGGACACCTGCAGTGTGTAGGGATACTCTCCGTTGTCCAACAGGCGTCGTTTCGCCACTGATCCTGATATACTACAATTCCTTACGGCTACGTAATTTGCCAGGCTGATGGCAGAAGAGACCAGTAACAAGAGAAGAGGGAGGCATGTCTGTGAATGTCATGGAGGGGGAATGCATACAAGTGTGTGTGCATGTACATGCCTATGAGATATATTTGTGTTTGTGTGTGTCTGAGAGATAGTGAGGTCCATGTGTGTTTTCAGGAAGCCTGTACACAATCCTATCCATGCAGGAATATAATATATTTTTGTAGATCTCTATAAACAAATTTTAAAATTGTCAAAAATTAAGCACATATATCTATAACAAGAAACCTTCACGTTATGTTTTCACACTACTTTGAAAGAGCTGTTGGTGGAAGTGCACTAGTTGCTGATTTTCTACTTGATGATATGCTTGCAGGCATGGTTGACAGGAGATGTTATCAGTTGCGCCATAGATCTGGACCAGGGGCAAGTGGAGTTTTTCAGGTTTGTCATTGAAACACAATTACTTGATCCTTGTTGTCATTTTTGGCTCACGAAGTGTAGCCTATGCGATCGTAACTTTGTCTGTCTGTGCGTTTGTGCGTGTGTGTGTGCGTGTGTGTGTGTGTTTGTGCGTGTGTATGTCTGTGGTAGAAACTTTAACATTTCCGAGTCTATGTGTGAGTGGTTATCCAAGACTATGGATAAAGCTCGCATAAGATTACGTCACGGTCAAAAGTGCTTGACGTCAATTAATGCATCATGACGGCATGCCTCCCTGTAGTCTTTCTCTCTCGCGTGGTGTGTGTGGTCTCGGTCATTGTTATTTTGAGCGGGCCGAGACTATTTGGCAGTCGTGTCCCTCCCTGTAAGTAGGCTACATGCAGACAGACAGATCTAGATCTAGTGTCTCTCTTTCTTGCACAGTGTCACCTAAGCTTACTGTGTGTGTGGGTGTGTATGTGTGACGGAGTGATTGAGTTTGTGTTACTGTTTGTCTATTTCTTACGTGAGCCTTGAAGGCTTCGCCTCTTGTCTTTTAATCCGTCCTTCTTTCTTTCTCTTGCTGACTAGAAAAAGGGGTGGCCCGAGTACACATTATTTTGTTATGAAGAGACAGAATATTAAAAGTGCATGAGTAGGCTCAGGATGTATGTGTTGAAAGTACAGTGTGCGTTGGGATGGTGGTAGGGTTGGTTTGAGGGCTACCTGTGCAAGGAGACTGTGATTCTGACTCAAATGATATTAGTTTCTTTGGGCCTAAAACACAGAGGACAGTAGGCTTGAGAGCTCTACCTCAAATGACAAATAGAATGTGTTTCATTGAATGGGCTTTTATATTTTATGTACATTTAATGCTGCGTAGAGTTGAGAAGCTAGGGTTGGTTTTGCATCATTTAACCATCTGATCATTGGGTTGTATTATGTGCTCACCTTTCTTTTTTGAGTCACTTGAGAAAAAGTGACTCTATGTAATCGGTCAGTGTTAGTCTGTCCGGCCGGCCGGCCGTCCGTAGACACCACCTTAACGTTGGACTTTTCTCGGAAACTATCAAAGCGATCGGGCTCATATTTTGTTTAGTCGTGACCTCCAATGACCTCTACACTTTAACGATGGTTTCGTTGACCTTTGACCTTTTTCAAGGTCACAGGTCAGCGTCAAAGGAAAAATTAGACATTTTATATCTTTGACAAAGTTCATCGGATGTGATTGAAACTTTGTAGGATTATTCTTTACATCAAAGTATTTACATCTGTAGCCTTTTACGAACGTTATCAGAAAAACAAGGGAGATAACTAGCCTTTTCTGTTCGGCAACACACAACTTAACACTATTGTGACTAGCACTGCCACGGCGTTAACGTCCTGCCTGCCCAAGCTTGCCACCAAGAAACTTCCCCAAAATCAGTAACTGTAAAGAAATCTGTCTAGCAAGCTTGAATTAAGTCCAATCACCACCAAATTTTGTGTACTAATTCAAAAATGGATGCCCAGTTCAGTCGTGCTATTTATAAGTTTGTCACGCGATTTGTTTTAGCAAAGGGGGGTGAAAGGGGGGTGAAAGGGGGGTGAAAGGGGGGTGAAAGGGGGATAATTTGTGTTTTTTAACGTTTTTTTGTGTGTGTTTTATTTTCTACTGCTTTTTTTAAAAGTTATTTTTTAACAGAAAGTATTATAAATAATGTTATAACCAAACAAGGTGTAAAACCTATGAATTAGCTGAAATATTGTTAACATTGTACACAGAAATAAGGAGACAGTACAAAGAAAAAAACAAGCAAATCACGCATTCACTCACAGCATCCTGACTCAAATGAAACAAAACTGTAGATCTAACACTCACCAAATGATGTCTAGGTAATCCATATTGAATATAAGTCACGTTTTCACAACAAAGTACCAACTGTACACCTATGAACAATTCCAAAAGGATTTGAAGGCTCCAGCCATCCATTGTTATCAGTGCTGCCACGCCCCCATAGCTCCTGCACGATTCCGAGATACATGTTCGTCTAGCAGTATCACCGCCAACCACGTGTAGTTTGCCGACTCGTACTAGCAACAACGGGACTGTTTCTTCCTCACTTTCACTGCTTGTATCGCTTTCGTGAGGCGAAAACGATACGTCCGAATCATGCTCTACGGGATCCTCTAGGTCCAACATCCGGAGAATCTCCTCCCGAGACAAGGCTCGCCTTTGATTCATTTTTTTTCCTCAAAAACGCACACAAATCAGGCGGATTTGCAAATGGCAGAAGGGGACGCCAAGTGTATCAAGGAAAACAACTCAATTTATTTGCAAGCTTCAAAAACCGGGAAGCAATCACGAGTCGTGTACCCTCTATGGCTGGTACTGAAAAATGCGCTTCCCGTCCATGGGCGTGTCAGCGCTGGTACTGATTTATCAGTGTCCCGTCGCGAAAGTGTTAACGTTGGGCTTTTCTCGGAAACTATAAAAGTGACCGGGCTCAAATTTTATGTGAACGTGACTCCCAGTGACCTCTACACTTTGACGTCTGCTTTGGTGACCTTTGACCTTTTTCAAGGTCACAGGTATGCTTCAGGTATGCATTGTGTTGTGAATAGCAATTTCTTCCTGTCCATCTGATGCCTCATATAATATTCAGAACTGCGAAAGTGACTCGATCGAGCGTTTGCTCTTCTTGTTAAAACTATGTTTGAGTTAAGCTGCATTTTCTTGCCTTTCAGTTTATAAAAGAAAAAATGTCTCTGTTTTTTTTTAGGAATGGCAAGAGTATGGGTGTGGCATTCACGAATGTCAAGACTGGTCCTGGCTACGCTTACTTTCCTTCCTTCAGTCTGTCCATGGGGGAGAATGTGCATGTCAACTTTGGTGCTACGCCTCTCAAATATCCTTAACAGCTTCACAAATAGCACTTGAACTGTTACTTTTCACATGCCGATTTGTGACCCTCCACCACGAAATGAGTCGCATGTCACCTCGCGCGGTTCTGCGCTAGGCTTAATATAAGTCCGGGGAGTGCCTTGTAACAGTGTGAGGGTCACCTTAGTCACAGGCTTATAACTCAAACAGTTTTTGCTCTTTTCTAAAACGGTTTTCACCACTGGATAGAGCATAACAAACTCTTTAGAAAAATGTAAAAATATGAAAATCATGCAAAGGTGACATGCGACTCGTTTCGTGGTGGAGGGTCACATTTAAGAGATGAGATTTGCATTCAGGCTGATAGCATAAAAAAAGTCAAAGTTTTGCAGATACCACAGAACAATTTACAAGATTATCAGGGATGCAAAATAGCCGCCAAACGGCGAAAAAATCGCCGTTTTTACTTTTTGAAATCGCCGTTTTTCATGCACAATCGCCAAAAAAAAAGAAGAGGAAAAATGTAAACCGAGCATGCCTCTCTGTGTTTATTCTCAAGCGGGCGAATCCGAAAGCCGTATTCTTAAACGGGCGAAGCTGTAAACCGTTTGTCATTTCCACAACACATGAGCGCGGGCGCGTTAACTTGTGCCTTCCCGAAAAATGGCTTCGTGCATAAAGTTCGTTGAACGCGGGTTTGAAAAGAAAATCAAGGAAAACGCAAAGAACGAGTGGAAATGGGAGTGGTTGGACAGAAACGTCAACGAGCAAAGAGTAGGCGATGTCATCTGCAAAATTGAAAAAGCCGGAAACGCATTTTGTGTGGCGTGTTCGAAACCAGTGGTGTATGGCAGCCGCGGCTTTGTGGCATGACTGCTAAGACACAACCATTTTTTTTAATTATCTGTCAGAGACAAAGTTTTAAAGTTTCAAATACATCCAAAGCAAAGGGATTTTTACAGTTGCCATTACAGACTTTGTGACTTGCCAATGCCTTCTTGTCAGTGCCATGGATTGATACAGCTTGCAGAAACGAGTGAGCCAACATATCTATGTCTCCCTGTCCCTCTCTCTCCAAGTAATGTCATGTGGCTGCTTTGTACAAGTATATGATTGTCCATATTTTCAATGATCAGAAGACAGAACACTCTAGTCTAATGACTGTTCATTTGGTAAAAATATTAGTGGTACTAAACTCTATAGTCTATAAGCAGTAATTTTTCTAAAGTAAATTTAGTAAAACAGTAAGTATTGTACATTATTTTAGACACTGTAAATATAAGGGTTTTTTTAGGATAATATTGCCGTTTATGCATGTTTTTGACTCACATGCGAAGCAAAAGTGAGTCTATGTACTCACCCGAGTCGTCCGTCCGTCCGTCCGTCCGTCCGTCCGGACGTCCGTCCGTCCGGACGTCCGTCTGGAAAACTTTAACGTTGGATATTTCTTGGACACTATTCAGTCTATCAGTACCAAATTTGGCAAGATGGTGTATGATGACAAGGCCCCAAAAAACATACATAGCATCTTGACCTTGCTTCAAGGTCAAGGTCGCAGGGGCCATAAATGTTGCCTAAAAAACAGCTATTTTACACATTTTTCCCATTTTCTCTGAAGTTTTTGAGATTGAATACCTCACCTATATATGATATATAGGGCAAAGTAAGCCCCATCTTTTGATACCAGTTTGGTTTACCTTGCTTCAAGGTCAAGGTCACAGGAGCTCTTCAAAGTTGGATTGTATACATATTTTGAAGTGACCTTGACCCTGAACTATGGAAGATAACTGTTTCAAACTTAAAAATTATGTGGGGCACATGTTATGCTTTCATCATAAGACACATTTGGTCACATATGATCAAGGTCAAGGTCACTTTGACCCTTATGAAATGTGACCAAAATAAGGTAGTGAACCACTAAAAGTGACCATATCTCATGGTAGAAAGAGCCAATAAGCACCATTGTACTTCCTATGTCTTGAATTAACAGCTTTGTGTTGCATGACCTTGGATGACCTTGACCTTGGGTCAAGGTCACATGTATTTTGGTAGGAAAAATGTGTAAAGCATGTGAGTCGTATGGGCTTTGCCCTTCTTGTTGGTCATTAATTTGTTCAAAATGCTTCAGCTTAAGGGGGCGCTGCCCCCTGAACCCCCGCCAGGGCGTTGCCCCATGACCCTACTGGGGGCCTTCTGTGGCCCCCAGACCCCCGCAACTTTTCCTCTTTTTTAAAATTTTTTGTTTGCATCCCTGATTATACAAGACAGTATATCTCAAAATCTGAACAGAGAACTTTGTGTCATGGCATGGTATGCAAACTGAATCTCACTTTAATACTCAGTAAAATACAGATGAAAAATGTGTTTATCTGTCCATTACGTAAATATAGGGAGGGGTCAGTGTTGTCATGCGTTACACTGTAAAAAAAAAAAAGCCTGCAGTTGTTGCTGATTCCTTAACGATGTAACATTCCCTGTGCCTGGCTACCAGCCCCTACAGGAACCGAAGAGGATAGAGGCGAGTCAAGCTCAGCTCTTGCTGCGATACATCGACAGGCTGGTCAGCGTTATGGTGGAAGACGACAAGGTATGGGAAGTGTGTGTCTGTTTTGTTTGTCTGTCTGTCTTGTGTGTGTGGTGTGTCTGTGTGTCTGTGTGTCTGTGTGTCTGTGTGTAAGGTGTTCTTTGATTTTGTTTTGCTACACATGGAGATGGGAAGGGGTAGGGGGGGGGGGTACGATGGAAATAGGTCGATGCATGAATGTACATATTGTTTGTGTGAGTCTGTGTCTTTGTGAGTTTTATGTCTATGATTTTGTTCATATTTTTCTGAATAGCTTGTGCATGTGTTTTTGATGTCACCTTTGTATCTCAACTGATCAAAATGAACAAAATCAAGTCTTTTGTTACTTATTTTTTTGCTTTGATTTTTCATATCCCATCTTTGAAGATGAGTTCATGAGGGTATAGATTGATTCTTATGCTTACCCAATTTCCAAATGTCAAAAAGTAATGCAGAAAATATTCAGCTGTGTCTTTTCTCCTGCAGGTGGCAGGTATAGACCTGGTGACCAGCAAGGCAGACATGTGCTCTCCGCCCCTGTCTGACCATCGGTCAAAGGCTTGCAGCGCATCCCTTGTTGGGGCCCACATCATGGACAAACTGGGGCCGCTTCTGGTCAGTAAATCATGATAACAGAATATTTTGAATTTAAAAAGGAGAAGGAAAAGAAGAAAAATTAGACTTCATCTTTATCTATTTAGCGGCCACAATCGTCTTGTCAATTATTTCATAACCCATACAAACCCGACAGAGTTATTTTTGGAATTGGTTTATTGAAAGACTTTGAGTGTACAGCAAGCTGCACTGATGCAATGTTTTGAATTAAAATGACCCAGTCTGACCATACATCTTTAAATTGCTTACACGTGTTTGATCTATTCTCCAGAAAACTCCGTATGTGATTGAGGCGTGCCTGCTGCCAGTGCTGACCAAGCTGTCTGGGGGAGGCATGTGGAGACAACCCCAGCCTAGGCTCATCAAGTTCCTGGATTTGTTATGGGCCTTGCTACAGGTAAAAGACACAGATGCTGACGCAAACATGGAGATGATAGTGAATATCAGCTTGCAAAACATGCAAGTAGAACGTTGTAGAGTCACACGCAGACGCAGTCTGATGTCCGCATGTAGACAGAAAGAGGGGACAGGGAGACGGGCATAGACATTCAGATGTATAAGTGCATGCATGCACGCACACAGGCACACGCACACACATGCACACACACACGTTAACACACATACACAAACACACACACACGTTCACACACACACACACACATACACAAACACACACACACGTTCACACACACATACACAAACACACACACACACGTTCACACACATACACAAACACACACACACGTTCACACACATACACAAACACACACACACGTTCACACACACACACACACACATACACAAACACACACACACGTTCACACACACATACACAAACACACACACACGTTCACACTTGCACGCACACACACTCTCTCTCTCTGTGAAAGAAAGGTATGCAAACATAAAGCTTGGGGACATGACTGCATATCATATCTGTATTACTTTCCAAGTATGTATTAAGACAAGTCTTGTCTGAGGCAGACTTTATTTCTGACAAAGATCAAAGCAGGAATGCATGACCGCTTTTCACTGATATTTTCTCTATGTTTCTTGGTGTTTTGCAGGATTTTGAGATCAAGCAGTGCATGGAGAACTTAGGAGCAGTATTACTTTCCCTGTACAGATACTCACCTGTTGTCGATGACTTCAGGCATGCAGTAAGTAACGAATTGATCTAAACAAAAATTAAAGCTCTGAAGAAGATGAGAATCCTACTCAAATGAGGCAGAGCGCTATTATATGATCTGAGAAACAAGGGGACGTAAGCGAAAAAAATACATTCAGCATGTGCAACAAGAGTAAGTGAGAGGTATAAGGAACCAATCTGGCAGCACCTGAGAGAATGACAAACATTGAACGCCCTGTTGTTTCTCAGATCTGAAGAAGTAGCTTT
Source organism: Littorina saxatilis (assembly GCF_037325665.1). Taxonomy (NCBI): domain Eukaryota; kingdom Metazoa; phylum Mollusca; class Gastropoda; order Littorinimorpha; family Littorinidae; genus Littorina; species Littorina saxatilis. The sequence goes on along the minus strand of NC_090248.1, from coordinate 24,700,364 downwards.
TGACTTACTTGTATAATTGTAGAGTTGCCTGCAGACGTTAACTGAGAGATTTAAGGCTGTTTTGAGGGGGACATTGGAGGTGACCTATCCTGTTATCATCTGTTAAATATGTATGACCTCGCCACCTTTGATACAGGGCAGTTTAAAGTATTTGAAATGCCATGGCGTGTTGTTTTTGTGTTTCATGTGTTTGTGTGTTAATCAATTCGGAACCAAGCCTTTCTCCAGTTCTTTAGGGAATGGATATTAACATGAAAAAACCCTTATACTTACTTTGAAAGGTTAGGAAGATACTTTGTTTGTTTTAATCTCAATGATTTCATCTTTTCCAGAAACAGTATTTATCCCTCACAGTGTGTATTCTGAGGCATCAGCAGACACGGAGATTTCTTCTTGGAAATGTGCTATATCCTTTTGTTGATTTTAACTGGTGTGTGTGTGTGTGTGTGTGTGTGTGTGTGTGTTTGTATTCTTGTGTGTATGTGTGGTCTGTAGCTGTGTGTATGTGGTCTTTAGTTTAGTCTGCTGTTACCTGAAATGTTACAAGACAAAAAAATTGTTTACCCATTGTCAAATGTTATTAGAAGTATTGACATGATTTGGACAAGAAAACACAAGGATGTGCATCCACTGCAAAGATAAATGCATTTATTCTTGAATAATGAAACAAACAAGCTTTCATCCTGAAAATGTTGCTCAAAGGAAGACTTTCAGACTGCCTGTGCAATGTGAGGGGGAGTCTAAACAAACGACATGAAAACATCTGGTCACAAAATATTTGTCTCAAATTTGACTGCAGAAAGTATGTTCCTTAATTGTGGTTACGTTTGACAAACTGAAGTTCCCCATCTTCATGCATATCAAGCCTCCCGATGATGCCGGCCTCGCTCGCTTGATCCCAACAGTCTGGTGGAAGTATGCAGTTAAGGTGAGTAGGTCTTACAGACAAATAGTGTGCAAGCTGGGCCAAGCACATATCCGCACATGGGCACAGAAGCACAAGCAAACATACAGATGAACTGACACAGAGACAGGCATGCCTTGTGCAAGCATATGCATGCACACACGCAAGTGCACGCATAAACATATGCAAGTGCACACACATACGTACACACACACACACACACACACACACACACACACACACACACGCACGTTTAGTAATGATAGATCTGTTAAATTATTCTGAAATGAAGAGAGATGGAAAAATGAGTGCTTTGATATCAAGTGATAAAGCACAAAACAGCTTTAAAAATATTTTGCTGGCGTAAAATGACAAAACAGAACAAAGTATTTAAAGCTTAATTACAACGAGCAATCCTGTAAGGTTCTGGTACATATAACCCTTTTCTACCTTCGCTTTCGTTCACTAACCTAGACTGCAAAAATATTGTTGACTTAATTCTCTAATATGTGTTTTTGGCTCACGTAAGTGTAGCCTATGCGATCGTAACTTTGTCTGTCTGTGCGTGCGTTTGTGCGTGTGTGCGTGTGTGTGTATGTCTGTGGTAGAAACTTTAACATTTCCGATTCTATGTGGGAGTGGTTATCCAAGACTATGGATAAAGCTCGCATAAGATTACGTCACGGTCAAAAGTGTTTGACGTCAATTAATGCATCATGACGGCATGCCTCCCTGTAGTCTTTCTCTCTCGCGTGGTGTGTGTGGTCTCGGTCATTGTTATTTTGAGCGGGCCGAGACTATTTGGCAGTCGTGTCCCTGTAAGTAGGCTACATGCAGACACAGACAGATCTAGATCTAGTGTCTCTCTTTCTTGCACAGTCGTCACCTAAGCTTACTGTGTGTGTGGGTGTGTATGTGTGACGGAGTGATTGAGTTTGTGTTACTGTTTGTCTATTTCTTACGTGAGCCTTGAAGGCTTCGCCTCTTGTTTGTTTGTACAGATTGAAACGGAGAAAGTGCCACCAATGACCAAGGAAAATCAGGAGAGGAAGGCGAAGTACACAGCTGCCTGCGAAAAGTTACGACAGAAAATAGAAGGTGTGAACTTTATTCAGCGTACTTGCATGTGGTCATTTGTGTGGATAGCTATCAATCAATCAATATGAGGCTTATATCGCGCGTATTCCATGGGTACAGTTCTAAGCGCAGGGATTTTATATTTTTATTTTTTATGCAATTTATATCGCGCACATATTCAAGGCGCAGGGATTTATTTATGCCGTGTGAGATGGAATTTTTTTACACAATACATCACGCATTCTCATCGGCCAGCAGATCGCAGCCATTTCGGCGCATATCCTACTTTTCACGGCCTATTATTCCAAGTCACACGGGTATTTTGGTGGACATTTTTATCTATGCCAATACAATTTTGCCAGGAAAGACCCTTTTGTCAATCGTGGGATCTTTAACGTGCACACCCCAATGTAGTGTACACGAAGGGACCTCGGTTTTTCGTCTCATCCGAAAGACTAGCACTTGAACCCACCACCTAGGTTAGAAAAGGGGGGAGAAAATTGCTAACGCCCTGACCCAGGGTCGAACTCGCAACCTCTCGCTTCCGAGCGCAAGTGCGTTTCCACTCGGCCACCCAGTCCTGCTAGTGTTGCTTCTTTTCATATTTTACAATAATGAGAAGTTTATTCTTGGCTGAAGGTGGTTAATTGTCAGACATCAGATGTTTTTGCCAGTTGCGGGTTTCAGTCATTTTAAACGCACCAGAGATTCCCAGATTGCCTCAGATTGCACAATTTTGCATAACTTTTGCGCACATTTTTGGGAGGGGTAGCATGCTTGCAGCCTTCTTGTTACAATTTCATGATCTCTTGCTTGATTTTGTTTATTTCACATTCTGCCTGATGCTTTTTCTCACATGTATCACTCTTTGTGTGTTAAGGACAAGTGGTAGTCAAATTTTGCTGAGGACTGTTTGATGTGTTTTCATAGAGATATTTGGTATGTTTGAAAATTAACACCTTCTGCCAGCCATGCCAGTGCCATTAAACCTGATTGCCGTGCAAGAAGATGTAGTAGGAAAGCTCATTTCTTTGTGTTTTTTTGTGTTTGTTTGTTGCCAAGCACATCATTGTGGGGAACACTCGTTTCTTGTATCTTTCTCAGAACTGGAGGACATTCAGGTGGAAATGCTGAAGCTGTTGTTACTACACACAGACATTGTGGATGTGAGTTTTGCTGCTCTCGTTCAATTTTTCACTAAATATTTCAACATAGACTGTGAATCGAGACAAGGGTAGTGGTGTATGTGAGTGTGTCCCTGTCTGTGTATCTCAGTGTGTGCTTGTGTATGTGTGTATCTGTGTGTGCATACACAGCGATTCCTAGAGAACTACCCAACAGATGTTTATGAAATTTTGCATGTGACTTCTTACAGATAATACCTCAAAACCCGTCTCGGTTTATTGATTTATGCTAGCCTGATTTTAGTAGTCTCTGTGGGATTTCAGAGTCAATATTTTAGTTTCAGGTTGACAGGTTGAAGGAGACGGGCGCTGTGGCGGGGTGGTAAGACGTCGGCCTCTTAATCAGAAGGTCGAGGGTTCGAATCCCGGTCGCGGCCGCCTGGTGGGTTAAGTGTGGAGATTTTTCTGATCTCCCAGGTCAACTTATGTGCAGACCTGCTAGTGGCTTATCCCCCTTCGTGTGTACACGCAAGCACAAGACCAAGTGCGCACGGAAAAGATCCTGTAATCCATGTCAGAGTTCGGTGGGTTATAGAAACACGAAAATATCCAGCATGCTTCCTCCGAAAGCGGCGTATGGCTGCCTTAATGGCGGGGTAAAAACGGTCATACACGTAAAATTCCACTCGTGCAAAAAAACACGAGTGTACGTGGGAGTTTCAGCCCGGCGCCCACGAACGCAGAAGACAGGTTGAAGGAAATAAATGTCTTACTGTTAATGAAAAGGAACACAAGGCAGAAAGATGTAGTCTTCTTCTTCGTTCGTGGGCTGAAACTCCCACGTACACTCGTGTTGTTTGCACGAGTGGAATTTTACGTGTATGACCGTTTTTTACCCCGCCATTTAGGCAGCCATACGCCGTTTTCGGAGGAAGCATGCTGGGTATTTTCGTGTTTCTATAACCCACCGAACTCTGACATGAATTACAGGATCTTTTTCGTGCGCACTTGGTCTTGTGCTTGCGTGTACACACGGGGGTGTTCGGACACCGAGGAGAGTCTGCACACAAAGTTGACTCTGAGAAATAAATCTCTCGCCGAACGTGGGGACGAACTCACGCTGACAGCGGCCAACTGGATACAAATCCAGCGCGCTACCGACTGAGCTACATCCCCGCCCCGAAAGATGTAGTTATTGAAATGATTTTTATTGAATCGTGTCTGAATGATCAGAGTAGGATAAAGTTTGTTCATATCCTGAAATACTGGTAGAAGAATGTAGCAGTTTGAAATGATCTGTTTGCAGGGTAAAACCAGCCGAGACATCTTCCTGGAAAAGTTCCGTGTTTTGTTGAAGGAGAGCAGTGGTATTACCTGGGTGAGTTTAGAGTTGCTCAGTCTTTTCATTAAATCTTTTTAATGTTTTGTTGTTGTTGCGTATAACTAGAAACAAAGATTTATTCAAGAATTGACATGTCTGATTCATCAGAATGGAATATTTCACAACTATAAAGACGAGATATTGACCCTTACACTGGTGCAATTCTGTAACACATGTTACATAGCCACTGGTGAATTAACAGAGAGAAAAATAAAGATAAACGGTCATATAGGTTTTCGCATCCATGGGAGGTAATCGGAACTGACCAAACAGACTGAGCCAGTAGCGCGACATATGTCGTGACAACCAGGTGAAAGTATACGTAAAGTAGCGCGGCATATGTCGCGACAACCAGCCTGAGGGTTAACAAACCTGTTCATCCTCTGAAGATGGAGTGCGGCTGTCTATATGGTGGGGTGAATCAAAATGATTGTACACATAATCTTCCCATCTGGATGATAGAGTCATTTTCTCTGTAATAAGTGTCCCTGGGAGTTAAGCGAAAGTAATTCTGTCGGGTTCGTATTGGTTGTAAAAGAGTGAATACCCTTGCTTTTACTGGGACGAACAATTCACGAGCCAATCACAAACGAGGGGTGTGTCCAAAACACGTGGACAAGGAGCAGGTGTGGATTTATTTGTCCTACTAAAAGCAAGGGTACTCACTCTTTCACAACCCATACAAACCCGACAGAGTTATTTCCGAATATCGTCTATTTTCAATTGTGACTGTTGTAGAACATTTGAATTTAAGGTAATTATGTGAGGCACAAACAGCGATTTGGCATGGTTGTGTGTGTGTGTGTTGACAGGTCTTTCACTCTCACACCTGTCCCCTGCCGGTGTTGCTGTGTTTCTTCCACCGCTTACTGCGAGCTGTGCGCTACTACTGGGATTCCTTCCAGCCTGAGGACCCGGGCAGATTTGTCGTCAGCGATGGTAAAATCAACTTTTGTTTACTTGCCACAGCTCTCTTGTCTTAGCTGCTCTAGAGAGGAAAGCGAAGTTTGGTTGAATGATAGTGATGCGCCGCTCTTTTAAGCATAAGTTTCAGTGTTGAAAAACCAGGGATTGTTTTGTGAGGCTGTACGATACATTTTCTGGTTGTTTAGCTTGGATTATATTTAGTTCTCTATTTTGAGTGAGTAACTGATGCATGCACGCATTTGCAGTGTAGCCTGCTGTTATGATGAGATGTACATGCACCAGCATGAAGCAATAGTTCTAGAGATATGTGTCTTACAGTGAGAATAATCAATCCTTTTGAAGTATATTTGAGAGCTGTGTGGCAGTAAGTGTGTTTGTGTGTGTGTGTTGGTGTGTGTGTGTGTGCGTGCATGTGTGTGTGCGTGTGTGTGTGTGTGCATGCGTGCATGTGTGTGTGCGTGTGTGTGTGTTGGTGTGTGTGTGTGTGCGTGCATGTGTGTGTGCGTGTGTGTGTGTGTGCATGCGCATGCATGCGTGCATGCATGCGTATATGTTTTATCTTGAGGTTTTTTGAAGGCTAGACAGGACTGTACATCTGTATGTTTCAGATGCCTTTGTGCCTATTCAGATCTTCTGGTCGGACAGCCGAGAAGCCAGCGAGTTTCAGCGTTGCGGGGGTCTCATGTCACACCTCAACAGAACTTTAGGCAGTGAGTTGCACAACTTTTTGTTTTAAAATGTTTGTACCCCACATTATTTTGCGATGAAACTAGTGAGTAATTGCAACATTGTGTTTGTAATGGGGGAGAGAACAGCGGTGGGTAGGAGGGCTTGAGCAGTGGCGGTATGTTTGGGGTGTTGGCTGTTTTTCATGTCATAGCTTGGTTTTGCAAACGAAGATCTGTGAAGGGGTTGGTTCACGTTGTCTGCAGACACATTGGCTGTTTTTGGTCCAGGTAAGGCCATGTGAAAATATACTCCAAGAAAATGTTAATGGATGTGGGAGCTATATTGCATGAATGTTGAAGAAGAAGAAGTCCAATTGGGTGGCTTGCTCAAGCGTAACGCCATACCTGATGATGGTGACGCTGTGTGTGTGCAGCGGAGGTGAACAAAGCCCAGGGTCTGGAGCTGAAGGACGACGGCAAAGTCGTCTCCAGACCTGACAGGAAACCCGCCAGAGAAACCAGTAAGCTAAGAGTGAATAATATTACTCCAGTGATCTCACTGCCTAGATTTTTTTGTGTCACTGCGCGCTGTGTACGCCAGAATTAGAGAGGAACTGGACTGAACTGTACAAAAAAAAGAGGAAAATTGGTAAGGTGGTAATATACTGCAATATACGGAAGGCCGATATTAATTTGGCAAAGTTGACTTCCCAAAGCTCACTGCATGAGGGTTTGGCACTGACTTTTTTGTAAAAACACTTTGAGAAGTCTTTGTGAAGTCAACTTCTGGCTCAATTAAGAAAGGCCTTAACAGATACACCCTCACAATCTGTGTCAGTCAGTCTTCACTGTTGATGGGCGTATGCAGTGCAGAATTTGCCGACAAAGCCATATGGGAATTTCAGTTCTGTGAACAACGTTTAAAGGCATATGTACTCGATGACTATACACGCTAATTGCTTTACCAACAGCTGGAGACATGCTAAATTAAGTTCCCTGCAAAATATTGTGGTCTAGGACCCCTTCAATGTTGAGATATGTTAATTTTCATTTTGATCTGGATCGTCCTATTTATAGATTTGGCAACACATGTAACGTTGATGCAAGGGAGCTAACACCGCGGCTTTGTTGACATCCTCACTTTTTCAGAGGCTAGAACAAGCTGTAATGCATACATGTATTATGGTCCGCGCATGGTGACATATCGTCATTATATGGTCTTATGGTGCGTTTGACATCGATTATGGGCAAACTACACTTTGTAAACACGGGAGCGCGTACATATGCCTTTAAAGAGGTGTGAGTGAAGGTTAGCAGGTGTACAGTATTTGTGTGATTGAAGATTTGTGAGGAACGCAATGCAATGCAACTTATACAGTCATCACATTGATGTGTCATCGAAAAACCTTGTGTGTTATTTCAGCAAGTGATGAATATCCACACAGAGAAATGCCGAGCGGCAACACACTGATGGAGCTTGTAGATGGTCTGGTTCTCTTGTATCACTCAGCCGCACACAAACAGCTATCCAAGGTATGCTTATTTGGACATTTCTTAGAAGATGAACTGTGGTTTAATTATCGAAGCACAGCGTTGGAATATGACTTCATTGGTGTTGAGAAAAGAGGGACCGTAGCTGGAGTGTTGAAGAGGAAGGCATACTGTCCTATTTAGCCCAAAGGAAAATGTAATGCGTCTTTTACTACAGTAGAGTACACTACTTTTAAGACCTGAAAAAATCAGAAAATCAGGTCTTAAAAAAAAATAAAAAAGGAGGGAGTCTTAAAATGGGGGTAAATTTACAGAGGTTATGAAGAAAACGACTGAGAAAACAGGGTCTTGAAATGAAAGGTAGGGAGTCTTAAATTAGGGGGGGTCTTCTTCTTCCTTCATGGGCTTAGACTCCCACGTTCACTCATGTTTTCAGCACGAGTGGATTTTTTTACGTGTATGACCGTTTTTACCCCGCCATTCAGGCAGCCATACGCCGATTTCGGGGGAGGCATGCTGGGTATTTTCGTGTTTCTATAACCCACCGAACTCTGACATGGATTACAGGATCTTTTCCGTGCGCACTTGGTCTTGTGCTTGCGTGTACACACGAAGGGGGTTAAGACACTAGCAGGTCTGTACATAAGTTGACCTGGGAGATCGGAAAAATCTCCACTCTTAACCCACCAGGCGGCAGCGACCGGGATTCGAACTCACAACCTCCCGATTAGGAGGCCGACGTCTTACCACCACACCACTGCGCCCGTCCATTAGGGGGGTCTCAAAAGGGGGGTTCCACCGTAGAGTATGTAGTGCAGAAATATTCCTCTCATATACTGTTCAAAAAAAGAAACGCATAGTTGCTACTTGCCAAATTTGTTTTATTTTTCGAAAAAATTAACAGAAAATCCAATATTTAGATTATTTGTTTGAAATTTGGTATGGACACAGTTGAATGCACACACAGTTCATTTGCATCTTCAAATCAATCAGTCAATCAATACGATTGGGTGCCGAGGCTGTCAAGTCAGTAGGGGGTGTGACTGCCTTGAGCAGCAACAACTGCCCGGCACCTTCTGGGCATGGACTGGATCAGATGCCGGATATCTTGCTGTGGGATGGTGTCCCACTCCTCCTGAAGTGCCTGCAATAGATCGCGGTGATTTGCCGGCGCTTCTTCTCGCCTGCGCACACGTCTGTCCAATTCATCCCAGAGGTGTTCTATCGGGTTCATGTCTGGCGACATGGATGGCCAGGGAAGCACCTGGACATGGTGGTCGGTGAGGAACTGGGTGGTGAGTCGTGCTGTGTGCGGGCGAGCGTTGTCCTGCTGGAATATGGCATCCTGGTCAGCCAGAAGAGGAAGGGCGTGTGGGCGCAGAATTTCCTCCACGTATCGCTGGGCAGTTATGCGCCCTTGGACGTGCACCAGGGTGCTCCTTCCAGCGGTATTGATCGCCCCCCACACCATGACGCCTCCACCACCATGAACGGGTGCCTCATCCACACAGTTGGGCGCGTAACGTTCGTTTACTCTCCGGTAGACCCTCCTCCGACCATCATGTCGCTGGAGCAGGAAGTAGGACTCGTCGCTGAACCACACGTGTCTCCAGTGATTCCGGACGGTCCAGCGAAGGTGCTGGTTGCCCCACTGCACTCGGTTCTGGCGATGGCGGTGGGTGAGGACAGCTCCTCTGTGAGGTCTGCGAGCTCTCAAACCAGCTTCATGCAGGCGGTTCCGCACGGTCTGGTCCGATAATCGGTGTGGCCCGGGGAGAGCCTGGACAGAAGATGAGGCCGACAGGAAACGATTCCGGAGGTGGCGGAGCCGTATGAAGCGGTTGTGAGCAGCAGTTGTCGCCCTTGGTCTTCCCGCTCGTGGCAAGTCGGCAACGGAGCCAGTGGCTTGAAACCTGACCCACAGTCTACTGATGGTGCTCTGGGACACGTGGAAGTGCCTGGCGATTGCACTTTGACTTTGGCCTGCTTGTAAACGACCCAATGCAATTTGGCGGTCTTCTCTGCTCAATCGGGCCATCTTTCGTCGCTGAATTGTCGTCTGATTTCTTTGTGGCGAACAATCCGCTTTTATGGGTTTTGGAAGACATGGTGAGAGCTCAATATTCCCCGAGTTTCACGAGATTACACTGAAGCATGACGAGTGGTCATGCCAAATGATCAATTTTGACATTGTAGCCACTGATAACGCATGCGTCACGTGCAGAGCTCACTTGTCGCAATGGACGAAAGGTCGACGAGCAGATAAACATTTTCTGCAGTTTGGTGGATATCCTTGTAGCCATATAACTAAATTAACCAAATATTACAAGCTACGCGTTTCTTTTTTTGAACAGTATATATGGCGTTAATGCATCAACATTTTATTTCAATTTACTTTTTTTGTAGTTGTTGGTTACATTGCAAGATTTGTTCAGCTGAAGTTAAGACAATGGAGGCAAAGGTTTTCAACCATACACAACAAGTCACTCAGCAGGCAGCCTCATGTCTTTTCTTGTTTATGCTTGTCATTGAATTATCTCTACTGATTGAGATGTTACGAATAACAAATTCGAACTTCTTCAGAAGTTTACTTAGAAACTTTAATGTTGTACGTCTGTGCCTGTGTGCATCTTTAGTAATTGACTGGGTGGCCGAGTGGTAACGCACTTGCGCTCGGAAGCGAGAGGTTGCGAGTTCGACCCTGGGTCAGGGCGTTAGCAATTTTCTCCCCCCTTTCCTAACCTAGATGGTGGGTTCAAGTGCTAGTCTTTCGGATGAGACGAAAAACCGAGGTCCCTTCGTGTACACTACATTGGGGTGTGCACGTTAAAGATCCCACGATTGACAAAAGGGTCTTTCCTGGCAAAATTGTATAGGCATAGATAAAAATGTCCACCAAAATACCCGTGTGACTTGGAATAATAGGCCGTGAAAAGTAGGATATGCGCCGAAATGGCTGCGATCTGCTGGCCGATGTGAATGCGTGATGTATTGTGTAAAAAAAAATTCCACCTCACACGGCATAAACAAATCCCTGGGCCTTGAATATGTGCGCAATATAAATTGCATAAAATAAAAAATTTAAAAAAATTAAAATCCCTGCGCTTAGAACTGTACCCACGGAATACGCGCGATATAAGCCTCATATTGATTGATTGATTGAATTGCCAGCCATGATTTATCTCTTGTTGGTGCTGTAGATGTGGGCCCTGCAGGACAACATGAAGGACTTTGTGCTGGCTTTGCAAGACACGCACAACAAGATCAAGAAGTGTCCCCAAGATGTGAGTTGTGTATTAACGGTGATGGGGTCTATGTCGACCAAAAGAGTGGGATTCCCTGTAGGTGGAGTTCCTGGAGGGGGATTCCCTGTATACAGGGAATACCACAGGATTTAGTTCCTGTAGCGTGTCGCTGATATCGCTGAAAGTCACGTGATTATTATTATTATTATTATTATGGGGAGCTTATATAGCGCGAACCACAACTGTGCTCTCCGCGCTTTACATATTAATTTCTGCCGTTTGAAATGGAATTTTTTACAGACAGACAGACAAACAGACATTTTTTACACACAATATATAACGGTAGACATCGGTAGAATTTGATGTTTTTTAATCTTTTTTGATATTTCTTAGAAATTCGAGTATGGTTTGCAAGTTTAATTGAAAAACTCCACCCTGTGGGATTCCCTGTATACAGGGACTCCACCTACAGGGAATCCCACTCTTTTGGTCGACATAGACCCCATCAGCTGTATTAACAGTCATGCTACACTCTTAGTGATCTTTACCTTGAAAGGAGACTTGGCTTGTCTGTGGCGTTATGCTGTAGTTGTATTAGATAGCCATTGATTTTTAGATTTGTTGATGGAGAGAAGGGTTGATCCATCTGTTTACTTTGTTGGAAGCGTTCAAGATTAAAAATACCTAAGTTGCATTGCACTATTGTTTCTGTTCTTGTCTGTGTTTTTGTTTCATTTTGCAGTCTGTTATATTGATGCTTACTGTGACAGACTGATTAAATAACAGTGCATCGCTGACTGAGTTCAAACACCCAGTGACAGTTTTTGTCTCATTTTGTAGTCTGTGTTTACAGTGCTGTGTTCCAACAGTAAAATAACAGTGAAAGTGTGTGACTGTGTTCCAACTGCAAAATAACAGTGAAAGTGTGTGACTGTGTTCCAACAGCAAAATAACAAAGTATGTGACTGTGTTCCAACAGCAAAAGAACTGAAAGTGTGTTACTGTGTTCCAACAGCAAAATAACAGTGAAAGTGTGTTACTGTGTTCCAACAGCAAAATAACAAAGTATGTGACTGTGTTCCAACAGCAAAAGAACTGAAAGTGTGTGACTGTGTTCCAACAGCAAAATAACAGTGAAAGTGTGTTACTGTGTTCCAACAGCAAAATAACAAAGTATGTGACTGTGTTCCAACAGCAAAAGAACTGAAAGTGTGTGACTGTGTTCCAACAGCAAAAGAACTGAAAGTGTGTGACTGTGTTCCAACAGCAAAATAACTGAAAGTGTGTTACTGTGTTCCAACAGCAAAATAACTGAAATTGTCAGTAAGTACTGGTGTCACATGACTAATGTGAACCAGTTGATTGGCTAATGGCGATGCGCTAAAACTGTTAGCGCACTCTCGAAAATAATTATTGAACTCAGCGCTATGCGCTTCGTTCAATAATGAATTTTCTCGATTTGCTCTATAAATCCCTTAGTGCACTGGGATGTCTCATTAACTTAAAGTGTGTGACTGTGTTCCAACAGCAAAATAACAGTGAAAGTGTGTGACTGTGTTCCAACAAACAGCAAAATAACAGTGAAAGTGTGTGACTGTGTTCCAACAGCAAAATAACAAAGTGTGTGACTGTGTTCCAACAGCAAAATAACAGTGAAAGTGTGTGACTGTGTTTCAACAGCAAAATAACAGTGAAAGTGTGTGACTGTGTTCCAACAGCTAGCGACAGTCCGAGAAGACCTGGAGAAGGCGGAGAAAGTGTTTCGGGACAAGGTGACGGAGCTCAGTCGTCACATGGCCTGGGTCATCGCCGTCATTTACTCTCCGGTAAGTCTTGTGGATTATCCTGTTTGTTGATATGTGAGAAGAAAGCACAGAAATCTACTGAAGTAGCTTCTGTGAAATTTGTTGTTACACTGATTGAATCTGCAAAATGTTAGCTCTTTTTTTGGTGTGTGACATCACTTTGATGCAGCTGTTTCGGGATATTGCCAAATGCAAATGATTTGTACATGCAGGGATGCATGCACACACAAATTCTCTCCCTGCATGCAAACACACACATACAAATGCAGGCATGCATGCATACAGGCACGCACATACTCTCTCTTTTTTGTTTTAGTTGAACCTCTTGAAGGCAAGCATATAAGGTCTTGAGGGGGAAGGGGGGGTGTTCCTAAGTGAAAAGTCTATGGACAATCTTGCTGTTTATTTTAGATAGATTGTGTAGATTTACCTCCATTTTAAGACCTGACTTTCTCAGATTTTGGGCGGTTTTAAAGAGAGGAGGGGGGGGGGGTGTTCCACAGTCCACTGTGGTAGTTTTCCTGACATTTTCTGACGTCTTTAATCTTCCACACAGTCCAAGCAGCATGACGTGGAGTGGTTGTTGCGAGGGGTGCTGAGAACCCTGGAGAAAGCCTCAGCCTATCGTCAGCTCTTCCAGTACGTGCCCGAGTTCTACATCGAGACATGCATCCACAGTTTCAACGCCCTTAGGAACTACTTCAACACCACACAGCCTTTTTCTGCCCTGCCTGGTGAGTTGTTGTGTTGTGTTGTGTTGTGTTGTGTTGTGGGTTGTGTTGTGTTGTGTTGTGTTGTGTTGTGTGCATGTGTGTGCGTGCGTGTGTTTTGTGCGTGCGTGCGTTGACAGTTATGAATCACTGAGTGTGTGTGTGTGTGTGTGTGTGTGTGTGTGTGGGCATGCAAATTAACATACTTTGGCATAAAGGAACTGAACAAAAAGTTGAATTGAAATGTTTTTTGTGTGCTTCAGATGTCAACCAGCTGTTGCAGCAGTATGCCACCTTCTTAGTGGATCATTTTGCTGATTCCAGAATCGTCAGCAACGGTAAGCGTTTAGTCTTTTGAGCAATATATTTTTTATCTTTGTGTGGTCTGTCTTTCCTTGTGTGTGTTTAACTTCCAAATAGCGTTGATAGTTTTGGAAGACTGTGCTCAGATAGGTAGCTGCTTGAAGTGTTTTGAATATGACTGACAGTCTTGTTCGAAAGATTGCTTTGAAAAACTTCTTTTGGAAGGATGGTGGTTTGAGTCACTGTGAAGTTGTCACATTTGTTCTGCTCCCATTGCAAATTCTCTGTCTACTGAGTTGTTTCTAAATTTTTGCTCAACAAGCATTTGTTTTTATCTGACGAGAAAACACTTGAAAATGGATTTTCTTTGTGTGAAAATGTTTTGTTTGTGTTATGTTTTAGATCTGCGGGACAACATCGTGCAGGCCCTGGCTCTGTTCACCTGTCACAAAGATACGCTGACAGTGCTGGAAAACCTTCCCATGAACAAGTTAGCGCTGCTCTTTATTACACTTAGAGTTAGGCTGACGTTCTCTGCCTATACCAGTGTTACCTTTGGCAAAAACAAAAAAGTTAGTTTGTGTTGCGTTTTTGAGAGACAGGCAACTGGAATTCCAGAAAAAAACTTTGGAAGATATGAAAAATCTTCAAAAGGAGGGAGTCTTAAAACCAGGTTTTGAACAGAAAGTCTGAGAAAACAGAGTCTTAAAAGGGAGGAAGTCTTAAATGGGGGGGGGGGGGGTCGGGGTCTTAAAAGTTTGTTTGTTTGTTTGCTTAACGCCCAGCCGACCACGAAGGGCCATATCAGGGTGGTGCTGCTTTGACATATAACGTGCGCCACACACAAGACAGAAGTCGCAGCACAGGCTTCATGTCTCACCCAGTCACATTATTCTGACACCGGACCAACCAGTCCTAGCACTAACCCCATAATGCCAGACGCCAGGCAGAGCAGCCACTAGATTGCCAATTTTAAAGTCTTGGGTATGACCCGGCCGGATTTCGAACCCACGACCTCCCGATCACGGGGCGGACGCCTTACCACTAGGCCAACCGTACCGGTGGGTCTTAAAAGGGGGGTTCCACTGTAGGAAACATTTTGAAATCTTTGATGGCCTGTAAACAAGTTGAGAAAATTCAGGTTTGCGACGGATTGTAAAAAAAACAACTAATGTATGACTGTATGCTTGGTGTGTGCAGGCGGCTGTCAATGATCGAGTCGCTACTGGCACCCTACGAGAACCGGTCCTGGGCCCACACCAACTGGATCCTTGTGCGTCTCTGGAAGGTCAGCTGTGACACTGATATCATATTTTTCCACAATCCCATTTCATGTTTACTGTTTTCTTCTTTTTCTGCTTCTTCTGCGTTCATGGGCTGAAACTCCCACATGTATACACTTGTGTTTTTGCACAAGTGGGTTTTTGAGTGTATGACCGTTTTTCCCCCGCCATTCAGGCAGCCATACGCCGCTTTCCGGGGAAGGTTACTGTTTTTAATTCTGTGAACTTGGTTTACTTGTGTTGATATGTCTTAAACGCACATGGGTGCCTTCTATAGGGATTTCTTCAGGGAATCAGAAGGAACAGTCTAGGGTGCTGCTTTTCTGATAAAGAACGTTAAAGGTACTGAACTTGTCAAATCCAGGTGCACGGAGCCCCTGGGGCTTTTAGTCATACCTCAGGCAGCTATCCGTTAGAAGAACTACCAAGTTTCATTGACTTGCACCCAAAGAGTCAAGAACTGCGATTTTTTTATGAATTAATTTCGTACTCGGACCCGGCTGGTCTTCACCTCTTTTTGGATCTAAATTTAGATCAGGTAGATCACCACATCATGCACAAAAAGACAGTCACTAGCAAACTATGTCAGACGTCATCATGAGTTTGTGTAAAACAAAATGGAGACCGGAATCACTCAGATTGAATTGAACTCCGACCAAACACCACGTAATAACTAGGTTAATTTATGCACTCGCGTGAACAAGAAACTGTCGAGCTTCACAGATGTCGTCGTTGGGTAGTTTTGGGTTTGTTTTACTACCATAGGAGGATTTTTGAACTGTAAATGCACTCAGCTGCAACAAAAACGCAAAACGAATGCTGTGAACTTCACTGTGCCTTTAACAACAAAAATAGGTAATGTGTCTATTGTCTTGTGTGTATTTTCTTGCTGCCTTGACCTGCTTGTCAGGGTAGCCTCTTATCGATGATACAGGGCTGAGACAGTGCAATCAGTAACAGGGTAACATGTATGTAGTTTCACCCTTTGGTGAGTACATTTGTACAGTTGAACACCCCCCCCCCCCCCCCCCCTTTTAAGACTTCCACAAATCTGAGAAAATCAGGTTTTCAAGAGGAGGAGGTCTTAGAATGGGGCTAAGTTTAGAGAGGCTATGAACAGAAAGGGAGAGAAAACAAGGTCTTAAAAAAGGAGGGAGTCTTAAATTGGGGGTCTTTAAAGGGGGGTTCCACTGTATAAGTGATGCTGTACTTTTGTGAATGATCTCAGCATGTCTCTCTCAATACTCTGTGAATGATCTCAGCATGTCTCTCTCAACACTCTGTGTGAATGATCTTAGCATTTCTCTCTCAACACTCTGTGTGAATGATCTCAGCATGTCTCTCTCAACACTCTGTGTGAATGATCTTAGCATTTCTCTCTCAACACTTTGTGAATGATCTTAGCATTTCTCTCTCAACACTCTGTGAATGATCTCAGCATGTCTCTCTCAACACTCTGTGAATGATCTCAGCATGTCTCTCTCAACACTCTGTGTGAATGATCTCAGCTGTTCTCTCTCAACACTCTGTGAATGATCTCAGCATTTCTCTCTCAACACTCTGTGTGAATGATCTCAGCATTTCTCTCTCAACACTCTGTGAATGATCTCAGCATTTCTCTCTCAACACTCTGTGAATGATCTCAGCATTTCTCTCTCAACACTCTGTGTGAATGATCTCAGCATTTCTCTCTCAACACTCTGTGTGAATGATCTCAGCATTTCTCTCTCAACACTCTGTGAATGATCTCAGCATGTCTCTCTCTCAACACTCTGTGAATGATCTCAGCATATCTCTCTCTCAACACTCTGTGTGAATGATCTCAGCATTTCTCTCTCAACACTCTGTGAATGATCTCAGCATTTCTCTCTCAACACTCTGTGTGAATGATCTCAGCATTTCTCTCTCAACACTCTGTGAATGATCTCAGCATTTCTCTCTCAACACTCTGTGAATGATCTCAGCATTTCTCTCTCAACACTCTGTGAATGATCTCAGCATTTCTCTCTCAACACTTTGTGAATGATCTCAGCATTTCTCTCTCAACACTTTGTGAATGATCTCAGCATTTCTCTCTCAACACTCTGTGTGAATGATCTCAGCATTTCTCTCTCAACACTTTGTGAATGATCTCAGCATTTCTCTCTCAACACTCTGTGAATGATCTCAGCATTTCTCTCTCAACACTTTGTGAATGATCTCAGCATTTCTCTCTCAACACTTTGTGAATGATCTCAGCATTTCTCTCTCAACACTCTGTATGAATGATCTTAGCATTTCTCTCTCAACACTTTGTGAATGATCTCAGCATTTCTCTCTCAACACTCTGTGTGAATGATCTCAGCATTTCTCTCTCAACACTCTGGGAATGATCTCAGCATTTCTCTCTCAACACTTTGTGAATGATCTCAGCATTTCTCTCTCAACACTCTGTGAATGATCTTAGCATTTCTCTCTCAACACTCTGTGTGAATGATCTCAGCATTTCTCTCTCAACACTTTGTGAATGATCTCAGCATTTCTCTCTCAACACTCTGTGAATGATCTCAGCATTTCTCTCTCAACACTTTGTGAATGATCTCAGCATTTCTCTCTCAACACTTTGTGAATGATCTTAGCATTTCTCTCTCAACACTCTGTGAATGATCTCAGCATTTCTCTCTCAACACTCTGGGAATGATCTCAGCATTTCTCTCTCAACACTCTGTGAATGATCTTAGCATTTCTCTCTCAACACTCTGTGAATGATCTTAGCATTTCTCTCTCAACACTCTGTGAATGATCTCAGCATTTCTCTCTCAACACTCTGTGAGAATATGCTGCTGTCGTTATGAATTTTCTTTTGTTGTCATTAGAGAGTAACTACGTGTTTACATTTAAAATAATGAGACCTTTCTTTGTCAACAGGGCTATGGATTTGCCAATCGCTATCGTCACCTGCCCAATTTGCTGCCTGCCAAAGTCCAACCTACAGACTTCACCTTTGTTAGTGTTCAAGGTAATGACAAATTCTTTGCTGGCTGAAACATGTGTCTGTGTGAGTGCGTTTCTGTTTGTGTATGTGTTAAATGAGGTTGGTGAGAGTGTATGAAGGCTAATGTAATCGGTGATATCTAGGCTGATGTAAATTAACAAGACAACAGGATTGAGATATTATCATGTTAAGGAATCCTGTTTTACAATCCTCTTGCACCCACAGGCCCCCATCCCCCTTCCCCCCACCCGCTTCTGTACCTACAGTGTTCTGCTTGCATGTGTTGATCATGAGTCTTGGTACCTGAAGTAGCTTTGTGTGTGTGTGCGTGTGTGTGTGTGGTGTGTGCGTGTCTGTCTGTGACTGTTCTTTTTGTGTGTGTTTCTCTGCCTCTCTTTCCTTATAAATTCTCATGCATTTACTAAGGATTATTTGCACACATGTGCAGAGCCCTGCCCATCGCAAGTGTTCCAGAGTCTGCTGGCTAAGACACTCCTGGACAATGAAGCTCTGTCCACCCGGTTCCTGGACACGCTGATGAACCAACTCAACTGGTCCTTCTCCGAGTTTGTTGGCATGATGCAGGAGGTTGGTGTTTGTCTCTATTTATATTGAATTTATCATGCATTGTACAGTCAAACCTGCCCTGGCGACCATCCCAAAGGATCCCCGACTGGTTTTACTATATGATTCACCTTTCCATAGTGACCACCTGTCTAACATGACCTTGGGCAGTCAGTTTCGGTCCAAGCTGCGAGTTTCAACTTGTCTTTGATGACCATCCATCGTTTTTCTCTCCTTTAAATGTACCATCATTCCTGTATTTGTTTGGATATTATTCTCCTAATCTTAATTATTAGGTTTTTATGGTCTTACGTTTATGTTGTATGTTGTAATGCTGTGATACACCACACCTGAGTTTTTCGTCTTGAGATAATAAAGTGGTCTATGTCTATGTCTATGTCTATGTATATATAAGCTGCGAAAAGTTACAGACCATATTCTATCCAATGCACTGTGAATGTGGAGAAAATAATACGAAACCAATAGGGTGTGTATGCACAGATTGCCCAGGTGACCATGCGATCAGACAACATGCTGCTGGAGGGGCGTCAGGTGAAGATCTGCGCGGCATGTTTCGAGATCTCCATCTGTCTGCTGCGCGTGCTAGAGATGGTGGCCACCGTCGCCCCACAGCTCTTCACTGATTGGTCGAGACCCTCCGCCGAACTCTTCCTCAAACGTATTATGCAGGTACCTGGAAGACTGTTGTCGTCTGTGTTTTGTGTGCTGGCTCTAATCCAAAAACAAATAGACTGCCAATGTTCCAAAATTCAGAATAAAAAAACAAGACAGGTATGTTATAGGAACGTTTAATAGTGACAAAACAAAACGTTACGAAAAAAAAGCTGGGTCAAAGATCAGTGACCATAACATATGTTTTGTCACAATCAAACGTTCCTATAACCTACTATTCTTGTTTTTTGTGCTGGTTCTAGCTCTTCTCGCAGGATTTTGCAAAATTCAGGTAGATATTCTTTTGTCATGTTCTGCTTTTACATAGTCCATTTGAAGCTGGAATTCAAGGTAGTGTCATTGAAATCAAATTGCAATGTCTGCAGAACAAGTAATTATCTTTGTTAAGAATGAACTCCCTTTCTTTTGAAAAAATGAACTTTTGCGCATGTAGTGAACAAAGTGATAGAGCTTTCTTCCTCACATAGAAGAATGTGAATGTACAGCAATAACATGCACACACACATACATTCATGGCATGTATGATTTGGAAGAATTGCATTCAATATTTATTTAATGGATTAGAGCCATTATATTTGAATGTGGCATAGAGTGAGTACTTTATGAGTAATACTTATATTGTTTTGTTGTTGTTGGTGTTGACGTCTTTGTTGTGATCATTATCAGTGTCTTCTAGCAGAGAACATGTGTAATGAAGATGTACTGAGTGTTGTGCATAATGATGTTGCTTTCAGCTGCTGAGTCAGATCGTCATGAGGGTGACGGTGGCGGACGGTGCCTTTGAGACTCTGGTCACAGCGCCGATACCTGGTCAGTGCTAACAGAGTGTTGGTTTTACAGACTGGATTCTGAGTTGAAAATGGAAGAGTTATGATAAAGATTGGGTGGTCCAGTGAACAGCATCAGAGTCAAACTTCTCATTCATTTAATTAACTTTTCAATTTATCAAAGGGAAGTCAAGTCAGATTAGAGATTTCATTGCAGAAATTGAATGAAGTTAAAAGGAATACAATAGCAAAGATACACTTTAAAAAAAAACAAATGGTGTGTGTGTGAAGACATTTATCAACAAATCAATGATTTAATTTCAGCCTGGAAAAATGATGACGGTGACAGTAGCAGTGATGAATCTAATATTAGCTTGACTTGTTTTGACAGGGCTGGACAGTGTCACCTACTTCCCAGTGCTGTCAGTAACTGTGGGAATCCTGGCCCAGCTCATCGTCAGGTGTGGGGGCAGTAGGTAAAGTATAGTTATTTGTGTGACCTTCGTTCTACCTTGTTGGGATTGCCCTTAGAGCATGAAGGCTGCTGACAGATCCAAGTCGAACTTGTGCATTCTACAGTGAGCTTAATTAGTGATAGATGCTGAAATTGGGTACACACACACACATGCATGCAGGCAGGCATGCACGTATGCACGCACACACATGCAGTAATGTCCACACACACACATACGTCATGACCCACCTTCATTGCTAACAGCATTGTCACAAGGGAGTCGGTCTTAAGGGATTGTGGACCATCGTTTTAAGGGAACACTCCTTCCCTAGTAAATGATTATGCTCACCTTCTCAGATTTGGCCCGGCTTATACTTGGGATAAAGCCTTCCCTCCATTTGGACACATACCAACAATCAACAGCTTGGCTGCTTGCTGTGCATAGTATGATTTATGTTGTTGTTGTTGTTGGATGAAAATGTCTTGAAGGAAATCAATGTATAAATAATAACTGGGTAGATGTGAGATGGTGAGCAGAAGTGGGAAGGATTTTTCTTTCAACTGCTGTCAATGTAAGTGAAGATATTAGAAAGGTACAGTAGCTGACAGTGCTCCTAGTTTCTGCTGCAGTATTTAGAACGTTCATACATTAGGCCAAATAAAAATATATGTTGGTTTAGGGTAACACGACCGACCCTATTTTTGTCCCTCCGAACCTAAAACTCTTTTTTCATTTCTACAACAAAAAAAAAAACTTTTGGCACATTTTGCGAACCATACTGACACTAAAGGAAGTAACCTCCTTCAAAATCGACTAAATTCAAGAACGAACAAGTCGCGTAAGGCGAAATTACTACATTTAGTCAAGCTGTGGAACTCACAGAATGAAACTGAACGTAGTCCGCCGCTAGTGCAAAAGGCAGTGAAAGTGACAAGCCTGTTTGGCGCGGTAGCAGTTGCGCTGTGCTTTATAGCACGCTTTACTGTACCTCTCTTCGTTTTAACTTTCTGATCGTGTTTTTAATCCAAACATATCATATCTATATGTTTTTGGAATCAGGAACCGACAAGGAATAAGATGAAAGTGTTCTTAAATTGATTTTGAAAATTTAATTTTGATCATAATTTTTATATTTTTAATTTTCAGAGCTTGTTTTTAATCCAAATATAACATATTTATATGTTTTTGGAATCAGGCAATGATGAAGAATAAGATGAACGTAAATTTGGATCGTTTTATAAATGTTTTATTTTTTTTTACAATTTTCAGATTTTTAATGACCAAAGTCATCAATTAGTTTTTAAGCCACCAAGCTGAAATGCAATACCGAAGTCCGGCCTTCGTCGAAGATTGCTTGGCCAAAATTTCAATCAATTTGATTGAAAAATGAGGGTGTGACAGTGCCGCCTCAACTTTTACAAAAAGCCGGATATGACGTCATCAAAGACATTTATCGAAAAAAATGAAAAAAACGTCCGGGGATATCATTCCCAGGAACTCTCATGTCAAATTTCATAAAGATCGGTCCAGTAGTTTAGTCTGAATCGCTCTACACACACACACGCACAGACACACACACACACACACACACACACATACACCACGACCCTCGTCTCGATTCCCCCTCTATGTTAAAACATTTAGTCAAAACTTGACTAAATGTAACAAAAAAAGAAAGAAAAGCCGACCTACCGACCCTATCTTTTTAGGTCACGTTACCCTAAACCAACATATATTTTTATTTGGCCTTAGGGTTTTATTTTCTTATTTCTTCTGTTGTATGTTGAAATTGATTCCAAAGCCTCATAAAAGCAATATTAATTTGTGTCTTGCAGCCAAGAAAAGGCAGTGAGAGCTCTTCTGACGGATACAGGGTTCCTTCCAGCTGCTTTGGACTTCATGTTGGCTCGCAATGCCAACCCAGAGAAAAAGAAAGAGAAGGTGTTCTCCATGAGCAACTGTGAGTGTCGTTCATGAAATGAATGCCAGCTTATAGTACAGATATGTAACATTTAAAAAATTTAAAAAAAATGTCGGTGGGAGTTTCAGCCAATAACCGCAGACGAAGAAGAAGAAGAAGATATGTGGCCCTTCTGAGTCATGTTGCTTTTTAAATTGCCTTGTTTGCCTGAGATTTTGTTTGATTCTGTTGGTCTTTAGTGTGTGTGTGTGTTTGTGTGTGTGTGTGTGTGTGTGTGTGTGTGTGTGTGTGTGTGTGTGTGTGTGTGTGTGTGTGTGTGTGTGCAAAAGCATGTGGGTAATCAAGTATGCAAGAGTGTGTGCAAATGTGTGTGTTTGTGTGTACGTGTGTATGTGTATGAATATGTTTGTGTGTATGTATGTGCATCCCTTTGTCTGTTAATATTATTCTTGTTACAAACTGTTTCTTATCATAAATCTCAGATGAGGAGGTGAGCGCGGAAGAGGTTGAAGACATCGAGTCACTGATGACATACTTACAACAACAACACATCTTGCTGGGCAACAATATTCAGGTGAGAAAGGTTGACCCTCTTTCTTTGATGTATGAACAGTGATACCTGTTATGTAAAATCCCTCCAGCGAGTGGTCACGTCCAGGTAAAGGACACCCGGGCTGAGCTATAGGTGCACGAAGCGAAACTGAGTGCCACCCAAATGGATGGTACGCAGTCCTTGGGTCGGATTGGTTGAAATTGAGAAAGATAGGAGGAAGATGGGAGCACAAGAATTTTATGATTCTTGAAATCATGATATTTTTGTTGTTGCAGGAGACGGATGATGATGACCTATGCACGATATGCTATGCCAATGCACAAACTGCATTTTTTATTCCTTGCCAGCACAAATCTTGCAGGTATGTGTGTGTGTGTGTGTGTGTGCGTGTGTGTGTGTGTGTGTGTGTTTCTCTCTGTGTGTGTGTGGCTGTGTGTGTGTTTCTGTGTGTGTGTGTGTGTGTGTGTGTGTGTGTGTGTGTGTGTGTCAGTTGAATTTTCGTTAATGCGTAACAATTGTTGTGGTAGTTTTTGTCTTCGAGTTGCGTGGACAGGTTGCGTGTATCTGGAGGCTGACACACTTTCACAGAGATGAACTCAAGATTTTGTTATGCCGTTTGATAACTTATTGTTACTTTTTTTCCTTAGAACATGCATCACTCAACAACTGCTGAGCAAGCGGGAGTGTTTCTTCTGCAAGGCGGTCATTACGGCAGTCCAAGACAACAAGGGGAGGCCACTATTGAGGGAACACTTCACATCTGGCAGTCCTCGCAAATAACACAGATTTCATCCCCTAGTTTTAAACAAGCACTGCCAAATTTACCATGACTTTTATGTTTGTGGTTGATTTATGCTATCATCCAGTCTCTTTTGCTCCACAGAGTCCTCCTTACCTTCCCTTACTTTCTACCTACACCCCCACCCCCCCTGCCCACCCCCACCCCCCCTGCCCACCACCACCCCCCCTCCCTCTCACCTGTGCGTTGCACCCTACTCTTTTGTTTGTCTTTCTTTCATTCAAAGCGATTAGCTTTAAAAAAAAAATTAATTGTCAGCCAAATGCCTTTTGTTCAACACACAGGGTTTTGTGTAACAGTTTTATTTTGAAGTCAGGAATCAGGAATCAGGAATTTTACGCCGCTTGGAACCTTTTTAGGTTATTTGCGCGACGGGGGCGAGAGCGCACCGCCTATACGTTAAAAACAAACTAAGGACCTATCAATTTCTGTGTGTCCTCATAAAAACATCTAACATGTTACTTCAAGTAACCCCTAGTTTAGGACACCCCATAACCTATACAATTTCCTATCATTGTTTGGGTGTTTGAGGAGCTGGGGGGTAACGAGGGACGTAAAGCACCCAACATACACGCCGACCCCAGTCCTCTTATTTTAGCTTCCCTAATTTAAAATGTTTAAAAGCTGGTTTAAAAGTGATTCTCTAGATTTTAGAGCAGAGGGCCGCTTGTGGCACCTCTGCTTATTGCTGTTGAGAAAGCAGTAACAGATTTTGCCTGGACCACCTGCTCGTCTAGTGCATTCCACTCAGCCACCGTCTGCACGAAAAAGGAGCGTCGATACTGCTCTGTGCTGGCGTCTGGAATGATGTAGCCACGGGTGTTGTTGTAAGAGTACTTGGTGACGATGTTACTTGCTACGCAATCGGGAAAGGTGTTGGCCCGTATTTTCCTCTTCTCTTTATCTATTGGTTTCAGGAAGTTTTCTGGAGGTATTGCTGGGGTATGTCCCTCAATGATTTTGAAGAGAGTGGTGAGTCGCTGTTGTTTTCTGCGCTCTTGTAGAGATGGTAGATTTAGGTCCCGTAGCATCTTTGTTACACATCCTGGGTCTTGGGAACGGTAGTCGCGCTTTATGAATCTTGCCGCTTGTTTCTGAATCCGCTCAAGTTTTGTTTTGTCATCGACTAGGTGTGGATCCCACACTGTTGCTCCATAGTCGAGGGTGGACCTTATGAGGGAGATGTATGCCATTCGTCGCAGTTCTGGGGGGCAACTTCCCAAGTTTCTTCGCAGAAATCCCAGCTTGGATCCCGCCTTCTTGCATATGGTTGCGATGTGCTTAGACCATTTGAGGTCTGCTGAGATCTCGATCCCTAGATATGGGCTTTGGTCGACGTGCCGTGGAAGTAGTGAAAAATATTGTAAATAGAAACGTTTTTTTCATAGGAAACTTTGTGATCCGATCTACTTGATATCTGTGTGTCTTTATGAAACCGACAGTTTTTTGTTTTGTGTGAAGAGGCTTTAGTCTTCAGGGAAAAAATATTGGGACATTCTTTTGAGTGACATTTAGTGATGTATATGAGTAGAATTTTTCTGTATGGAGAGATGAAGCTATTTTATGTTTTTTATTCTGTAAAAGTCAATAGGGCAGTGATAATTCACAGGGTGTTTCTTGGGTGTTGCTGTAATAGCACAAAATGGAGTATTATGCTCAAAATTTGTCAGAGGCGAGGCAATTTTCCTTGGTTTTATAAGGACAGTAAAATCTTTGAGTCTTTGAGTCTTCATTCTTGAGTCTTACATTGTCATGAGACTGGCTAGTTTGTTACACCAACACGTACACTGGATGCTTGTATAAGAGAAGAGAACAATGTACCGTATTTTCGGGACTACAAGGCGCTCAGTTGTAAAAGGCACAATCTCCACTTTCAAGGTTAAAATGAGAAAAATCTCCACTTTCACGGTTAAACTAAGACAAATCTCCACTTTCAAGGTTAAAATGAGACAAATCCACAAAATACGGTGTATTGGCCGCAAGTCAAAGGAAGTTGAGTGGAAATAATATTATGTTTTCTCTTCGAAGTGCAAGTGAGATCAAAGAGTCTACAATCTGAGTTCTGTATATGGCCTTGTGACCTTAGGTCAATGACCATATTTTCAACTGAGACCAGCTGACCCCAGGTAAACAAAATGGAGAGGGAGCGTTATTTTTATTTGTAATGCGATGTGTGTACATCTGTATTCTTTTAGTCCAGAAATTACTGTAATTAAAAACTGCTTGTCATCAGTTTTTTCACTGATGGTGTGAGTTTGATTGCAGATTTGTGAATTATGTTTTATTAGATGATCTTTACAGCTAAAGAGTGTGAAAACAATTCAAATGGTGCTGTTATTGTACATTTTCATTATTTTTGTTGGACTGTAATTATTTCTTGAAATGACATCAGTATTGTAAGTTTCTCGGTCATTTCAGCGTAATGTTTTTAACAATATCATCACAGTCATCATGGTTTCTATGTGACTCTTTTCTTAATTTGCAGTGTCTGTCTGTCTTTATTTGTGTTTTGAACACACATGGGCAGATGCATGCAGGTATGACACATCGTACACACGCACACATGTGCACACACGCGCGTGCACACACACACACACACACACACACACACACACACACACACACACACACACAGACTTCTCTCTCCGTCTCTCTCTCTCTGTTGGCCATTTACACTTCTGTGAGACTGTATGTCTTGTTATACATGTATTTCTATCTTTTGCTTACTATCCGTCTCTGTTGAAAACTCTGAGCTGTGATACACTGCTGTTCATTTGTCTCACACATGTCCATATCTTGCAGTGTCCTTTGTCTTCATCAGAAGAAAAGTCTAGTGGACGTTATGCTTTTTTTGTTGGTTTTTGTGTGTGTGTGTGTGTGTGTGCAGGAGAGAAATCTTTTTTGTACATATGGATTGTTACTGAATTTTATCTGTTATGATCAGTAGACACACAACTACATTTTGTGATGTCTGTTATTGTCCTGAATATATACTCTGTGACCTTGTTAAAATGACATATTTTCAGGTAATTTAATGGAAAAATGCATGTTTTGCACACACATGCTTAAATCTGCACTCATAGTCATGAGTACCTAGCTCATAGTAGAAAGTACATGTACTGTACAAGTGCACACACACACTAAAAGTACATGGACTGTACAAGTGCACACACACACTAAAAGCACGCACAGACACTACCTAACACAGGCATGCAGGAAGGCATGCAGGAACGCACACACATGTTAGAACAGATCAGCGTGTCTAAAAACAGATCTTATAAAAAATAATTATATCTTCAACATGCGTGGTTATTTTTGTTTTTCTTTGTTTATGTATAACTGCCCTTGATACGTTTACAGTAAAAGTGTATATTTCAACTGAACGTCCTACAGTTGCCCGCAAGAGTGCCTTTTTGTTCAGACTATACAGTAAATGTTTCAGTTGAATCTTTTCTTCTTTTTATGTTGTTTGACAGTTATGTCAATGTTAGAACACTTGGAATCTCAAGCAGACTCAAGATGTTATGTAGCTGCATCTGGGCATTGTGATCTAAACTGTAATAGCAAAACATTATTGCAACAAATGTTGTCCCCGAACTATGTGTCATTTCATTCAAATGTTCTATGCTATTACGGGCACTACACTTGGCTATTTGGCCCACTTTTGGGATCAAGTTAAGATTTCTTTTATTGGGGTCACGTGACCGCCGCACAAAAGTGGGTACCCCATAATCGACCTTACAAAAACATAAGGTATCAATTGATAAACAAAATCTACGAAAGTTCAGGATAATCACATCTTGGCATTAAGTTTTATCTTCAATATACTTTACTTCTTGTGTAAAGTGTGGGGTACATGCCGGTCACCACAGATCTGTCTAGGGTTTTACATAGGCCGGTAACTGCATCCTTCCATTCTGACAATAACCTGGCTGCTTTCTTTTTTTCAGAGGAAGAATTTGATAATGATAATGTTGTTTTACGCCCTCACGGTGAAACCATTAGGGGCATGTTCCCGGGTGTTACCCTGACTTTAGATGAGATTCACAGGTGTATGCATGTTTAGGTGTAATCAGGCAGCTGGGGAAGAATTTGTGCGTTTGCTTCTTCTTCTTCAGCGTTCCCGAAATTCTGGTTACGTGTGAGCTCGTTTGCCCATTTGGGTTCCCCACCCTATACTCTGAGAGCATAGTCAGCTTCACTCCGCTTTCGTTGGGGTGTGTTTGCTGAATTGATATCTTAACTGACACCTGTGTGTGTTTGCAAACAGAATTCATAAAGAAAAATACCACGCTGCATTGGAAGCAGCCAGGCTGTTGGGTTATTGTATGTGTCCAAGCGTAAGCTGCTCCTATCCCATGCAAAGGGCTGCATCGACAGTTGGTGGTTGGCTTGATGAAACTGACAGTTTGCTTGATGCCTCTGATGGTTTGCTTTATGAAACGAATGGCTTGCCGAAGAAGGAAAGTATCCTTAAGACTTGTAGGCTTTCAGAGAACTTTCTGATGCACAAAGAGCTTTTATCAAACACAAAGGGCTAATACTAATAGTCTTCCCCCCCCCCTTTCTTTTCTGTTTCTTTATCATCTTACTTTTGTGTGTGTGTGTGTGTGTGCTTCTTTTCTATACACTCTTGTGATTGTTTATGTCTGTTGGGAATGCAAACTGTGAATTGAGTGGTACTTTTTGAAAAGATATCATCAAAATTGTGATCACTTTGGCTACGTTTGAGTTTGTGATCGTGCAAGAAATATGATTTGGCAACTTTAAAGTACATGTAACTCGGTTCTCGCAAAGAATTGTTCTGAAATTGATGGGGTTTTGCAGAGAAAAGGTGGAAGACACATTTCCGTTGATTCGTATTGATGTGATTTATTGTTTTTAGATATTTTTGTGTTTGACTTGTGAAGTTTGCTAAGATCAGTAACTGTACTGTTTTAAACCAAAATGAATCAGATATCGACGTCATCATGGAATTTTGGCGTATTAAACTCATATTAGACAGCTTTTCAGCAGAAGGCCAAAGCTGATTATTTTTATTATGAAATAGTTTTTATATTTGTACCTGGCATGGATAGTATGATGAATGTTAAATCATGTATTTTCCATCGTATTTTAGGGAATATTGCTCATGGAAAATGATTAACTTACCCTAAAGCACAAAAACATCAAAATATCGCCAAGAATTGAGTTACGCCAAATTTCCATGACGACGACGATATGTTGTTACACTTGAACACTGTGTTAACACTTCCGAACATGTGCATGTTTTAAACCCCAGGCAGACACAAACAAAAAA
This sequence comes from Littorina saxatilis, assembly GCF_037325665.1. Classification (NCBI taxonomy): domain Eukaryota; kingdom Metazoa; phylum Mollusca; class Gastropoda; order Littorinimorpha; family Littorinidae; genus Littorina; species Littorina saxatilis. The sequence goes on along the minus strand of NC_090248.1, from coordinate 24,671,421 downwards.
GTCCATTGAATAAAATTCATGCAATTTATGATTTGTGTTAATTTTTATTGAGTCATTCGTTACTTTGTTTTACAAACATGTACACTTTCGTTCTGCTTTTCTTACTTTTACGTATGAGTTCATATTTTGTTCTGACTGAACAAATTCATGATACATAATAATAATAATAATGATATGAAATATTGTTGCAAAAAATACACAGTAATGAAATCCAAAGAAAGCCCAAAACAAAAAAAAATCACAGTTGCTGGAACTGTCTTCCAACAGACATTTGAGCAGATTATTTTGATCATATGGCCTCTCAGACATCTCAGACAAAATTAGTCTGCGTGATAGTTTTTGAAAAATACTTGTTCTCTTCTGTCCATCACAAAAAAAAGAAATTGACCACATCATGACAAGTCATACAGCCTCTATACAACTGTTCATCCCAGTTATCAGTCTACGTTTATCTTCTAGTATTTCAGAGATGTTTTAGCACTTCACGTTTTGCCTAAAATCTTGTTTTAATGTGTTGAAAACTTTGTAAAGTTTCATTCGTTAAGTTGTATATATTTTAATCGGTGCTTGTAAGCCAAATATGAACATGAAATTACAATGAAAAAGTTTGGTGGCTATGCATTAGCACACACACTTGGCTGACTGATTAACTCATCATAAAAAAAACACCTGAAGAAGTGTATCTTAACAGCTATGTGTATTTCTCTCAAAAATAATTTCAAGCTGTTTAAAATTCGTTTCAAAAATGCATTAAAATAACAAAAAAGAACAGATTTGATTCTATGAAAAATACTTTAAATACAAAAGCAACGAAAAAAATTGTGTAATATCTGATCTGTGACACGTGAATGAGCGGCAGTAAAGTAAACAGTAAAACACAAAGAAGGTAGCTGGCATCTTGGCCAGTACTCGGCGGTAATGCTTATTGGGAAAATAAAATGCTGTTCGAACGGCACAGCTTTGAGCAAGGACATTACTGAAGCAACACAACAAAAAATAGTAAATACACTTGTGACCAAAATATCTTGTAGGAGAGAAAATGTCGTGGCAAGAAAAACCTCTTTGATAAATCTCATTCAGTGTATTTCTACATGTACACATTAAGTGTATTTCTACATGTATTTACAGTACAGGCAACGATGGCATTAAAACAAATGCTGCTTCATGAAGAATGTGTTAGCAATGAATTTACAAACACACATACAATACAGAATCAAATCACATCATTAAGGCCAACATATCATGCCATGAATAATGTAATGTACAGAAACATGAGAAAATGGAAGTCCTGAACTTTAAATGTAATAAAATGTGTACAGTCAAATCTGCACTTGCGATAACCTCTCAAAACTGCCCACCTGCCCACAACGGCCGCTCTGAGAGATCTCAGAAGAGTTTTTCTTCTGTATAATTGGACCACCTGTCCATAGCGACCACTGTTGGTCAGTCCCTTGGGTGGTCGTTATAGACTGAGGTTCAGACGTATTTTCAATGTCCTACAAATTTGACTCAACTGAATTATCAAGAGTCTTAGTAATGAGCAGTGTTAAGCCTTGTCAAAAGCTCCTAGTGAATGTCTTCTAATGTGTCATATTGTACAGACAGTCAATACAGTGTCTTCCAACACGTCATGTAGTGAGATTCAATACAATGAGTGTCTTTTTACATTTAGACTTTTTAGTCAAGTTTTGACTAAATGTTTTAACGTAGAGGGGGGAATCGAGACGAGGGTTGTGGTGTATGTGTGTGTGTGTGTGTGTGTATGTGTGTCTGTCTGTCTGTCTGTCTGTCTGTGTGTGTGTGTAGAGCGATTCAGACTAAACTACTGGGCCGATCTTTATGAAATTTGACATGAGAGTTCCTGGGTATGAAATCCCCGAACGTTTTTTTCATTTTTTTGATAAATGTCTTTGATGACGTCATATCCGGCTTTTCGTGAAAGTTGAGGCGGCACTGTCACGCCCTCATTTTTTAACCAAATTGGTTGAAATTTTGGTCAAGTAATCTTCGACGAAGCCCGGGGTTCGGTATTGCATTTCAGCTTGGTGGCTTAAAAATTAATTAATGACTTTGGTCATTAAAAATCTGAAAATTGTAAAAAAAAATAAAAATTTATAAAACGATCCAAATTTACGTTTATCTTATTCTCCATCATTTGCTGATTCCAAAAACATATAAATATGTTATATTCGGATTAAAAACAAGCTCTGAAAATTAAATATATAAAAATTATTATCAATTTTTTTTTTTTCGAAATCAATTTAAAAACACTTTCATCTTATTCCTTGTCGGTTCCTGATTCCAAAAATATATAGATATGATATGTTTGGATTAAAAACACGCTCAGAAAGTTAAAACGAAGAGAGGTACAGAAAAGCGTGCTATCCTTCTCAGCGCAACGAATACCCCGCTCTTCTTGTCAATTCCACGGGCACTGCCTTTGCCACGGGCGGTGGAGTGACGATGCTACGAGTATACGGTCTTGCTACGTTGCGTTGCGTTCAGTTTCATTCTGTGAGTTCGACAGCTTGACTAAATGTTGTAATTTCGCCTTACGCGACTTGTTCTAACATGTCATGAAATGAAAGTCAATACAAAACCATCCCACTTGCGATCTGAGCTAAACTTAGCACTTTAGCTACAGAGCATACACGTCCAAACTATGTTCCGAAGATGTAAAACGTTAAACACTAAAGTAACATGTTTTGGGGTTTTTTAAACAAAAAAAACTTACGTTGAGCTGCGTTCAAGTATTGTGTTTAGCTGAACTGAAAACACCAGCCAGACTGTGAACGGTGTATAAGGTGTTCACATGGACAATTTCAGTGTGGTGTTTGCTCCATAACTTTCGGACATCTAAAACAAACCAAATCATCCAAAAGATGGTGGCAAGATGTGCATGTAAGCTACACATAATGGTCATATCAAGCCAAGGAAATCAAACCCTGTTACTGATCTGCTTTAAGTGGGTTGTGCGTCAGCCTTTTGATTAGTGAGAATCCCCTTTTGAAAACCTTATTCCCCCAAATCGGCGTGTGGCTGCCGAAATGGAGGGGGTAAAAACGGTCATACACGTAAAATCCCACTCGTGTAAAACATGAGTGAACGTGGGAGTTTTAACCCATGAACGAAGGAAAAAAAAGAAGAAAACCTTACTTTAACTGATCTGCTGTGAATGAGTTGTGCATCAGCCTTTTGATTACTAAAAATCCCTCTTTAAAAACCTTATTAAAAGTGGGATTACACGTGATATGTTTACAATTTCAACATGAATGAACTACCATCAAAACTAACAAATGACGTATAAAAAATGCATAAAAATGAACTCGGACATAGCAAACAAGAATTAAAAAACCCATCTTAGAATGACAATGCAAACGAACAGTGAATGCAGTCGGTGTGTACATTGGTACCTGTAATGCGAGGCCCCTCTGATGAGGGGACACCTCACATGAAAGAACATCTGTTGTCCCTTTGACTATTCACTTGACGAAAATATACCTGTCAAGAGTGGTCACCTTCAATGTAGGGACACTTGGCTGATCCCAAAGGTGTCCTTTCATCGCAGGTACCACTGTATTATATACAGCACATACACAGAGTACATACACAGAGTGTACCATACATACACAGAGTGTACCATACATACACAGCATAACGATTAGTTTGGCAAGGCTTGAATGCACATTTAACAGTCTGGAACACTTGACGGTAAGCCTGGTGATTTGCCCTGTAAACTGTACAGCGAGAAACTAAGAATTGTGCACCTTGGGTACGCCATTTCTACACAAGTCATTGCAATTCTTTTATGCCTGTTTTTTTTCTCTCTCTCTCTCTTGCTGTCTGACTCTATCTGTCAGGCTAATGACGTCATACAGCCTCATTCATACAGATACAGTAACTAATACTCTGTACTTTGACACATGCAAGCACTCTCTCTCATACAGTACACACCCCATCCCACCTCTCACACTGTGACACATACCCTTAACATCCCAAGACCTCACCCCCATTCTTTTTTCTTTCGCACACACAATGGTAACACACTTCCCAACCCACCTCTCACACCCCCCCCCCCCCCCCACCCCACCCCCATTCTTTTTTCTTACGGATAAACACAGCTCTCTTTTTCTCACTAACACACACATCATATGGTACATGATATTTACAACGCACAATGTGCAATTCGTCGCATCAACGTTCAGTCAACTGCAGCTCCTGGCTGTTCCACTGCTTTGGGAACGAAATTTTTCACCTCGTCGTACACTTGACCTGTTGGAAAGAAAACAGGATTTTTTTTTTTTTTTTAGGAAATTTGAATATATTTGTCACAAAAGAAACCCAAATAATGTATCGAAAGAACAGAGAAGACACCTTCTCTTGTATGAGTGTATTTCTATGTGTATATGTAGCATGATGGACCATAGACGATGTTCGGAAATAACTCTTGTCGGGCTTGTATGGGTTGTGAAAGAGTGAATACCCTTGCTTTTTCGGGGACAAATAAATGCACATGTGCTCCATGTCCACGTCTTTCAGACACACTCCTCGCTAGTTTTTGGCACGTGCAATATATGTTCGTCCCCCGAAAAACAAGGGTATTCATTCTTTCACCCGACGAGTTATTTTCAAAATTCCCTCCATATGTGGGAAAGACTTTGAGAAAGCAAGCAATGGAGAGAGAGAGAGATGTGCATGCACATAGTTATGATGGAAGGCCATAATCATACCAACAGTTAAGAGTCCAAGACATACAGACAACTCACCGATCTTCCTGTGAGCCCTGCTCCCACCCAACACACACACACACAAGTCTTCCCAAACAACCTCAACTTCAATCTCCTAAACCTCCCCTCAATATCATTTAATAATACAGTGGAACCCCCTTTTAAAACCTCCAGATTTAAGACTCCCCCCCCTCCCCTTTAAGACCTTGATTTTGAAATTTTCTGTTCATTACCTGTGTTAATTTACCTCCATTTTAAGACTCCCCCCTTCAACAGACCTGATTTTCTGTTCATTACCTGTGTCAATTTACCTCCATTTTAAGACTCCCCCTTCAACAGACCTGATTTTCTGTTCATTACCTGTGTCAATTTACCTCCATTTTAAGACTCCCCCTTCAACAGACCTGATTTTCTGTTCATTACCTGTGTCAATTTACCTCCATTTTAAGACTCCCCCCTTCAACAGACCTGATTTTCTGTTCATTACCTGTGTCAATTTACCTCCATTTTAAGACTCCCCCCTTCAACAGACCTGATTTTCTCAGATTTGTGGAGTTTTTTTGTTTTTGTGGGTGGGGGTCGTTCAACTGTATGCCCACCTTTTATGCCCTTTTCTTATAGATAGACCAAGATAATGACACACAGATATTCACCTCAAACTCTCTCTTAACACATGTCCACACGTCCACCCCACAACCAAAACACACCCACGTCATTACACCCAAATCAACAATCATACTAACTTTTCCACCCAAGCACATCTAGTTTCTTGGCTTCGAAGGAATGGTCGAAGGGCTGGGCAGTGGGCTCGTCGGCCGGGTCGTGGTACTGGGCCAGGTACGGGTGACTGATGGCGCCCTCTACGTCGATGCGACTGGCAGGGTCAAGGTCAAGCATTTTCTCCAACAGATCCACCGCTAGTAATTAGAAAAAGAGAAGAAACGAATAAGCCATTGTTGTTTACCTGCGATAAAGGACACCCATGGGACTGTCCCTACATAGCAGGTGACCTGTCATGACAGGTGTATTTTTCTCTATATTCATGTATAGACAAAGGCAGAACAGTGGGTGTCCTCCCTTGGGAGGTTTTCTTTTACTGGAGGGGCTTAACATGGCAGGTACCACTGTATAAATGATAGTCATTTCTTGTGCCTATGTTTAAAATTCTTTTGAAAGCAGAGCCAACACGGACTGTTGCGCGTGACTGTTCACACAGCAATCTTGAACAGCAGTGCCATCGCTCCATGCTCTCGCCGCAATACACAGGAATGCATCTTCTTTGCCTATTCCTTTCAATGTGCTTCAATGCACAGCGCGTCGCCCTTTTCTGGCGGTTTTAACGATGATAATTGCTGTTCAGACTATTCTACAGAGAATTGTTGCCTTGTGGACCGAGCCCATTGGAAGTTTACATGTATTACATAGAGATATTCTCCACAAGTACAGTGGTACCTGTGATGTGAGGCCCCTCCAATGAGAGGTCATCTCCAAATAAAGGACAAATTCTGTAGTTCCTTTGTCTCTCATTGTTTACCAAAATGAATCTATGATGACAGCTAGGCCACCAAGCTGCAATGGAGAGACACTGTCAGCTTTTCCAAGGGTTTCATTCCTTTCATCGCAGGTACCATGCACTGTTCTATTTTACTACTCACCTGCAATGCAACAGCTAGTGCGGTTTCATTCCATTAATTAGTACACATCCATAATGCAACAAGGTCACCTATCACTCGCCCATTAACATCAGATATGATACAAGTGCACCTAATGTCAATTTGAATGTCTGGTGCTTTTTCTGGCTTGTCCACTCATCATTGTGACCAATGCGTGTGTGCATGCATGCGCGTGTGTGTGTGTGTGTGCGCGTGTGTGCATGTGTGTGTGTGTGTGTGTGTGTGTATGTGTGTGTGTGTGTGTGCGTGCGTGCGTGTGTGTGTGTGTGTGTGTGCGTGCGTGCGTGCGTGTGTGCGTGTGTGCATGTGTGCGTGTGAGCATTTGATTATACATAAATATGTGAGTATAAACATGTTCAAGTTGACCATACTTAAGCTAGGTGCACCATTTACACACTCACCCATTGGACTGGCATTGCGGAAAAAGTCCTTGAAGTTTTTCCTGGGCATCCGAGGTAGAGAGCGGATGTAGTTCTGTGCCTGGAACACAAAAAGTTCAGTTGCAGAGTCCTCTTTAGCAGTATTGTAGTTTCCAACCCAGGACTATTTTTCATCTTTTTTACATTTAGTCAAGTTTTGACTAAATTTTTTAACATAGAGGGGGAATCAAGACGAGGGTCGTAGTGTATGTGTGTGTGTGTGTCTGTCTGTCTGTGTGTGTGTGTAGAGCGATTCAGAGTAAACTACTGGATCGATCTTCATGAAACTTTAAATGAAAGTTCCTGGGAATGATATCCCCGGACGTTGTTTTTATTTTTTTTATAAATGTCTTGAACTTGAACTTGCGATGTTTAAGGCCTTAGGCCTGTTCATCGATCCTGTCGAATAGTACTCCAATAACACTTTTTTTGGTGGCATGCGCGGGCGGTTATTGGTAGCACGTTGGCGAGAATTTCTCTGGTCTGTCTGCCCAGAAATTGTCCAGCCTTCCTTTGAAACTGTTCACTGATGGTGCTGTCACAACTGTTTCTGGCAGACTGTTCCAGTGAGGAATCACCCTTTCTGCGAAGAAGCAGCTCCGAACGTTCAGCCTACAAAATGGTTTATACAACTTGAGGCTGTTTCCTCTAGTGTCTTTGGTTTCGGCCAGCTGGAAATTCGGGTTGCCTGTGTCGTAGATCCCATGCATGTACTTGTAGAGGTCGATCATGTCACCTCGGAGACGCCTGTGTTCGAGACTGGGTAGTTTGAGTATAGCTAGTCGTTCTGGGTAAGTTTTCTCACTGAGAGCCGATATCAGTTTGGTAGCCCTTCTCTGCACGTCCTCTATTTCCTTGCACAGCAGTTTCTGCTGTGGTTGCCATACTGAATGTCCATATTCAAGGATTGGCCTGGCAAGACTCTTGTAGAGTTGTACAAACACCTCCCTATCCAGATGCTCAAACGATCTCCTGATGATGCCTATGGTTTTGTTTGCCTTCGCAGTTGCTTGTGCAACATGTCCCTTGAAACTCAGGCGATTGTTTACAAGTACACCAAGGTCTTTTTCCGTTTCGTTTTCTTCCAGAGTGATGCTAACCTCCTCACCACTTTCGGATCTCCCTTTCATGTGATAGCTGGTCTCTGTATGTTGTTTGCCTAGCTTAAGGACACTACACTTCTTTGCGTGGAACTTGAGGAGCCAGTTGTCAGACCACTCTTGTAGATTGTCCAGATCTTCCTGCATGACAACAGGTCCTGAGGGCACGTCAGTACGTGTATATAGCTTGGTGTCGTCAGCAAACAGCTTCACAGAGCTGGTGACTTGGCTAGGCAAGTCGTTTATATACAGGGTGAAGAGCAGAGGGCCCAATACACTTCCCTGGGGGATTCCACTGGTGACTGGCGCTTTGTCTGAATGTGTACCATTCACAACCACTTGCTGATGCCTGTCCGCTAGAAAGTTGCGTATCCAGTTAAGGACGTTACCATGAATTCCGTGCGCTTCAACCTTCGCGATCAGTCTTGCATGTGGAACAGTGTCGAATGCCTTCATGAAGTCCATGTAGGCTATGTCAACACTGCCTCTTTGATGACGTCATATCCGGCTTTTTGTAAAAGTTGAGGCGGCACTGTCACACTCTCATTTTTCAATAAAATTGATTGAAATTTTGGCTAATCAATCTTCGACGACGCCCGGACTTTGGTATTGCATTTCAGCTTGGAGGTTTAAAAAATAATTAATGACTTCGGTCATTAAAAATCTGAAAATTGTAATTAAATTTTATTTTTTTATATAAAACGATCCAAATTTACGTTCATCTTATTCTTCATCATTTCCTGATTCCAAAAACATATAAATATGTTATATTTGGATTAAAAACAAGCTCTGAAAATTAAAAATATAAAAATTATGATCAAAATGAAATTTCCCAAATCGATTTAAAAAAAATTTCATCTTATGCCTTTTCGGTTTCTGATTCCAAAAAACATATAGATATCATATGTTTGGATTAAAAACACGCTCAGAACGTTAAAACGAAGAGAGGTACAGAAAAGCGTGCTATGCAGCACAGCAAAACCACTACCGCGCTAAAACAGGCTCGTCAGTTTCACTGCGTTTTGCTTGAGCGGCGGACTACGGTCATTGTGAAAAAATGCAGTGCATTCAGTTTCATTCTGTGAGTTCCACAGCTTGACTAAATGTAGTAATTTTGCCTTACGCGACTTGTTTTTCATGTAGTTCATCGATCATCCCACTGCTGGGAAATTCGGGTCGCTTCCTCCAAGTGGAAAGCTAGTAGCAACAATAAGAGTCGTGTTTAGGTGTAATCAGCCACCTGCACTTAATGCGCAGAATGACTGATCGAGGTGACACGGGGGTGGGACATGGATACCATCTCTGAGTCTGCACATAAAGTTGACCCGTGTCCGTCCCGGCCGGGATTGGAACCCATGACCCTAGGATGAGAAGTCCCGGCAGTGCTCTACAATACCTTGGGAATACACCTTCAGGGTAAATCATGTATGGTAGAATGCAGAGTGGGTGTGGTCACATATGTATATATTGTAGTCAAAGGACACCTGAAGCATGGAAGCCCATTCAAATGGTCCGTGTAAATGTGTGAAACATATGCCTGAGGGAGTCTGTGTAACAATGAATACTACTGTGGGCACTTGTCACATTTTGTGCATTTTTTTGAGACACAGCAAGCAGATCTTAAAAAAACACACCTCGGCAAGTGGTTTTTGCTATGAATTTCCTGCAAGCTACAGGACATACAACAAGCTTAATCTATGCCTTTGTGACAGGCAATATAAATCTCCGGTCAGGCACCAGGGGGGTCCATCACTTTGTGCCCGGCCCCGAGATATGAGAGAGGAAAGTGTGTTCAACTTACATCGTCGCTGGCAATGCCCTTGATGAAGTCCTCTGAAGGCTTCCCCACCAGGGACAAGATCT